>NC_041407.2:46992645-47328478 GCF_900747795.2 Erpetoichthys calabaricus
AAATGTTTGGGCACACCTTAACAAATGTGTTTTCTGTGGTATTAAAGATGCATGGATAAAAAGGCCTAAGCTTAAATATAAAAATTGTTCCAAACATAAGTTGACAGCAATACATAAACAATATATTGTAATGCAAAACACTTTTAATTTTTAACTTTATTGAAATTTAGAGTTGGAAAATGTTTAACCATAACCATTAATTAGGCCATCATAACTACTACACCGCATTCCAAATTATTATGCAAATGATATTTTTCTCTGATTTTCCTAAATAGCCGAGTCAAGTGGCAGTCAGCATAATTTTTGAGTCATCAACCATTAGAGTATAATTCGAATGTTACTGAACAAACCTCCTAATGATAACAGTATGTTTTTCAAAAATAAAAAAAAACTTAAAATGCACTGTTCCAAATTATTACGCACAACAGAGTTTCAAAACATTTTATAGATTGTAAAGAACTGAAAATGGTCATTTGTTGAATTTGCAGCATTTGGAGGTCATATTTACTGAAATCAACAGCTATTTCAATCAAAAACATCTTAACAGGTCAAGTTACATATTAACACAGGACCCCTTATTTGATAGCAGCTTCACAAGTCTTGCATCCATTGAACTTGTGAATTTTTGGAGAGTTTCTGCTTGAATTTCTTTGCAGGATGTCAGAATAGCCTCCCAGAGCTGCTGTTTGGATGTAAACTGCCTCCCACCCTCATATATCTTTTGCTCGAGGATGCTCAAAAGGTTCTCAATAGGATTGAGGTCAGGGGAGGATGGGGGCCACACCATGAGTTTCTCTCCTTTTATGCCGATAGCAGCCAATGATGCAGAGGTATTCCTTGCAGCATGAGATGGTGCATTGTCATGCATGAAGATGATTTTGTTATGGAAAGCACAGTTATTTTTGAACCATGGAAGAAAGCGGTCACTGAGAAACTCCACATACTTTTCAGAGGTAATTTTCACACCTTCAGGGACCTTAAATGGGCCGACCAGCTCTCTCCCCATGATTCCGGCCCAAAACATGACTCCGCCACCTCCTTGCTGACGTCGCAGCCTTGTTGGGACATGGTGGCCGTCCACCAACCATCCACCACTCCATCCATCTGGACCATCCAGGGTTGCACGGCACTCATCTGTAAACAAGACTGTTTGAAAATTAGTCTTCATGTAGTTCTGGGCCCACTGCAGCCGTCTCTGCTTGTGAGCATTGGTTAGGGGTGGCCGAATAGAAGGTTTATGCATAACTGCAATCCTCTGGAGGATCCTGCTCCTTGATGTTCGCGGGACTCCTGAGGCACCAGCAGCTTCAAATACCTGTTTGCCGCTTTGTAATGGTATTTTAGCAGCTGCTCTCCTAATCCGATGTATTTCTTTAGCAGAAACCTTCCTCATTTTGCCTTTATCTGCACGAACCCGTGTGTGCTCTGAATCAGCCACAAATCTTTTAACAGTATGATGATCACGCTCAAGTTTTCGTGAAATATCTAAGGTTTTCATACCTTGTCCAAGGCATTCAACTATTTCACGCATTTCGGCAGCACAGAGATCCTTTTTCTTTTCCATATTGCTTGAAAATGGTGGTCTGCTTAATAATGTGGAACATCCTCCTTTAGCAGTTTTTCCTTTAATTGGGCTCACCTGACAAACTAATTATCACAGGTGTCCAAGATTGATTTCAGTGATCAAAAGAGCCCTGAGACACAATACCATCCATCAGTTTAATTGAAAACAAAATATTTAATCTTTATGACACTTAAATACAATTTGCATAATAATTTGGAACGCGGTGTAAATGTAACTCTTTAAAAATTTGAATCTTTTTAATGCTTTTAGGCCAATAAGTTATGTTGTGACAAGGCAGCATATGAACAGTAACAGACCTATTGGATATAAACATTATTTCTTGCTGTGTTTCCAGAAAAAAGCAGGATTTGCTCAACTTTGGAAAAGACAAATGACAGTCCATAATTACTTTAAGAAATGATGGTAAGTTAATCTGAAAAATGTTCGGTACAATCACAAAAATCATCAAAACGCTATGATGAAACAAGCTCTAATGAGGTCTGTCATAGAAAAGGGCATGTAAGAGTGACCGCTGCTACAGAGGTGAAGTTTATTAGAGATACAGCATAAGCCCTAAAAAGTGCTAACAGCCACATCTCAGATTATATATCAGATATATTTCAAGTAGTTCAGGCAGTAGACAACATCAACTGTTCAGAGGAGACTGCTGAATTAGGCCTTAATGGTAGAACTGCTGCAAAGAAACTGCTACCGAAGGAGTAAATAATAAGATGAGACCTCTATTGGACAGCGAAACACAGGCTGATGGGAATTGGCCCAGTTGAAATCTGTCCTTTGGTTTGATGAGTCCAAATTCGATACTCTTGGTTGCAGCTGCATTGTCTCTGTGGAACCCACAAAAAGTGAAAGGAAGATGTCTACAGGCATAGCTTCATCCTTGAACCATGGAGAAGGAGGTGTGATTGTGGGGGTGCTTTTCTAGTTTATTTATTAAAAATGTAAGATACACGAGACCAGCATGGCTACCACAGCATTCTGCATAGACATGTCATCCCATCTGATTTGTGCTTACTTGTGTCACTTGTTTTTCAACATGACAATGACCAGGCTGTGGACCAACGAGTGAAGAAAAAGAAGCAAATGGGGAACTCCTTCAAGAGAGTTGAAAAAGCATTCCAGGTGTTTACTTCATGATCTGGCTGACAAAATGGCAGCAATAGTATGTAAAGCTGTCTTAAATTAAAAGGGAGGCTTCTTTAAAAAGTTCCAACACTTTTTGGTCACTGCCTAATTCTGTGCATTACTTCAGGAACCCACTCCATACAGGCTGCTAGTCTATCAGAGGGCATAGTTATGAACTCATCCCCATATATTTACTCACAATGGCAAATTTGGAAAGGTCATTTAATATGCATGTGTTAAGATGTGTGAAGAAAAACGTGCAGACCCCATACAGGCAAGCTTCCATTATCTGGATTTGACTCTGGAGGTATGAAGTAGCAGCATGTTACAAGTAAACAAGTTTATCTAAAATGAAACAAATTTCACAGCTTAACTAAAAAAGCAAAATAAGGATGCACTTACTTGTCCGTCTGTAAACTGGTTAAATTGCTGCTGTCCTGGCTGCACTTCTGTCTGTGTAATCTGTACAAAAGAAACCAGTGTTACTTTAAAAATCTAAATCCACAGTAGGATAAGAATTTATATAAAAAATGTGAAATACTGACACAGCCAAAAACTGCATAAAATTAAGAATTATATTTGCAGTTACCCAGTCCCAATACAAGCTTTTAATAAAAATAGCAAAAAAAAAAAAAAAAAAAAAAGAAGAATAACCACTGTCATAAGCTGTTTGGGTATTGCAACATTTGGCTCTGTAAAGACAAGCTTACTATTCCTACTTTCACTCCGGTTACTTCTACTACAGTTGCCAGTAATCTATCCTTTTTTTTGAATCCATATCCAAGAAAAGAAAAAAGTGCTGGTAACATGACACCTTGCACTATTAGTGAGTGCCTTCCAGAGTGCCATGGCGGCGGCCTGTCTTCCCCTCGCTTGAAATGTTGTTTCTTTTTCATCCACAAGGTGGAGTAGAGAGCTAGAAGTCAAATTAAGTGGATTCACACTTGTAGTTACATAGCAAAGTGTAATTCTATAATGAACCCCTACAGTGAAAGCCTCCCTTAAATCAAGGCGCAGGGCTTATTCTTTCCTACCAAGGAGGATTAGGGCAAGTCACACTTGATAACTGGGGCAATTAAGCACCATGGCTGATATGTTTGTTTCAAAACAGTAAAACATTAAAAGGTATACTGCCAAAAGAAAACAACAAAAATTAATAGTATATACTGTATCATGTTTAAAATTTCCCATTGTTTGTCCCCTTTGCTCTTTTTGCCAGTAACAGACAAAAAAAAAGATACAGCAATAAAAATTGGTTAAAAAAAAAAAAAAAAAGTTTTCCAAAACCATCAGTTATAAAAAGAACCAATTCAAAGTCAGTACACCTCTAACCAAGTTCCATGACTTAACTTAAGTTGGACTCTAGTGTTAACTTTTCTGACTTGTGGCTTGGTTGACAATAATTGAAAAAAATGACTTGACTTAGACTGCTTATTGATGATCTGTGACTTGATTTATATATACGATACGATAGATGACTTCCAAAGTCTCAGGCTATAGCACCAAAAAAATTATTTTTAAATTGCCTTCTTTTAAATGACATTTTTTGCACTCCATACCTGTACAAGTCATCGAATGCAATGAAAGATCAGGGCTGGAGAATTACCAATTTTGAAAATTTTCAATTTACTGTAGACTATAATGCAAAAAAAATGAAATTACAGAATCTACAAGATTTGAGGGTTGAAAACAACCAAAAAAAAAAAATATTGGTCCTTACAACAGTTACGTTTGTTAAAAAGCAGACCAGAAGGAAGGATTGATATGTCATTGTTCCAACTAATATACTACTTCAGCTGCAGAACACTCCACATATCTCACTGGCTACATTTCAGCTCTATTGCCTGTTCCACGGTACCCTTCCCTGACGCCGATCCATTCTCTCTCATGCTGATTTGAGTCACCCAGTGCACACATTGCATACACACATGACACACACTCCACTTGTTCTCCCATTTACATGAATGGTCAATCCAAGTGAGGATGTATCTCACTGCCAAGCCATGCAAAGGGGCTTGTTCATGTTTACATGGCCTCCCTATGCTTTGGCAAGAGATCAGAGTGTGTTCAGAGCATGTTTAAATCTGTATGTCATATTGAAGAGTCGGGGCAAGTAATCTAATAGTTATGTGCAATGCGCTACACTGACATTTGAAAGGACAGAAGCACCAAAATGGGATATTCAAAACCCCTTTATTTAGAGTGCATTTCCACAAAGGAACAAAAATTAAAGCACGAGAAACTTTAGCTATTCATGTTACTCTCTCAAGAAAATAAGATTTAAAAGTGCTTTCATATCTTACACTTATGAAACAGTGCAGTGTCCACTCCCCCATATCCCAGAAAATCCTTAAACAAGCTAAGGGCACAGGAGGCACTGTATAAAGGTGTGAAAAGCCAGTTGTTTGTACAGGTTTCTAGATCTAAATCACTCTGAGCTGATATGGCACTCAATAAAGCAGTACATTAGGCAGACTGCAAAGCCAAGGACCAGCTTGTGTAAGCAATAATAAAGTACTGGGAATGTAAGCTACAATCTGTAACCTGTTCCTGGTATATCAACAGACTCCGGATTATGGTAGGAAATGTGGTTCAGCATCAGGGATCTCAGTCCGGGATCTGAAACAAGATCCAAACACAGGTTTCGTTTAAACCCTTTTTTTTTGGAAATTTCAGAATACTGACTCTCGTAGAGTTTGAAGGAAATGTTAACTAATGTGATATATAGTGTGTATGAAACTTTGTATGGTTATGTTTTGTACAGGTACCTTGAATAAAAATTGCAAAGTTACATGACTGCTTCATTCTCAAACAGCTGGAAACTAAATAGTTGTGTGCATGGTGCAACAGTAGACTGGTCACTGTATGGAAAGCTGTTAGGAGCCTTACCGTGGGACAGAAGGCAAAATCCCTATGTGGTCCTCTTTCCATTTCATCCTTAAACCAGACCAAGCAGCGTTATTATTTCACCCCGGGCAGCCTATATTTTTCTATGATTTGTTGATTACTAAAATGGTCCAAGGAGTTAATTTCCACCTGCAATACAGCATTTAGACCAACACTGTATCAAACTGCGTCTCTGGCTAAGCTGCACAATTCTCTGCATATTTGCCATTGTCTCTGCTGGTACTAACTCACCTTCTGACTTTAAAGGATGTGACAGCTTGCATAGTGAATTTGATTAGTTAATTCATCATATGCAAATATTCTACAGGTGTTTAAACTACAAAGGGCCCCTTTTTAACTAATTTATAGCCTAGATTATTATTAATTTCGCAACATTTATCCTTTATTATTAATAATACAACAGCCGTATATTTCAAATAGCGTGCAGTGTTTTTTGTGATTTACTCATGAAAACCTCTGTCTCTCTCTGAAAGAATCTTTGGCAAAAGTCCACATAAACACATTTTAAAAATAATGAACAGTGGGAGTTATTTTTTTTTTTTTTTTTTACTTGTGCACATATCTTCCATAAAACATTGCGTGTATGCGATTCAATACATGTGCCAACATCGGTATAGCTGAACTAAAATTATACATTTTTTTTATCCCAAAAGGCATGTATGTAATTCATAGCCAAAAGTACCAAATTCCATCTGTCCTCCTATCTTCAAAATGAAAGCCCACTGTTGAAAGTGATGCTGGTTTTGTACAATACTTTGTATTTCAAGTTGTGTGGAAAACATTGCAAAGCAGTTGCGTTTATATATATATATATATTTTTTTAGCCAAATGTAACAACTGGAACACAGACAGACTATGGGCAGTTTCATAATCAGTTCATCACTGTAGGAATTTTAATGATTAGTAATTAATAAGCGGGGCACCCCTGAAGATGCCATAATAAATAGGATTAATCCAACAATTCAACAACGCTCCTGCCTTATTTACCTTACCTATATATACACATACATACAGTACATAGACATACAAGACTGGACACAGACAGATTAGACAAACATAAAACATATAGGCTGGCTGTTTACTGATAGCATTCTGCTTTATCTTGGCACAAATAAATATGGGTTCAAGTGGAAATTTCTCCATGCAATGGAGTGCACCATTTCTCTTTGATGCATAATCCTCGTCAGTGCTGTGCTGCTGCTTCATAAGCTTACTTTCTGTTATTAGGTCCATTGCTGTACTATGTCATCTGTATCTTTGAGAAAAGCATTACTGTTTCTGACACAATAGTGTGGATGCTAAATTTCCCTTCTTGAAGTGATGGCTGCTTCTCAGCCTTCAGACAACTACCACAGAAGCTTTGCCTTGACAGGCTGGGTCTCAGCGTCTGGTTCACAAAGATAAGAGTTTGACAAAAATCAACTCTCCAAGCAAGAGGCTCATAACTTTTAGTTTGAGGGAAGACTTTAGAAAGTCATTTTGGAGAGTTCCCCTTCCCAGAGTGTTCCACGAATATCCCAGTGAAAGACAGATTCTTCTTTAACCTCAAGAGATGGGGTACAAGTGGTTTTAAAGGAAGGCTGAACCTTCTCCTGATTAAAGTCACTTCCACAGTTAAAAAATCAGTATCTTCAAAAAGATGGGGTTTTCTGTCCATTGTAGTCATCATTCCTTGAACTACAGGACTTTGTCCTAACTTGAGTAAATTCACAACTTCTGGCCTAAGACATGTGCAAAGGGGATCTGGAGAGATGTCAAGTCACCTCTGACTTACACTTTTGTTATCAGATTAAGCCCAGGCAGATCCTGGTACAAGCTGGAATTCAGCCATTTAGCGTGTTATGCAAGTCAGGGTTTTTGTAGCTGGATGCCTGTGCCCCTGTTAAAACTACTTCTTAACAGGCCTGGTACACCATAAAAACATAGCAGAATGGACCATGCACGCTTTCTCCCACACATCATGCTGCTTGTACGTTACGTATATATTCCATGAAATGTCTGCGTAATCTTTTTTTTAATGTACTTGTGTTTTACTTAATGTTTAGTTTTTATGATAGTTTTTACTTCATTTATTATTTTATGTGCTCATGTGATTCAAATAAACTGCTGAAAAAAATTAAAGGAACACTTTGAAAACACATCAGACTGGATATGTATACTGATATGGACTGTGTGATGTGTTAGGAACAAAAGGATGCCACATCATCTGATGGAAACGAGGGCTGAATTCAAAGACACCCCAAAAATCAAAGTGAAAAAATGATGCGGCTGGCTAGTCCATTTTGCCGAAATTTCATTGCAGCAACTCAAAATCATACTCAGTAGTGTGTATGGCCCCCACGTGCTTGTATGCATGCCCGACAATGTTGGGGCATGCTCCTAATGAGATGACGGATGGTATCCTGGGGACCTCCTCCCAGATCTGGACCAGGGCATCACTGAGCTCATGGACAGTCTGAGGTGTAATCTGGTGGCATCGGATGGGGCAAAACATAACGTCCCAGATGTGTTTTATAGGTTTTAGGTCAGGCGAACATGGGGGCCAATCAATAGTATTAATTCCTTCATCCTCCAGGAACTGGCTGCATACTCTCGCCACATGAGGCCGGGCATTGTCGTGCACCAGGAGGAACCCAGGACTCACTGCACCAGTACAGGGTCTGACAAAGGGTCCAAGGATTTCATCCCGATACTTAATGGCAGTCAAGGTGCCGTTGTCTAGCCTGTTGAGGTCTGTGTGTCCCTCCATGGATATGCCCCCCCAGACAATCACTGACCCACCACCAAACTGGTCATGCTAAACGATGATACAGGCAGCGTAACGTTCTCCACAGATTCTCCAGACTAACTTTCACATCTGTCACATGTGCTCAGGGTGAACCTGTACTCATCTATGAAAAGCATAGGGAGCCAGTGGTGGACCTGCAAATTCTGGTATTCTATGGCAAATGCCAATCGAGCTCCACGGTGCTGGGCAGTGAGCACAAAGCTCACTAGGGGATGTCGGGCCCTCAGGCCACCCTCATGAAGTCTGTTTCTGATTGTTTGGTCAGAGACATTCACACCAGTAGCCTGCTGGAGGTCATTTTGTAGGGCTCTGGCAGTGCTCATCCTGTTCCTCCTTGCCCAAAGGAGCAGATACCGGTCATGCTGATGGGTTAAGGACCTTCTACAGCCTTGTCCAGCTCTCCTAGAGCAACTGCCTGTCTCCTGGAATCTAATCCATGCCGTGAGACTGTGCTGAGAGACACAGCAAAACCTTCTGGCAATGGCACATATTGATGTGCCATACTGGAGAAGTTGGACTACCAAATGCAAAACTAGTGAAATATACTGTCAGAAAAGATGAGGAGGGAAAAATGTCAGTGGCCTCCACCAGTTAAACCGTTCATGTTTTGGGGATTTGTCTTATTGTTGCCCTTCTAGTGCACCTGTTGTTAATGAAATTAACACCAAAGCAGCTGAAACTGATTAACAACCCCCTCTGCTACTTAACTGACCAGATCATTAACCCAGAAGTTAAACTGACTTGAAGCTATACTCTGATTAAAAAGTGTTCCTTTAAATCATTCTGAGCAGTATACTTTGTTTTGCTTATTACTAATGAACACAAAATTTTCTGTTCCCAGAAAGTGTTATTTAAAAAAAAAAAATTAAATGTTTGCTAAGATCTTAAATGGAAATCTATGCAAAGAATAAACACTGCATTTCACAATATTATTCATTTTAACCTTAATTCAAGCTGTATTTGGCTATCTGTGGTGTTTGTGGGTAGAGCAATAGAGTTGCACACAGAGCTAATGTGCCATTAGTTTTATATGTGATCTCATGAAATACATAAGTGGGAAACTATTCCTGTATTTGCTGTCTGCCCCATAGCAAGTGAACATAGCATGAGTGGAATGGTAACAGCAACTTTTTTTGTCATGTGCCACTCTAAAAAAATAAACGGTAATCTGAGATATAAAAAGCACCATTGACTTTTTCAGCATAAACTGACTTATATCGAGGAGCAAACACAACAGTGTACAATAAAAATGTAATCCACTAGAAACAATAAAATGTGACAATTTAATCAAGTATTACAAGTTCCTAAACATTTATTTATAATTTAAACTGTTAATAACAACAGATGTATAAATTCAAACTGAACTTATTTAAAAGTTTTGAAAACTTGGTGTTCTATGGTTGTAGCTAGCTTTTCTTTCATTCAGAAATTTTTGGTGTTCCAAAGTGTTATGGAGAGAAGCAGGAAGAAAGAAAAGTGAAAGACAGGAGCCTGAAGAACAATACAACACAACATATCAATAACCTGCAATGTGTGGGAATTTTTAATACACAATGGAACTTATTTACTTCATTTTATACTATGAACAAATAGTATAATATAATTTAAATATATACACAAAGAATTTACATTGCCCAACTTGCAGAGAAAACTTGGGGGCTGGTGGCAGGGTGGCACTCCAACCACCATAAAAAAACTTCACAATGCTCCAGTGTTGTGCTGAGGTGTCACCCATTGCATGGCTGCACTCTGGTCCAACTCCACCTCCACCATGCTGTGCAGGTGGTAAAACATGTATTTCTAAATCATTATAAACACCACAACAGAACACACAGAAAGCACAGGGAGAGGTCAAAGTGACAACTAGCCCATATAGAACTCTCCTGGAATCTTGCTTAAACTTACTCATGTTACTGGGCTCCCATGTGCCATCTGCTGGTGAAAGGGGTTAAAAAATATTGAAAGACCACAGAGGGGCTTATGTCTTTCAAGCCACTGGCATGGTGCAACAGAACACACTAAAAGATAGGTTGCCCTTTCAAATATCTGGTACCGTAATAACTTTCTCATAGTTTCACAGATAAGGGTATAATCTTATACCCCTATAAGATAACATGTAATAGATGATTCCCAAATACATTTGTAATAACAGAATGTTAATTAGCTATTCAGGAATATAGCCTCTCTTCTAGCAGCATGAACTGTTAGATTTTCTTTCAAACAGAATAATGGCATACAATTTTCTAATCACGTTTTGACAAATGTCCTATATGCCTAAGACAGGAATTGAAAGAAGTGTAACAAGATATGTAAGCAATGAACAGAAACATCTTAAATAAGAAGTTTCCTTTCTTTCTATTTTTGAGTGAACTATTTTTGCTTTAAAGTTTACTAAAACTTTTAAAATGAAGAACTGTAAGAGCTGAAGCAGCAGTATTTTGAAAACCTTGAACAAACATAGCTACAATGAGCAAAATTATGTATAAACAATACAGTGGAACCTCGGTTCACGAACGTCTCGGTACACATACAAATTGGTTTACGACCAAAAAGTTCACCAAACTTTTGCCTCAGTTCACGACCACACACTCGGTATACGAACAAGCCAAGTTTCCCTTTCGGTTTGTGCTCGCAATGATTTCCGCACGTGTTGCATTGTTCTCAGTCAGACGTGCGTGCTTGCTTTCGCTGTGAAATTTTTGTGCTCTATTTCATTTCCCTTCCGGATCGTACATGCCAATTACTGTATTTAAGCACGTGTTTAGCCTCTCCCTGTTCATTGTTCTCAGTCAGACGTGCCTGCTTTACCTGTGAACTCTTTGTGCTCTACAGTATTTCGTGTGCTTTTGCAGTTAACCATGGCTTCTAAGCACTGTAACCTCCTCTCCACCAGGTTCCTCCTCACTTCATGCCAGAACTCGACTCATGCAAGGTTAGTTTTCTTGGTGGTTTATGGTTAGTTTTTGTATCACGGATTTTTTAAATGTTCATTTTTCGGTTCGTAGTGTGAATTGTTGCAATGTTACTTTTCTTGGTTGTTTATTAAGTTACGGATTTTTCAAATGTTCATTTTTTCCCCCTGCGATTGGGTTGTAAGGCTATAGCGTGAACTGCTGCAATGTTACTTTCTTGGTTGCTTGTGGTTGGTTTTTAAATAAAGCTCGGATTTGTTCAAATGTTCCTTTTTTTTTTCCCCTGTGCTTAAAACTCATTAAAAAAAAGTGTTTATACAGCGATCGGGTTATAAGGCTATAGCGTGAACTCTTGCAATGTTAGTTTTCTCTGCTGTTCAAGGTTTTCTCAGTGTTATTCAATGTTTTTACATTTAGATTACTATTACGATGTGCATTCTATGGTGTAATTAACTATATTTGTGCTTAAAAATCTTTAAAAAAATATATTTACATAGAGTTCGTACCGTCTGGAACGGATTAATTGTATTTACATACAATCCTATGGGGGATATTGCTTCGGTTCACTGTATAGGTAATAAGATTCTTTAGGTCAGTTTTCAAAGCAGATGTTTTTAATAAACAATAGAGAAACCATGATTTTTCCATTTTACTTACCTAAAGTGGATAAAAATCCACAACTAAATAATGAAGTATTTAAAGTAGGGCAGAACAAATTTACGTGCTGTTAACACATTAATTAATGTCAACAATTATTTTATTGTGCATTCATGCGGTTTTTGTTGTTATTATTATTTTGAAAGCCTCAGTCTTGCTAGCGATTTATTGAGATCAGTGATCTTCTTGTTACGCTTTTGCTAGAAGGAAAGTTCGCTTTGTTGATTTGACCTTGATTCCCTGCGCATGCATGAGTAGCGAAGAGCAAACAGCTTCTAAAATGGCATGTGGAGAGATACCAAAGTGAATGCTCAAAGCAAAATAATCCATGGATGACTTTTTTCGTACTATCGCTGAATCGAACAATGATTCATCGGACTCCCGAGTTTGATGCAAGTGATCTGGAGATACTGGCATCAGCTTATCTGTCGCCAGCTGATCATGGTGCTGAATACGTTCATGAAGCTGATGCACCTATGGCAACGTTCATCTGGGAAGACAGACACTTACGACGACAGGAGGTACAAACCATATGGCGTCTCACTGCAACTGCCACCCCCGCGCACCTGTCTCACAAAGACAGCCAGCCCACCGTGAATTCCTGCTGGCCATCGAGCTGCCCACCACACAGCCGCAAACTGTAAACTGGCACCGACAGCAGGTACAACAGGCAGCAACAGACGTTTTATGTTGATTGAGTTTTTTAGAAAAAATATTAGCCCTCAAAGAGTTGCTACTGAACATAGACTGTTTATGCTGCTTCCAGATAAAAAGTAAATGTTTCTGCTGTTATGTGTTCAGATAAAAAAGAAAACAGATTTAGAAATGTTGACTCTGAAGTTAACACTTGTTTTTCTATAACAAACTAGATAAAATATTAATGCCCTGGCAGTGTCAAATAGCTTTGGTTTTATATTTGATTTGATTAAATTATTGTTTACGTTGAGATTTACAAGAAATATTTTAACTGCTACTATGTAAAAGGAATACTACTGTTAAAAAGCACCTTATTTGTTTAAAGTGTTGCAAACCAAATACATACTATACACTACTTTCGAGTTCATTATTGAATTTTGTCTAAATCATGTGATTAATCGTGATTAAAAATTTTAATCGCTGCCCAGTACTAATTTAAAGTTACTTTTAGTGCTGGTTTAATTACAGGCATAATTAGAAATGAGTATTTGGTATAAATACTACAGTGGAATTTCGGGTCACGACCGTAATTCGTTCCAAAACTCTGGTCGCAACCCGATTTGGTCATGACCCGAAGCAATTTTCCCCCCACAGGATTGTATGTAAATACAATTAATCCGTTCCGGACCGTACCAGCTGAATGTAAATATATATTTTTTTAAAGATTTTTAAGCACAAAATAGTAAATTATACCATAGAATGCACAGTGTAATAGTAAACTAAATGTAAAAACATTGAATAACACTGAGAAAACCTTGAACAGAGAAAACTAACATTGCAAGAGTTCACGATAGCCTTAGGAACCCAATCGCTGTAAACACTTTTTTTTTTTTTTTTTTTTAACGAGTTTTAAGCACAGGAAAAAAAAAAAAAAAAAACATTTGAACAAATCCGAACTTTATTTAAAAACCAAACATAAACAACCAAGAAAGTAACATTGCAGGAGTTCACGCTAATAGCCTTACAAACTGATCGCTGTAAACACTTTTTAAAATAAGTTTTATACACAGGGAAAAAAAAATGAACATTTGAACAAAACCGTAATTTACACAAAAACTAACCTTGCATGAGCTGAGTTCTGGCATGAAGGAAGTGAGGAAAAACTGGGTGGAGAGGAGATTACAGTTTTGAGGCAAAGTCCCTCTGCGTGATACACGTCTGACCAAGAACAATGTACTGTACAGGGAGAGACTGAACACGTGCGTAAATAACCGACGCGTACGAACTGGAAGGGAAACGAAATAGAGCACAAAGAGTTCACAGCGAATGCACAGGGAAAGACTGACCACGTGCGGAAATCATCGGCGCGTACGAACCGGAAGGGAGACTGGATTGTTCGTCGCCCGAGTGTGTGGTCGTGAACAGATGCAAAAGTTTGCCAAATTTTTTGGTCGTAACCCGATTTGTACGTATTCCGAGACATTCGTGACCCGAGGTTCCACTGTACTTGGATTTGTGGACATATAGAATAGCTATAGAAGGTTTAGTATCACGCAACTATAATATCACTCTGGTCAGACATGTACAGTATGTGTAAGTGTTGCTCATCCATCTGAAATAGATGGATAGAAAAGCTGTAGTTAATAAGCAGCATCATACAACAACAGGGGTATGTTTTCAGTGCAGTTAGAACAACAGACCATAAAGTAATCTACTCAGAGGTACTTTGAATATTACATAATTTAATCTAGAAAATAAGCGATTGTCCTGAGGAGAAGGAACATTAGTTTCACAAACAAAATTTATTTCATTCCTACACTGAAAGACAGCAATTTACAATTTAATTATGATACACTATGCATACATGAATGCAAAGTTAATTACCTGTTGTGTGTTGGCAGCCAGAGCCTGAATTTGCCCTTGAACCACCTGAGCCCCAGAAACTGGCTGAGCAAGGCGAATGTACTGGAGCTGACCTGTATTTAGCTGTACCTGTAGAAATAAAAACAAAAGCATAACAAATTGATTAAAATAGGCAGTTTTATTAATTACAATGTGGTTAAGGACAGCAAAAAAGTACCAATAAAGAAAATATCGTGCAGTACATTTTGTGGTAACTAACCAATTGATTTAATAATGGAAAATGAACAAAAAAAAAGCAAAAGCTATAAATAGTAACTGATACTTAAAATTTTAGATGGATCATGTTTAAGGATCCCTGTTTAGGACTGCATCCTACCATATTCCCAGTGTTACTAAGATATGCTATGGAGATAAGTTAGAAAGAAAATGACTGACTGGTTGGGAAACTTTTGGAACAAAAATCTACAGCCATAGAGGATCCTGAAGAGTATGGTTGGGAACCACTGATTTTACCAATATGCTGTCTAATCTAAACATACCACTTACGAGGTTTGTCTGGGTTCCACGCGGAATCACTCGAAATAAGTAGCCAAGGATTTTTTTTCTATTTTTCTCATGTACTTTGATCCTTTTTAAACTTTTTCCAAGTATTCACCGCCAACATCAATGCACTTTTCGGCTCTTCTGACCCACGCCGCAAAAACACTTGCGAAAGGCTGTCTTTGGGATCTTGTCCAGCTATTCTTTGACAGCTGCAATCAGTTCCTCTTGAGTTTCGAAGTTGCGGCCTCGCAGGGGTTCTGTCACCTTCAGGAAGAGCCAAAAGTCACATGGTGCAAGATCAGGCGAGTAGGGTGGCGGGTTCAAAACGTTGACACCACTGTCTTCAATGAAATGCTTCGTCGCATTAGCCGTGTGGGCTGGCGCATTATCATGATGCAAAACGTGCCTTTGCAAGTTCTTGGACCGGCCTCTAGCCATCGCAGAAAAAACGTCAGGCACGCACTGAGTGGTGTACCACTCAGAGGTCACAGTTTTCCTCTCCATCAGCGGAATTGATGCGACAATGCCATCAATGTTGAAAAAGATGGCAAACATGGTGCGTTTCACTGAGCGGATTAAACCATCAGAAAAGTAGTAAAAAATCATCACTCGAAAGTCACGCACGCACGGAGTCGGGAGCTTCGCCGCTAGCGCCGGCTGCGCACTCTCAGTTCGTTTGCTTCTCGTGTTCATTCTGAAGGAAGAGAGGGAGCAAAACATCTGAACAAAAACATGCAACCACTTGAATAATCCCTCTACACAGCAGAACAGGTTTCGACAGGCTGACACTCAACAAACGATAAAATTCCGCGCGGAACCCAGACAACCATCGTATTACATCTTAGATGCAAGTTACTTTGTTCAGGATTACATGTTTAACTGTTGTCACTATGAAAGGCAGCAGTTTGTAATTAATTTGGTATACCACAATCTTAAACTTTCCATTAACATCCAACCACAACACATCAGAAGCACTTTATTCTCTGCCATAAAGTAAAAGAAGGAAAAGGGTTCCCCTTTTACTGTAGCAATGTTAGCTTTTAGAGAAAATCTGGTGCATATCTATAATAAACATTCAATTGCATTCAAAATAATTAAATTGGTAAACAAGACACACATTTAGAAGAAAATACAAAAACAGGCTTAAAATCATGTTTGATTATCTGGTGAAGTACACAAGATACAGAAAAAAGACTCAATCTGGAACAATATAAAAAAGACAGTTAAGTCTTTCAAGGTATATGGAGCTACTGTATTTGCAAAGCTGGATGCTGCATCTTTAGCAACTTACCGGTATTTGTTGAATTTCCCCAGTATTGGTGATGATCTGTTGCATGACTTGCATGGTTTGCCCAGAAGTTGCTTGAGCCTGTGGAGTCTGACTTTGTGTAGCCTGTACAATTTGCACTTGCTGACCTTCACCAACCTGCATTGTTACTGGTGTATTCTAAGGTCAGGGTGAGAAAGAGAGAGAGAGAGAGAAAGAAGAGGACAGAGGAATTAAATTCACAATACTTAGTATGATACATAAAAAATAACTCTTTTCACTTTTAAAAAACTTGATACCAAAAGTCCCCCTCACAGTACTGTACAATGATGCAATCGACCACATACAGCTCAGGGGATTGACCAAATAAAACCATATATATTAAACAATCTACAGGCTGTTTTGCTCAAATAAGGTAGGTAATATAGTGGTAAAGTGTTTGTTCTAGTCACATAATGAAATCTACTTAAATACTCCGGTTTCCTCCGAAAGACATGTGGGTTAGGTGCATTGGCGAGTCTAAATTGTAACTAGTATGTGTGTGTGCATGCGCCCTCCAGTGGGCTGGCGCCCTATCCAGGGTTTGTTTCCTGCCTTGCGCCCTGTGTTGGCTAAGATTGGCTCCAGCAGACGCCCGTGAGGCTGTAGTTAGTATATAGCGGGTTGGATAATGGATGGACTATTTGCTTCTGTTGGGAACAATTACATTTTAAGACTTTATAGCAAAATAGGATTGAGAATTTTGAAATCAGTATGTTTGACTCCAGTATTTATGACATACACAGAAAAGTACACCCATTAGAAACTTGGATGGTTTTCCATTCTGCAACCATGCTGATAATGACATACAGTAAGCTGCACTGTGGATTTCACATAGTACCTAAAAAAGGTAGAATCTTTCCCTTACCCTTTTCCATATACTAAAACTATTTACAACAACTGCATAATAAAGTTTCTTCAGCATTAAATTTTGAAACACAATCTCAGGCAAATGACTGGTATTACTCTATTTCTTCCTCTCTGGAATTCCCAAATACTATTTACATTAAAATGATCACATGTTTAGCAATGGCAATTATTATTACACAGCTCTGCCAAATCATTAGTTTCTGAATATGTTCTAAAAATAATTCTTAGCCACTATATTGACTGAAGAAAAACAGGTATCCTTTGGAAAAACAAATATTGTGGCATGTTTCTTAACATGATCTACTGCAGCAGACTTTCTGCTTATAAATATGTCCTGCGACTTCTATTTCGGGGAAACGATCTAAATGTTTAAAATAAATAAAATCCTGACTATGAATTGGTTTGGATTACATAAAACATATGAAAGTTTCTTCACCACACTTGAAATGGGTACTCTTACATACTCCTCTCATACATATGTCTCAAAAATTCCCATGTTTCCATTTAAGGAATTTACTGGGGTTTGCTTTTCTCATAATCTAGGGACCCTGTCATTTTCAGAAGTCATTGGTATCTGAACATGAAAGCACGGCCATCTTTTTTTTTTTTTGCCTGACGGAAAATGTGTGTGTAAGCAGTAAAGGTCAATTGTGGCTCATATGATCTATTTGGTATTTTTTAAAATGTACTTGAATTTTAAAAACACAGTTTAGACATAAATAACACAGATTCAAAACGGGAAAGTACTAGAACCAAATATGCAGCAGCAATGACAATTCTGTTTTGTTCGACGAGACTGCAAAAAATGTATTTTCCACCAGGTGATGCCAACCACCAGGTGCCTGTTAGCTGCTACATGTAGCTTCTTATTTCAGTATCTACCCAGTTTGAAGAATTGAAGACACATTTGAAATAGCAAGCCCTAGAAAGAAACCCTTGCTTGACGAAGCTTACCTGAGGCTTTATTTGTATCATGACTGGTTTGCAGGTAGAAGGGTAAGTTTGAAAGCTTACAATTTTGACAGCTAAGTAAATTCTGAGAAAACTGCACATATGGGAAGAGTGCAGGACCGCCAAAAAACCCTTAACTTTTGGACCTTTTTTTAAAAACTAATACAATTCAAATTAGTAGATGTAATGTTTATGCTTTAAGGTGAAAGAAAGCATATGCTTAATTCTCATGTATTAGGTAGCTACAGTTGGAACTGAAATGTGTTTGATTTAAGCCACTGCTTTGAACAGTGATGACCACAATATATTTACTATAGAAATATATTGCCAATTATCTAACTATTCTGTGTGTTTATCATTAAAATAGTAGAAAGGGTGCAATCTACAGGAACACATTTAAATATATAGCTAAATCAAAAATCAAACGGAAAACGAAAAAGGCAGTGTGCAATAGAGAAGACTAAAGTGCCCCAAACAAATGTTTAACGCATGAGGAGTTACTCATGCTGAGGATATGGTGGTAAAAGAACAGAGGACAATGTTTTTGAGGGAGCAAACTCACTCAAAATTACTGATACCAATCAATCTGCAAATACACAGGAAGAACATGCAAACCTTAAGCAGACTGACACTGTGAGGCAAGAACGCATTCATAAAATGTGCATGATTAAAACGGTCTCCATTTCAATAAGGATAAAAATAAGACTATATAATAAGCCAACTGAGTAAACCATACTGACAGGTAGAATATGTTTTCACTCAACACAAAACACCTGGTTAGTGACAATATTTTTTAATTAATCTTACTATCCACGTTGTATACCAGTGCATCTAGAAGATTACAAAATGCAGCAATACGTAAGTTTATATTTAGGTCTATATACAGTAAACGATTACTAAAGTATTCTAAAACTAAAATCTTGAAGTAGCTCATTTTGAAGTAATAAATACCATTTACAATAAGAATTATCTTTCCAAAATAGAACTTTACAGTTTTTACACAGTCTTTAAAGCAAAAATAGCATAGTTTTATTCAAGCAGGTATTGTCTACAGACTGAAATCTTAGGTTTGGCCAAAGCATTTATGCTGGATTTGAATCTAAATAGGTATGTCTGATTCTAATCTTGAATTGTCAAGATGTAATTACAATAAACCTCCTCAGGAAAATGTAGTCACAGATATCTGTAACCCTGTTTGTGATTCTAATATTGTCAAATGTGACAGAAGAGTATTGCGGTGGTTAGTGCTGTCAATTCATGTGTCCAACCTGTAGTTGTCTGTATGGTGTTGCATGTTTTCCCTAAGTCTACCTGCATTTTTCCTGGTACTCTGATTTACGTTCACATTCAAAAAATGTGCATGCTTAAACATTCTAAAGGTGTCACTATGAATATTAATATGTGCATGAGTGAGCACTGTGATGGATTGGTACCTTGATCAGAGATAGATCCTGCCCAACAGATTTGATTACTGTGAGTATACATATATGTAAAAAAATGCAAATGGTTGCACAGCTACACTCCGATTTCAATCCAGGTGGTGTGGTGGGTATGGCAACGTGCTGTAATCACTGCATGCTCCCATCTTCCTCCTCCTTTCATTTGTGATATTTGATAAAGAGAATAAGATTCAGCAAAGCACATATCTTACCTGTCCTTGCTGTGGCTGTGTTATAATTATTTGCCCAGGTTGAAGTGTTGCAGTAGATGCTGCAGTCTGTTGTCCCTGTTGTTGCCCCTGAACCTGGACAGTACCTGGTTGTTGTGCAAGAGTAAAATAATACTGGACAGGTTCTGCAGGAGCCACAGACTGACGAACTTCTTCCTGTGAAAAAAAGAACAAAATTTCAACACAGCCAGAAAATTATTCTGTGTGCTTCACTGACTTGCAACAGGTATCAATTTAGATGCTCTATATAGTAAAATCCAGAAAAAGTAAAGTTTAACTGTAGTATTTTTTTCCTCACACACACACACACACACACACACACACACACACACCAAACTTGTGTCAAATGGATGTGGCAGTACGCCATTAATATGTTCTGAATAACACAAAGACTTTATCATCTAATAATGCATTTAAGCAATGTTTGTAAATAGTAGTACACATTACTTCACTATCAATAGTAGCCTATTGAATACACAAAGCATAACACTACACTGCAAATGGTAGCCTATAAATAACAAAAAGGCTAGAAGCTCCTAAATATTGTGCCCCAGCAAAGAAAGACAAGCCAAAAGAAAATGATTATGTTGCCTACAAACACACAAGTTTTCACGTATGTGGGCTTGGCATAGATGCTTACCAAAATATCCACCTGGTTTAAAGAAATTTGGCTGCTTACTAATGCACTTTTTCCAGAAGTCATTTAACAGCAGAACATACAAGAAATAGTCACTTTTACATGGGTCAGAATCTCAGTGGTAATTTCTATAGACTTAATTACCTCTCATAATATGTTATTGATTAACCCAGCCACAGGGGATGCACAAACCAGTGTGTTTCTTCGTGCCAGTCCCAAGCCCGGATAAATGGGGAAGGTTACGTCAGGAAGGGCATCTGGTGTAAAATTTTGCCAGATCAATATGCGGACAAAAATACAAATTTTCATGCCGGATCGGTCGAGGCCCAGGTTAACAATGGCCGCCAACAGGGTGCTGGTGGAAATTGGGCTACTGTTGGCCGAAGAAGGAGAAGAAGAGGGGGGAGATGTGTCCAGAGGCAGAAGGACAAGAGGAAGGTAAAGAGAGTGGAACTGAGGGTAGGAACTTTGAATGTTGGCAGTATGACTGGTAAGGGAAGAGAGAAAGCCGATATGATGGAGAGAAGGAAGGTTGACATATTGAGCGTGCAAGAGACTAAATGGAAGGGGAGTAAAGCCAGGTGGATCAGAGGTGGATTCAAATTGTTCTATCATGGTGGCGATCATGGACAAGAAATGGGGTAGGGATATTCTAAAGGAGAAGTATGTCAAGAGTGTTTTGGAGGTGTGTCAGACAGAGTAATGATTATGAAGCTGGAAACTGAAGGTATGATGATGAATGCTGTTAGTGCATATGCCCCGCAAGTTGGGTGTTCAATGGATGAGGTGATGGACAGTATACCCAAGGGACAGAAAGTGGTGATTGGAGCATTTTTCAATGGACATGTTGATGAAGGGAACAGAGGAGATGATGGGTGGGTATGGTGTCAAAGAGGAATGAAGAAGGTCAAAGGATAGTGGATTTTGCAGAAAGGATGGTCATGGCTGTGGTGAATGTGTATTTTAAGAAGAGGGAGGAACATAGGGTGACATACAAGAGTGGAGATAGATGCACACAGGTAGATTATATTCTATACAGAAGAGACAATCTGAAAGAGACTGCAAAGTGGTGGCAGGGGAAAGTGTAGTTAGGCAGCACAGGATGGTGGTCTGTACGATGACGTTGGAGATCAAGAAGAAGAGGAGGAGGAGGAGAGAAAGGGCAGAGCAAAGGATCAAATGGTGGAAGTTGAAAAAGAAAGACTGCAAGGTTGAGTTTTGGGAGGAGGTAAGACAAGCACTGGCTGGCACAGAAGAGTTACCATATACTTGGGAAACAGCAGCAGAAGTAGTGAGAGTGACAGCAAGGAGGGTGCTTGGTGTGACATCTGGACAGAGGAAAGAGGAAACGGAAACCTGGTTGTGGTATAGGGAAGTACAGGAGAGCATACAGAGGAAGAGGTTGGTGAAGAAGTGGGATAGTCAGAGAGATGCAGAAAGTAGACAACAGTACAAGGTGATAAGGCACAAGGTGAAGAGAGGTGGTGAAGGCTAAAGAAAAGGCACACGATGAGTTATATGAGAGGCTGGACACTAAGGAGGGAGAAAAGGACCTTTACCGATTGGCTAGACAGAGGGATCGAGTTGGGAAAGATGTGCAGCAAGTTAGGGTGATAAAGGATAAAGATGGAAACATACAAGTGAGGAGGGTGTGTTGAGCAGATGGAAAGAGTACTTTGAGAGGCTGATGAATTAAGAGAATGAGAGAGAAAGAAAATGTTGGATGCTGTGGAGACAGTTATGAAAAGGATGAAGAATAGAAAAGCTGTTGGTCCAGATGATATACCTGTGGAAGCGTGGAGGTGTTTAGGAGAGATGGCAGTGGAGTTTTTAACCAGATTGTTTAATGGAATCTTGGAAAGTGAGAGGATGCCTGAGGAGTGGAGAACAAGTGTACTGGTACCGATTTTTAAGAATAAGGGGGATATGCAGAACTGAAGTAACTACAGGGGGATAAAACTAATGAGCCACAGCATGAAGTTATGGGAAAGAGTAGTGGAAGCTAGGTTAAGAAGTGAGGTGATGATTAGTGAGCAGCAGTATGGTTTAATGCCAGGAAAGAGCACCACAGATGCAATGTTTGCTCTGAGGGTGTTGATGGAGAAGTATAGAGAAGCCCAGAAGGAGTTGCAAAGCGTCTTTGTGGACCTGGAGAAAGCATATGACAGGGTGCCTCGAGAGGAGTTGTGGTATTGTATGAGGAAGTCGGGAGTGGCAGAGAAGTATGTAATAGTTGTATGGGATATGTACAAGGGAAGTGTAACAGTGGTGAAAACTGCAGTAGGAGTGACAGATGCTTTCAACGTGGAGGTGGGATTACATTAGGAATCAGCTCTGAGCCCTTTCTTATTTGCAATGGTGATGGACAGGATGACAAACGAGATTAGACAGGAGTCCTCTTGGACTAAGATGTTTGCTGATTACATTGTGATCTGTAGTGAGAGTAGGGAGCAGGTTGAGGAGACCCTGGAGAGTTAGAGGTTTGCTCTAGAGAGGAGAGGAATGAAGGTCAGTAAGAACAAGATAGAAAACGTGTGTGAATGAGAGGGATGTAAGAGGAATGGTGAGGACGCAAGGAGTAGAGTTGGCGAAAGTGGAGGAGTTTAAATACTTGGGATCAACAATTCAGAATAGCAAGGATTGTGGAAGAGAGGTGAAAAAGAGTGCAGGCAAGGTGGAATGGGTGGAGACAAGTGTCAGGAGTGATTTGTCATAGATGGGTATCAGCAAGAGTGAAAGGGAAGGTCTACAGGACAGTAGTGAGACCAGCTATGTTATATGGGTTAGAGACGGTGGCACTGACCAGAAAGCAGGAGACAGAACTGGAGGTGGCAGAGTTAAAGATGTTAAGATGTGCATTGGGTATGACGAGGATGGACAGGATTAGAAATGAGTACATTAGAGGGTCAGCTCAAGTTGGATGGTTGGGAGACAAAGTAAGAGAGGCGAGATTGCGTTGGTTTGGACATGTGCAGAGGAGAGATGGCGAGTATATTGGGAAAAGGATGTTAAGGATAGAGTTGCCAGGCAAGAGGAAAAAAGGAAGGCCTAAGAGAAGGTTTATGGATGTGGTGAGAGAGGACAAGCAGGTGGTGGGTGTAACAGAGCAAGATGCAGAAGACAGGATGATATGGAAAATCCGCTGTGGCAACCACTAACAGGAGCAGCCGAAAGAAGAAGATGATGTATTTTTCTATGTATTGTGCCTACGTGACCACAAAGTAATACCCACTGTTTTGTGTTTTTTTTGTATCGCACACCCTCATACACCTTTATAGTAAGAGCATCCTTTATCTACGAGGGAGCGTTCAATCAGAAGTAAATATGAAGCTGGTTTTAAATTAAAAGTTGTTGAAGTGGCGAAAGAAATTGGTAACTGCGCTGCTGCAACCAAATTTGCTGTGTCTGAGAAACTGGTGCGAGATTGGAGGAAGCAAGAAGATGTAAAAAAATAAAATAAATAAATAATAATAATTATCGTATTTTTGAATGGGCGTACAAGTCGGGGTCTGATTTTATGATCAATGTTTCGGGTTTCAAGACCCGACTTATACACGAGTGTATACGGAATGCATGTATGTAAGTGAAAATCTGAACATTTAACTAGCTAGTGTCTAATGGCTTTTTTTAGTCTATCATGAAATTCTGTTATATATGAAAGTGTTTTATTTACATTATAGCATGCTAGACTATGCCTCAAATTATTCCTCACCTCAAATTGAAAGTCATGTCAATATGCCCAGCCTACCAAAGAGTTCATGGATATATCTGTATTACATAATGCTTATGTAACATATAAACTTACTGGGATGAGGGCAAGTCTTCCTTCTCCATAGAGCGAGTAACAATGGGTTTCCTATTCAACTGTTTCTGAATCTCTGCTGTATTCTCCTGCCATGCGAGGTCAAACCTACTCATTTTGTAACTCACCACCTTTTCTCATTTTACAATCAGAATAATGTGCACCCAAACTTGGAAAATATTGGGCCTCACTGTCTTTTCTGGCACTTTCTTACTCAAGAACTGATGAAATTGTGTGGCACAACATACTTCACCTGACATAACCAACTAATCGATGAAAGTGAGCATTGCCGTTTTTAAAAATCGATTATTATTGACTATGACGATTAGTCATTGCAGTCCTAAAGACTGCTCAGACCCCCACTGAGTATTCAACAAAATAAACATTTAAATCAACAAAGCTAAATTTGTTACTATAATTAAGAAAGATAGCTAAATAACACTTTAATCTGGATACTGAAAAAACGCATCTATTACTCATTTACTCTTATGTAACAAGACCTTAACAAAGGCTTCTTTTGGTCTTCATAACACTGTTATATCAGCGGATAGGTTTTTTATCTCTGTGTTGTGTGGCATATTGACATGATGGTAAAATTAACAGGTTTTATACTAAATATGTAATATCAAGTGAAATGTGTCTCAGCTAAGTCACCTCTGTATTATTAGGTCACATTGCACAGATGAATAAACACTTTACTGATATTTGCAACTGTTATGAAGATCTTGTTACATAAGAGTAAATAAATACATATTTGCTGTACTAAATGTTACCAAAAGATTTATTGCTTAAGGCCTGGTGCTTTAGAAGCAGCTTTTTCTGGGTTTGGGATTAGAGAGAACTTTTAATCTACTGTTGAATTTGAGTGTAAGACACTACCCATTTAAGTCAGTTTGTAAACAAACATGGGACTGTGATACATACATTTTATGAAAGCATTTAATTTGCTTACTTGGACTACCAAACATGATACATTAAAAAAAACAAAACAAAAAAAAACTATCCATTTATATATTATTTATTGGTGTATTCCTTCTATCTGAGTGGTTTTCTTTTCTTGGTGAAGATGCTTTACATGGTCAGGATAACTTTACCTGAGTATACAATCTGTTCAAAGGGAAAACACTTAAATAAGGTGGAATTGGTCTAACCAAACACATATTAAGAACATATATTTTATAAATATTCTATATAAATGTATCAGAAAAAACATTTATGGATAAGTTACTCAAGAGGAATTACTATAAGTGGAATAATTAGAAGAAAGTTTTAGTACCATTGTATATAGTGGAATTCTAGAAAATATTTTTCTTTTTATCATTATAGAACATGCAATAAATGTATTACACACATTTACATAAATCAGTCAAACAGATGTCATGTAGACAAGTCTGTTGAAGTGAGAGTAAACATCCCTCTCCCAGCCCCATGCAAGTTCACAGCTGAGAGTGTAGGATGTTTACACTCCCTACAGCAAAGCATTCACATTAAGAGCAGTGACATCCTCTTTCAAGGTCTGTAAAGTTCAGCTTTCAGAAACACACTTAATAACTTATATGAATAATACCTAGCAATACCAAGGTGCAGAGTCATGATGCATAAAATAAAAGGTATATTTTTTGATGTTTCCATGGTGTACTCTGGCATTCGAATGCTGCAAACATCCGACTGAAAGCCCTCTTATGATGCTAACAGCTTCCAGTCAAGGATGTTTACACCACTCAAGCAGCCAAAATCTGAGGTCTGTCACATTCAAAAAAGCTACCACAAATTAAGTTATTCAAATATCTCATTGTGCATGAATGTCTCCAACATATAAATTATATGTTCATGTTGTACCATACAAAGAAACAGTGTACACTAAATGATGCTAATATTTAGCTTGCTTAGCATTGTTTCGTAAGAGGAAAAATGCAAAGAAAATACTTAGCTCTAACAGACTTAATACTATGCAAATATACAGTTAGGTCCATAAATATTTGGACAGAGACAACTTTTTTCTAATTTTGGTTCTGTACATTACCACAATGAATTTTAAATGAAACAACTCAGATGCAGTTGAAGTGCAGACTTTCAGCTTTAATTCAGTGGGGTGAACAAAATGATTGCATAAAAATGTGAGGCAACTAAAGCATTTTTTAACACAATCCCTTCATTTCTGGGGCTTAAAAGTAATTGGACAATTGACTCCAAGGCTATTTCATGGGCAGGTGTGGGCAAGTCCGTCGTTATGTCATTATCAATTAAGCAGATAAAAGGCCTGGAGTTGATTTGAGGTGTGGTGCTTGCATGTGGAAGATTTTGCTGTGAACAGACAACATGCGGTCAAAGGAGCTCTCCATGCAGGTGAAAGAAGCCATCCTTAAGCTGCGAAAAAAGAAAAAACCCATCCGAGAAATTGCTACAATATTACGTATGGCAAAATCTACAGTTTGGTACATCCTGAGAAAGAAAGCAAGCACTGGTGAACTCAGCAACGCAAAAAGACCTGGACATCCACGGAAGACAACAGTGGTGGATAATCACAGAATCATTTCCATGATGAAGAGAAACCCCTTTACAACAGCCAACCAAGTGAACAACACTCTCCAGGGGGTAGGCGTATCGATATCCAAGTCTACCATAAAGAGAAGACTGCATGAAAATAAATACAGAGGGTGCACTGCAAGTTGCAAGCCACTCATAAGCCTCAAGAATAGAAAGGCTAGATTGGACTTTGCTAAATAACATCTAAAAAAGCCAGCACAGTTCTGGAAAAAACATTCTTTGGACAGATGAAACCAAGATCAACCTCTACCAGAATGATGGCAAGAAAAAAGTATGGAGAAGGCGTGGAACAAACTTTCACGTTCTTCCGCTACATAAATCCCGATTAGCGTGAAAAGTAACGCACGTGCACGCGCCTTCTGTCCCGCCCCCAACTCCTCCCATAATTACGCCTCTTTGAATATGCAAATCAATATAAATAGCCCTTAAGCTCAGCCTTCTGTGAAAAGACAATGGGAAGAGCACGGGGGAAATATAAGAATTTCAGCGAATACCAAGTGGAGGCAAAGGAAAAACATACTATTTGTTGGTTTAAACAGTGATATAAACAATAAAAGGAAGCTGATCAAGTGACAGAGTGTTGGAGAAACTCGAAAGCTCAAGTTCACAAAGTCGCACAATGCCCGAAATAAAAAAAGAAGTCACATATCAAAGTCGCCATGAAAAGGCGAGTCGTAGCCCACTGTCTGAGTGTCATATGAAAGCTTATTAGGGTACAGACAAAAAAACTAGGCACAGAGTGGGGAAAAAAGCACGAAATGTCAACTTTAATCTGGAAATTTCCACTTGAATCACTTTGTTTATTTTGCCATTAAAGTAGAACATCGCAAAGTTAATATTAAAATCGTTTAATTTACTAGTTTCTCAAATCCCATCGTAACTAAAGAAAGCATAACTAAAGTAGCACGTTAAATGCTTTGTTCTGTATTTGATCTTCTATGTGCTCTGTGTGTGAATCATTACCTGCTTCTTAAACGGGCTTTCTCTTTCTCCGACAGGACGCATAATCCATTGCATTCGTGATATTACAGCTCTCTGAATAATTAAAATACTGAGATGTATACGTGATATCTTCTTCATGATGATAGGAATGAAAGCATGTTATTAAACATGGGAACACGGTGGCGCAGTGCTTGTTCATGTCTCACGCAAGAGGCTTGCTGCGCCATTCGCAACCTTCGATGAAATAATTTATTACAGAAGTACTGTCTCTTTCAAACGTACTAACCTCCACCAATTCCTGTCCTTACTTTTCTTTCTCCAAATACCCAATTGCCACACAATCAGCTCTGTAATAGACGTGAAGCCATCTGTAAGCTTAGAACGCTGATTCTTCAAAACTTTAAAGGAACATTGAAATATCTTTGTGGTACATTTTTAATTATTCTATCCATCTATCCTTCCAGTGTCGCGTCAGCACCAGCAAGAATACAACGCAATGCAGGAACAATCCACAAACTAGCTAGCGGTGCGGCACCGTGTCCTCACATGTTTAATTATTAACAATACAGATTATTTAAATGAAGTTAAAGTTTTATCTGTATAATATAATCAACATATTTTGCTGCATTTCTTCTTAAAAATTATATCGTCATCATATGTAAATACGCGCGTTATAAAGTGGCTCAGGTTGTGCAATATTATAACTGTAGTGCAAGTATACAGTGGGGTAATTGTACTTATAAGTACAAACAGTTCTACAAGGAGCGCTTGATGGACTGATTAGAGTACATTTATAGTTCTTGGAATGAAACTTTTTCTGAACCGCGACTTGATATAGGAAAGGCTTTGAAGCATTTTGCTGTGGCTGAGGCAGCATCTGCTTCATGCTGTATACCGATAATTCTCTTTCCAATCAGCTGCTGCTGTGATTCCCCACTCAGATACAGTAATATAAATACTCCCGAGTGATGCAGTGAGAGTAATATGGAAAAAGATGATCTGCTGTGGCAACCCTTAACGGGAGCAGCTGAAAGAAGAACATGCAGTGAGAGTAACAATGCTAAAGCAGTTATGGTATTTGGAATACTATGGCTATTCCCTGGACCATTATATTGCTGCAGGTTAATTACAATCAGATGCATTACACTAATATACAATATGTAGTTAGTTTCAGTGTATTTATAAAGCCGCATCAGGAATGTGGATCTCAGAAAGAAAGGATGACCACACAGGAACAGTAGCACTGCTTTGACGCTGGGTGTCGCCAGTCTGCAAAACCGAGTGGAGAAATTGCATACGCCAGGGTATGAGGTACCGTGGAAATGTGTGTGGCTTTACGCCAAGTTTAGGTTTTGTACATCGCGATTTGAGCGTGGAAACGTTCGTACGCAACATTTCTGTGCGTACCAACCGTTTATACATGGGGCTCCTGATCTTAACCCAATTGAGCATACATTTTACATGTTGAAGACTAAACTTCGGACAGAAAGGCCCACAAACAAACAGCAACTGAAAGCCGCTGCAGTAAAGGCCTGGCAGAGCATTAAAAAAGGAGGAAACCCAGCATACGGGGATGTCCATGAGTTCAAGACTTCAGGCTGTCATTGCCAGCAAAGGGTTTTCAACCAAGTATTAGAAATGAACATTTTATTTTCATTTATTTAATTTGTCCAATTACTTTTGAGACCCTGAAGTGAAGGGACTGTGTTAAAAAAAAATGCTTTAGTTGCCTCACATTTTTATGCAATCGTTTTGTTCACCCCACTGAATTAAAGCTGAAAGTCTGCACTTCAACTGCATCTGAGTTGTTTCATTTAAAATTCATTGTGGTAATGTACAGAACCAAAATTAGAAAAAAGTTGTCTCTGTCCAAATATTTATGGACCTAACTATTTGTTACAGCATAACTTCACAGTTCAATTTGTATAAGGTATAATCCTGTACTCAGGATTTTTAAAATGCTTATTAATATCTACTTCTTCTTAAATTAGGATTTCTGGGGTCTAGGATGTGTTGACCATGATAACAGTGTAGTATGCAACCAACATTTTTCAACAAATCCATCATCTCAAGTATAATCATTGTAAATCAAGTATAATCTTTAAATAGATCGATGTAAGATCTTATTTACCTTACATTAGTGCAAAATGTCCCATTTGGAATGCAGAGGCTATTCTAAAGCATTTGAATAAAAAAAAAAAAAAAAAAAAAAAAGATATCCTAAAAACCTGCAGTGGTTGCTAGTAAGCTGCACATACTGGGGCATGATGAAGGATGAACCTGATAATGGAGCATACAGGAATACAGATATGCAAACTGAACTTACACACCTGCGAGTTAAAATTTCTAGTATTATGTTAGAATAATCCCACGTCAGAAGGCAAGTCCACTGCCCTGGTGATCTTTGAATCTGTTAACATTCTTCGCAGCCACATGTATAGTAGGAAGCATACATAACACTACAAGTGGCCTGGCTTTCTGGACTGGCTGTCACTGTATTACATGGTCTGGAGGCTGACAAAGAAATATCCCTTCAGGTGTTGTTGTGGACGACCAAGTTGGCAGTCCTGGTGCAATGCTTGAGAAAAGTTGCGAAAGTAAAAAATGACGCTCTCTCGAATCAATACCATATCCCCCAAGTGTTAAGTAAGTTAACTTTGAGTGGAACTAAAACCAAAATAAGTCTCTAGTACCACTGTATTAAACTTGCCAGTCAGCCATAATAATGACAAATTTCTATGAAATAGAAGTGTAGTGATTATCTCTAACCATTATTCCAGTTTGTAGTATCTTCGCTAATGTATGCAAAGAATAACCATCCAAGTAGTGTATGGAGTCAATTTTTAAGCAAGATAGCAGCTACGAAGATCTTTTTTAGCATGCCAGGAGCAAAGGTGTATGCAGAACAGTGTTTTCCAACTGTTTTTCTGTGGTAGTACGTTTATGTAACCCCAAAAAATCTCAAGGCACACTACGATTCAACCAACCACAAAAGCGTTAAATCTCTTCAGAAACTGTCAGAAGGGGCAGGATGGGATTGGGAAGCAGCTCAGAGACTAACGTTAGCAGACACATCACTTGTGTAGGGTATATATTTGTGGAATTTTAACACATTTCAGCCTCAACATTCATGGGTATGCAAACATCTGATCAGGCCCATTTGGACGATTTCAGTTATTATGATTTAAAAAGGACACAAGCTAACAGCTTTTCACTCTTCATGAAAGACTTTCCACAACATTTTGCAGTATTACTGTGGGAAACTGTGTCCATTCATTGTGTAGAGAATGTATGAGGCCAGACACTACTGTTTATTAATCCCCAAGGGGAAATTCACATACTCCAGCAGCAGCATATTGATAAAAACAATATTAATTAAAGAGTGATAAAAATGCAGTGCAAGTTAAAAAATGCAAGGTGGAGAGTGTGAGGCAGGTATAACAGACAATAACATTGTATAATGTTATTGTTTACCCCTGGGTGGAATTGAAGAATCACATAGTGTGGGGGAGGAACAATCTCCTCAATCTGTCAGTGGAGCAGGACAGTGACAGCAGTCTGTCGCTGAAGCTGCTCCTCTGTCTGGAGATGATACTGTTCAGTGGATGCAGTGGATTCTCAATGTTCTATTCCAGTTCATCCCAAAGATGTTCGATGGGGTTGAGGTCAGGGCTCTGTGTGGGCTAGTCAAGTGCTCATCCAACCATGCCTTTAAGGACCTTGCCTTGTGCACAGTCATATTGAAATAGAAAAGGACCTTCCTCAAACGGTTTCCACAAAGTTGGAAACATAGCATTGTCCAAAATGTCTTGGTATGCTGAAGCATTAAGATTGACTGTGAAATATCCAGAAGCAATGAAATTTCACAAACTGTCTTATTGCAAAGGTGGCATCCCACCATGCAACCATGCTTGAAGTCACTAAGCTCTTCAGAACGAATCATATTGTTTCACAAATGTTTGTAAATGGAGACTGCGTAGCTAGGTGCTAGACTTTATACACCTGTGGCAATGGGTCTGATTGAAACACCTGAATTAATAATTAAGAGGTGTGTCCTAATACTTTTTGTCCATACAGTGTGTGAATATGTATTTTATTTAGACGTACATGGTCTCATGTCATGGTTCCAATGGATGAAACTAACACCCCCACAAGCCACTGCAGGAGTTTTAGCTGCAGCCTGTTGAGTTCTCATTAGGTTGCAAATTGCAAATGTATTATTTCACAATTAACACACATTTAAATCACAAAAGTACTACTCCATTTAAAATTAGGACAAGCTGTAAGTTTTGATTTATCAAAACACACTTTTCTTTATGCAATTCTTTATAACAAAACACTATTTCTGACAATATGCTCTTTTCATAACACAGTAACTATGAAATAATCCGTAAGATGCAGTACAGAAAAATTCAATTCAATTCAAAAGCAACACCACAAAAACATGCAGCAAATGCAAGGGGAACTTTTTCCTCTAACAGGTTGGTGAACAAGACATGTATTGTATGGTAATTCAGTCCCCCAGGTGAAAATGTCAATCAAACCTTGAAATCTGTGACATTTCATGAGCAGGGCTTGTCCAGAAATCAATACTAGAGCAAGCACTTCTGTAGAGATGAGTACAAGGCCCAAAAGCCATTCTCTTAATAAAAAAACGCTAGTACCGTTCCCCAAACTTTTTTCTCTGCTGGACATAGGTGCAAAGGCGGCAAATACGTGAAATTAAAGTTATTAAAAAAAAAAAAAAAATTTTTTTTTAAACGTATGAATACTTAATATTTGGGTACCAGCACACTGAGCAAACGCTTAAGTACTGAGCCGACCGCTTTTCAGTCAAAATGTGCTGTCTAAACTTTATAACAAAGTACAGTCATATGAAAAAAGTTTGGGAACCCCTCTCAGCCTGCATAATAATTTACTTTCAACAAAACAGATAACAGTGGTAAGTCTTTCATTTCCTAGGAACATCTGAGTACTGAGGTGTTTTCCAAACAAAGATTTTTACTGAAGCAGTACTTAGTTGTATGAAATTAAATCAAATGTGAAAAACTGGCTGTGCAAAAATTTGGGTACCCTTGTAATTGTGCCTATTTGAATGCATGAAACTGTTCAATACTGATTACTTGCAATACCAAATTGGTTGGATTAGCTCGTTAAGCCTTGAACTTCATAGACACGTGTGTCCAATCATGAGAAATGGAATTTAAGGTAGTCATTTGCAAGTTGTGCTTCCCTTTGACTCTCCTTTGAAGAGTGATAGCATGGGATCCTCAAAGCAACTCTCAAATGATCTGAAAACAAAAGATTGTTCAGTATCACGATTTAGGGGAAGGCTACAAAAAGCTATCTCAGAGGTTTAAACTGTCAGTTTCAACTGTAAGGAATGTAATCAGGAAATGGAAGGCCACAGGCACAATTGCTGTTAAACCCAGGTCTGGCAGGCCAAGAAAAATACAGGAGCGGCATCTACATTACTAAACCACAGTTAAATTTATGCACGGACGGCGGACACACCGACACGCATGCGCACTGCAGCGCCCCAGAGTCAAACCCAGCGGCTTCCCAGAGTCAGTAGGTGGCGCCCAAACACCACAACCTGTAAACTAAACTTGCTCTAATCCACTGTGCCAGCAGTTGGTGTCAGCAGAGGCAAAGGAGTCACGGCTCCAAATGGAAAGAGCTCAACAATTTGTAATACTAAACCGAGCCCGTTGTTCCCAGAGTCAGTGCGTGGCGCCCAAACACCACGACCTGTAAACTACACCTGCTCTAATCCACTGTGCCAGCAGTCAGTGTGTATAAGTTGGAGTATGCTTCCTAACAGTAAATGACTTCTACCTAATGACACAGCCACAGAACAACAAAGACGACACCGCATGGATAAAAACAATACACGGAGGCTCCTACGACGCGCTTCAGACACACCAGAAGCAAAGACATCACGGCTCCACAATGAAAGAGCTCAACTAACGGAAATACAAAACGAGCCTGTATGGATAAACACAATGAACGAAGGTGCCCACACAAAGAAACCGCTTTAGTACAAATATGTTTATTTAATTAAATGAAAACTTTACCATGGCTACGACCTGTGAACTAAACCTGAGGTAAAGCGTGCACGCCAGGTTGTACAGCCGCCCGAACGCGACCACCCACACCACCGCACCGGATCCACCGCCATGGTCACTTCAGCACGCAAATCCGCCGCTGTCAGCAAACGACTTCTCGCTGACGAAAAAGCCATAGAAAAACAAAAAAGAGACTGCATGGATAAAAACAATAAATGAAGGCGTTGTACAGCTCCAAAAAGAAAGCGCTTTAGTACAAATATGTTTATTTAACTCTTTTAGGGTGGATGTCGACTTTTGTCGACAGGAGCGGTTGAGGGCGAATGTCGACAAAAGTCGACATCCAGGGATAGAGGGCGACAATCAGCTGTTAACGGCGACAAAACTCACTGTCATGTCGCAGGCATTCCCTCTGTGCTTGGAGGAATGCTAGACTCGTTGACTCGGCAACTAAACCTTGCGTGTGCGTGAGTTGCGAAATGTAAACAATGGCAAGATGGCATCGACATGTCACAAGGGAGCGAAGCGAGTGCAGAAAAGAAAACACTCGGTAGACAATGTTTTGCGCATTATCGCGGAGTCGGACTCTGATTTTTCAGAATCAGATTTTATTGACAGTGATCAGGAGATCGAACAAGAGTGAGAAGTCGGCATCAGCTGATCGGACACCAGCCGATGCCGCGCCAGCTGAACGCATTCGCGCAGCCAATGCATCTACGGCAAGATTCGCGTGGGAGGAATACACAGACACTGATCCGTGGGCTACCGGACTTCACAAGACGGCATGGCTTGCTTTTGGACACGACAGATCACCAGCTGCTGAACTACTTCAGGCTGCTCTCTCCTGATGCTGCTTTTCAGCTACTGTCAGACGAGACAAACAGGTAGGCAGAGAAATTTTTTGAATCGCGGGCTGCGCTTGCATCGCATTCTCATTTTTCAACGTGGAAACCCACAACAAAAGACGAGATGAAGCGCGCTATGGCATTACAAATAGAGATGGGACAGAACTGGTGATATAACTTCAGAGAGCATTGGTCCAAACGTGCTTTGTCCCCTGGTGGCTTTGGACAGGTTATGCAGCGTGATGATAGGTACATGATGCTGCAAATTTTATTCAGAAAACTTGGTGGCACCCCTCTTTGAACCGCCACCTTACCGTGGTGGAGGGGTTTGCGTGTCCCAGTGATCCTAGGAGCTCTGTTGTCCGGGGCTTTATGCCACTGGTAGGGCCACCCAAGGCAAACTGGTCCTAGGTGAGGGATGAGACAAAGACCGGTTATACAAACCTACTATGACGAATAAAAAATTTGGACGGCGTTTTCCCTTGCCCGGACGCGGGTCACCGGGGCCCCACTCTGGAGATGGGGCTCGATGGCGAGCGCCTGGTGGCCGGGCCTGCACCCATGGGGCTCAGCCGGGCACAGCCCGAAGAGGCAACGTGGGTCCCCCTTCTCATGGGCTCACCACCTATGGGAGGGGCCAAGGAGGTCGGGTGCAGTGTGAGTTGGGTGGTGGCCGAAGGCGGGGACCTTGGCGGTCCGATCCTCGGCTACAGAAGCTGGCTCTTGGGACGTGGAATGTCACCTCTCTGAAGGGGAAGGAGCCTGACCTTGTGCGCGAGATTGAGAGGTTCCAGCTAGATATAGTCGGGCTCACCTCGACGCACGGCTTGGACTCTAGAACCAATCTCCTTGAGAGGGGCTGGACTCTCTACCACTCTGGAGTTGCCCCCGGTGAGAGACGCCGAGCGGGTGTGGGTATACTTATTGCCCCCCGACTTGGAGCCTGTTCATTGGCGTTTACCCCGGTAGACGAGAGGGTAGCCTCCCTCCGCCTTCGGGTGGGGGGACGGGTCCTAACTGTTGTTTGTACGTATGCACCGAACAGCAATTCGGAGTACCCACCCTTTTTGGAGTCCCTGGAGGGTGTGCTAGAGGGCATACCATCTGGGGGCTCCCTCGTATTGCTGGGAGACTTCAATGCTCACAGGGAAATGACAGTGAGACCTGGAAGGGCGTGATTGGGAGGAATGCCCCCCCCCCCGATCTGAACCCAAGTGGTGTTTTGTTATTGGATTTCTGTGCTTGTCACGGATTGTCCATAACGAACACCATGTTCAAGCATAGGGGTGTTCATATGTGCACTTGGCACCAGGACACCCTAGGCCTCAGTTCGATGATCGACTTTGTGGTCGTGTTGTCGGACTTGCGACCACATGTCTTGGACACTTGGGTGAAGAGAGGGGCGGAGCTGTCAACTGATCACCACCTGGTGGTGAGTTGGCTTCGATGGTGGGGGAGGATGCCGGTCAGGCGTGGTAGGCCCAAACGTGTTGTGAGGGTCTGCTGGGAACGTCTGGCAGAGCCCCCTGTCAGAAGTAGCTTCAACTCCCACCTCCGGCAAAACTTTGACCATATCCCGAGGGAGGTGGGGGACATTGAGTCCGAATGGGCCATGTTACGTGCCTCTATTGTTGAGGCGGCTGACCGGAGCTGTGGCCGTAAGGTGGTCGGTGCCTGTCGTGGCGGCAATCCCCGAACCCGATGGTGGATACCGGCGGTGAGGGATGCCGTCAAGCTGAAGAAGGAGTCCTACCGGTCCCTTTTGTCCTGTGGGACTCTGGAGGCAGCTGATAGGTACCGGCAGGCCAAGCGGAATGCGGCTTCGGTGGTTGCTGAGGCAAAAACTCGGGCATGGGAGGAGTTTGGGGAGGCCATGGAGAACGACTTTCGGACGGCTTCGAGGAGATTCTGGTCCACCGTCTCAGGAGGGGGACTGTCAACACCGTATATGGTGGAGATGGTGCGCTGCTGACCTCGACTTGGGACGTTGTGGGTCGGTGGGGGTAGTACTTCGAAGACCTCCTCAATCCCAATAACATGCCTTCCAATGAGGAAGCAGAGCCTGGGGACTCGGAGGTGGGCTCCCCCATCTCTGGGACTGAGGTCACCGAGGTGGTCAAAAAACTCCTTGGTGGCAGGGCCCCAGGGGTGGATGAGATACGCCCGGAGTTCCTCAAGGCTCTGGATATTGTAGGGCTGCCTTGGTTGACACGTCTCTACAACATCGCATGGACATCAGGGACAGTGCCTCTGGATTGGCAGACCGGGGTGGTGGTCCCCCTCTTTAAGAAGGGGGACCGGAGGGTGTGTTCCAACTACAGAGGGATCACACTCCTCAGCCTCCCTGGAAAAGTCTATTCGGGGGTTCTGGAGAGGAGGGTCCGTCGGATAGTCGAACCTCGGATTCAGGAGGAACAGTGTGGTTTTCGTCCTGGTCACGGAACAGTGGACCAGCTCTACACCCTTAGCAGAGTCCTGGAGGGTGCATGGGAGTTCGCCCAACCAGTCTACATGTGTTTTGTGGACTTGGAAAAGGTGTTCAACCGTGTTCCTCGGGGAATCCTGTGGGGGGTGATCCGGGAGTATGGAGTACCGGACCCCCTGATAAGGGCTGTTTGGTCCCTGTACAACCGGTGTCAGAGCTTGGTCCGCGTTGCCGGCAGTAAGTCGAACCCGTTTCCAGTGAGAGTTGGACTCCGCCAGGGCTGCCCTTTGTCACCGATTCTGTTTATAACTTTTATGGACAGAATTTCTAGGCGCAGCCAGGGTGTTGAGGGGGTCCGGTTTGGTGGACTCAGGATTGGGTCACTGCTTTTTGCAGATGATGTTGTCCTGTTTGCTTCATTAGGCCGTGATCTCCAGCTCTCTCTGGATCGGTTCGCAGCCGAGTGTGAAGCGGCTGGGATGGGAATCAGCACCTCCAAATCCGAGACCATGGTCCTCAGCCGGAAAAGGGTGGAGTGCCCTCACAGGGTTGGGAGCGAGATCCTGCCTCAAGTGGAGGAGTTCAAGTATCTCGGGGTCTTGTTCACGAGTGAGGGAAGAATGGAGCGTGAGATCGACAGGCAGATCGGTGCGGCGTCCGCAGTGATGCGGGCTCTGCATTGGTCTGTTGTGGTGAAAAAGGAGCTGAGCCATAAGGCAAAGCTCTCAATTTACCGGTCGATCTATGGTCATGAGCTATGGGTAGTGACCGAAAGAACGAGATCGCGAATACAAGCGGCTGAAATGAGTTTCCTCCGCAGGGTGTCTGGGCTTTCCCTTAAAGATAGGGTGAGAAGCTCAGTCATCCGGGAGGGGCTCAGAGTAGAGCCGCTGCTCCTCCGCATCGAGAGGAGTCAGATGAGGTGGCTCGGGCATCTGATCAGGATGCCTCCTGGACGCCTCCCTGGTGAGGTGTTCCGGGCATGTCCAACCGGGAGGAGGCCCCGGGGAAGACCCAGGAGACGCTGGAGGGACTGTCTCCCGGCTGGCCTGGGAACGCCTCGGGATTCTCCCGAAAGAGCTAGAAGAAGTGGCCAGGGAGAGGGAAGTCTGGGCATCTCTGCTCAAGCTGCTACCCCCCGCGACCCGACCTCGGATAAGCGGAAGAGAATGGATGGATGGATGGAACTTGGTGGCAGTGGCACGGCACGATGGCAAATGGTTGACTTGTCTCTCTACAGTACACACTAACAATATATGTGAGAAAGTGCAGCAACAGGTAATTGAAAAGTAGGCACCAAAGCAACACATATTGTAAGCAGTGCAATGTGGCAATGACTGAAATTGGCTGCATTGAGTGAGATCAGGCTTTGCAGGACTTTGCTGTGTAAAATGTATGTGATATGTATGTGAAATCATAGAGTATGCAGGCTCATACAACATGCAAGACAGTAACATTTGTCAAAAGTAAATATTTTTTGTTGATTTCAATTGCTTTGTGTTCTTTTTTTAAAAAAAGTTAGTTTTTAGAAAAATATTCAACCCTGGGAGAAAAGAAACAAAAAAAAATTAGCCCTAAAAGATTAATTAAATGAACTTTCCCAGGATGCACCCACCCTCCATGATATTTCATCCCTCCAAATATCGGAGGGAACAGAAAGTGATTGCCATTCTTGGATTTGCGATTCTTTTGAGAATCGCGGGCTTGCTGGTAAGCTCAGGATTGTGAGAATGGTTACAGACAGCCCACAGATCACCTCCAAAGACCTGCAAGAACATCTTGCTGCAGATGGTGTATCTGTACAGCGCAATTTGCACAAAGAACATCTGTATGGTAGGGTGATGAGAAAGAAGCCCTTTCTGCATTCACGACACAAACAGAGTCACTTGTTGTATGCAAATTCTCATTTAGACAAGCCAGATTCATTTTGGAACAAAGTGCTTTGGACTGATGAGACAACAATTGAGTTATTTGGTCATAAAAAAAAGCGCTTTGCATGGTGGAAGGAGAACACCGCATTTCAAGAAAAATACCTGCTACCTACTGTCAAATTTGGTGGAGGTTCCATTATGCTGTGGGGCTGTGTGGCTAGTTCAGGGACTGGGGCCCTTGTTAAAGCTGAGGGTCAGATGAATTCAACCCAATATCAACAAATTCTTCAGGATAATGTTCAAGCATCAGTCACAAAGCTGAAGATACACAGGGGTTGGATATTCCAACAAGACAATGACCCAAAACACAGTTCGAAATCTACAAAGGCATTTATGCCGAGAGAGAAGTACAATGTTCTGGAATGGCCATCACAGTCCCCCAACTTGAATATCATCGAAAATCTGTAGGATTATTTGAAGCAGACTGTCCATGCTTGGCAGCCATCAAATTTAACTGAACTGGAAAGATTTTGTATGGAAGAATGGTCAAAAATACCTCCATCCAGAATCCAGACACTCATCAAAGGCTATAGGAGGCATCTAGAAGCTGTTATTTTTGCAAAAGGAGGCTCAACTAAGTATTGATGTAATATCTCTGCTGGGGTGCCCAAATTTATGCACCTGTCTAATTTTGTTATGATGCATATTTTCTGTTAATCCAATAAACTTAATGTCACTAATGAAATACTACTGTTTCCATAAGGCATGTCTTATATTAAAAGGAAGGTGCTACTTTGAAAGCTCAGCCAATGATAAACAAAAATCCAAAGAATTAAAAGGGGTTCACAAACTTTTTCATGTGACTGTAAAAGCTAAATTTCTGGGGAATTTCAGCAATGCAAAATTCACTGCATTAACTACAAATTGGTTGACCTCTAGACATTTGCTTGAACTCTGCCAAAATTATAAATGTGGCTATATTATGGAATATAAAATAATCTTGCTCAAAACCAAAATGCAGAAACCTCACTTAAAATGGAAGATAAAAATAAAGATCAGCATATTAGTTTACATACCTGTCGTTTTGGAGGTTTCAGTTCATCTCGTGGAACAATATCAATTAAGAAATCAAACTGGTCGAACTTTGTGATAGCCATTGCAATGTCATTTCTCTACAAAAGAAATTAAAAAATACATATTATGCAAAAGAAGAGATGGAACAGATAATACTAAACTTTTTTTTTTTTTTTTTTTTTTTAAGGATTTACCTCCTTCATTCTTCAGCAGTTTAACAATATTGATTAACTTTCACATTTCTCCAAATTTCTCTAAGGCTAAGGATCTGTGCTGGTATCTAGCAGGTTGCCGGTTCAAATCCCCGTCACTGCCAAAAGAGATCCTACTCTGCAGGACCCTTGAGCAAGACCCTTAACCTGTAATTGCTCCAGGGGCACTGTACAATGGCTGACCCTGTGCTCTGACCCCAATGGGTATGCGAAAACTTATACAATTTCTTGTATTTGGAATTTGTTAAGGTGAAATAAAGAACAAAAAAAAAATTGTAATGTATGGCGGGCGACTGGGTCCCATGCCTGGCCGGGACGCCCCTTCTACTTATGTTCCAGGGGAGCAGGCATGGGCTCCTCAGTACCTCCCCCGGGACACTAGGTGGCAGTCTCCCTGGCTGACGATGGTGCCTCAGTTTCCCGCAGGGTTCCATGGGAGATGGAGTTCTCCACAACCCTGTGGGGATCTGGGGTGGCTGCTAGGGGATGCTGCATGGATCCCAGAGCCAGCCTGGACAACTCTACAGCCCCGCCAGGAAGTGCAATCAAGAACAGGTGATCAAGCACCTCGCACTTCCAGGTGGGCTATAAAAAGGACCAGCAACCACCACTCAGGGCCAGAATCGGGAGGAAGAGGACAAGGTTGCCTGGGAGGAGTGGTGGTGCCAGAAGAAGGGTTGTGGATTGTGTGTTACTGTGCTTGGGACTGTGTTGTGGCTGGAGGGTTCACGGGGAAGACGTGCCCTCCAGCTGAAGAAAAAAATAAAGTCTTTGTGCTTTTACACGTGCCTCTGTGTAAGGCGGGATTTATACTTCACGCGCCGCGACGCATGCTGCAGCGGACGCTCCTGCTACGCAAGCGTTGTACTGTTTATACTTGCGAGCGTACTTTACGTAAATCTGGAGGAATCCCACCAGGTGACAGTGCGAGATATTATCACGGGGAGAACAGGTTCGGCTTTGCTGTGTGTTGTGAATTGCCTGGAACACTCATTAAATTCCGATGACACTTTACCGCAATATCTCTGAAAAGGATGTTTAAATCCATCAATCCAGGGATTTGTTCATTTCAGCTAGCATTGGGCATGAGGCTGAAACAATCCCTGAACGAGGCATCAGCTCATCGCTAGGTGAAAACATGCACACACATACACGCTGGCGTCATTTTAGTGTAACCAAATCTGCATATCTTTGGAAGGAAACCGGAGCACACTGTGGAAACCCAGCAGGAAAACATGTAAACTCCACTTGAGGTTTTTGCAAATTTATTAAAAATAAAAAAACTAAGAAATCACATGTACACAAGTATTCACAGCATTTGCTCAATACTTTGTCGATGCACCTTTGGCAGCAATTACAGCCTCAAGTCTTTTTGAATATGATGCTACAAGCTTGGCACACCTATCCTTGGCCAGTTTCGCCCATTCCTCTTTGCAGCACCTCTTAAGCTCCATCAGGTTGGATGGGAAGCGTCGGTGAACAGCCATTTTAAGATCTCTCCAGAGATATTCAATCGGATTCAAGTCTAGGCCACTCAAGGACATTCACAGAGTTGTCCTGAAGCCACTCCTTTGATATCTTGGCTGTAAGCTTAGGGTCGTTGACCTGCTGAAAGATGAACCGTCGCCCCAGTCTGAGGTCCAGAGCGCTCTGGAGCAGGTTTTCATCCAGGATGTCTCTGTACACATTGCTGCAGTCATCTTTCCCTTTATCCTGACTAGTCTCCCAGTCCCTGCTGCTGAAAAACATCCCCACAGCATGATGCTGCCACCATGCTTCACTGTAGGGATGGTATTGGCCTGGTGATGAGCGGTGCCTGGTTTCCTCCAAACGTGATGCCTTCTGGAAGGTTCTCCTCTCTCCACAGAGGTCTGGGACCTCTGGGTTCTTGGTCACCTCCCTGACTAAGGCCCTTCTCCCCGATTGCTCAGTTTAGATGGTCGGCCAGCTCTAGGAAGAGTCCTGGTGGTTTTGAACTTCTTCCACTTACGGATGATGGAGGTCACTGTGCTCATTGGGACCTTCAAAGCAGCAGAAATTTTTCTGTAATCTTCCCCAGATTTGTGCCTCGAGACAATCCTATCTCGGAGGTCTACAGACAATTCCTTTGACTTCATGCTTGGTTTGTGCTCCGACATGAACTGTCAACTGTGGGACCTTATATAGACAGGTGTGTGCCTTTCCAAATCATGTCCAATCAACTGAATTTACCACAGGTGGACTCCAATTAAGCTGTAGAAACATCTCAAGGATGAGGGGAAACAGGATGCACCTGAGCTCAATTTTGAGCTTCATGGCAAAGGCTGTGAATACTTATGTACATGTGCTTTCTCAATTTTTTTATTTTTAATAAATTTGCAAAAATCTCAAGTAAACTTTTTTCACGTTGTCATTATGGGGTGTTCTGTGTAGAATTCTGAGGGAAAAAAAAAGAATTTAATCCATTTTGGAATAAGGCTGTAACATAACAAAATGTGGAAAAAGTGATGCGCTGTGAATACTTTCTGGATGCACTGTAAATCTGAGGATTCTATATGTACAGAGTTGGAATATCATACATTTAATGTGCTCAGTGTGGCGATATATTGCTGTTTGTCGCTGCTGTCAGTACCGGTGGAAGCCTTAGAAGAAAAAAGACGGCACAGAAGACGGTATGCGAGACTTTTAAAATGTATTGTGTCATTACGATAGGGAATATGCAACGCTTGAATATAAAAGCACCACGAATGCATCTGTATGTCGGCATTTTGCTTCAGCACTTCGAACCATTCATCAAACATCAATGCACGTACACCGATCTTGTAGGATCTGCAAAGCGGCTTTCTGTCACACACAGATAGTAAACAGAGACTCTGACGTCACATTCCAACTTTTGTCACATTGCGCCCCCCGACTTTTTGCTGGTACTGCAACTCGCGCATGCATCGTGTTAATTTCGGAGGATCTGCTCAGAGGACGCATGAAATGAACGATGGAAATGCATGGCAGCCATGATGCGGGCACATACACTTTCTAAGCATGAAGTATAAATGAGCCCTAAGTCTGTGCACCGGGTCGGGCGCTATACGGCGTCCATTTCACACTGACATAGTCGACAGGATTCCAGTCCGTCTTGTGGGGCCGGGACCTGTACATTTATTTGTGTGGTGACCCAGCACAGCAGCACGAGCATTGTGCAAGAGCGCGTGGCATGCACCCCAAGACAGCGCACTGAAGCGCACACCGCGGCAGGAAGCCTGAGACACTCGAGGGCTCCATTACCCTGTCAGAGCCGGTATGGGGAGGAAGAAAGCCGGGTGGACGGCTGAGAAGAAGCCACGGTTGGCGCATCCCAACGAGAGGCTACACGGACAAGAGGTCGTCTGGAAGACGAGATCCATGCAGGGGCTGGTGGCCCAGGTCTGTGTCGGTGGCAACGATTCACAGTGAGATGGCGGGGCGAGCGAGGTAGGTCCAGTCCCAGTTTTCTCCGCAGGACAGCAGGCGGAGGAGGAGTGCCTGGATGATCCCCCCAACGCGGCTTTCCCTGTTGTGAAGTGGGCGATGGAGGAGCGAAGCTGCTTCCTTGTGGCAGGTAAGGGGGTGGAGGATGGGTGTTGTCTTCCCGTAGGTAAAGGACAAGCATGAGCGACGAACCTCCGCCCCAAACCCGAGGGCGCCACTGGAGAAGGAGCAGGAGGACTGTCGGTTGGCAAGGTGGAACGAGGTAAGTCCGTTCGAAACTAACCTGCCTTTGGCTATATGGGAGCTGGAGGAGCTTCTCCAACCCATGCAGTCTGTATTACAAGCTCTGGGACTGCTTCAGGAGATGCTCGAGTGGCTGGAGTGGAAGGTCGGCACGCCCCTAAGAGCTGTAAAACTATGGCTGAGGAGGCGTGATGCTGGATTCTCCAGCCGTACTGATACGGTGGTACTGGTGAGTGACGCCTGTACCGTAGAGTATATGGGAGGGGCGACCGAAAGGGCCGCGGTATTGATTGGTTCCAACGCGTAGCCGCACCTCTGACAAGAGACGCAGCCGCAATGACTGACAGCACAGCAGAGGAGTGTGCACGGAGGCAGCTGCTTGATATTGGCTGCCAAACAGCCCTGCCCCGACTGCCAGCACTGGTCTCATGGGCGTCCAAAGGTGGGCAGATGGCACGGGGTCCCTCTTCTTTCCATAAGGGGACCCAGACCGCCTGTACACCACAGAATAGGAGACCCCGGAAAAAGGGGCCTCCAAACAAAGTGCAGCGTAAGCCCATCTGCTCGCAGACATTGGAGGGCTTGGCGGACGTTGGGGCAGGACTTCCCGTACTGTTTCCGGTCCCACAGGAATTGCACCAGATAGAAGCAGCACTGCTTTGAGTGCAACCGCTGTGGCCACGGCTGGAAGTGTTGTCTGTGGAGGACGCCCAGAGGACACGGGCGTCAGGGCAGCACCTCCCGCTCTTGTACTTTTGTCATTGCAGGACAGAGCCGTGGACTGGAGGACGCCGACCTCGCAGGACGAACCACTGTGCCCCATGGTGCTCAGCTGAGAGAGGGGCACTGTGGCGGACAGCCGGGACGCCCCTTTGTCACTAGATCCGGGGGAGCAGCCATGGGAGCCACGCTACATCCCTCGGAACCTTTGTTGGCAAATCCTGGTTGCATCGGGGCACTTTCGTGGAACACCGGAGCTCATCTTGGTTGGGCTCCGTGGCCTCCACCAGGGGGAGCTGCATAGGGCTACACGGCTTAACGAGCCCGTCTGGGTGTAAGAGCAGCCACAAGTAGGTCAACGAGCACCTGCAGCACTTCCGGGTGGGCTATGAGAGGAGCCTGCAGCCACTACTCAGGGCGCCAGAGTTGGGTGGAGGAGGAGGACGAAGCTGCCCTGGGAGGAGTGGAAGACAAAGAGTGTGATTCGGGGTGATTTTTCTTTGTGTGCGTTTTGAGGACTGTGTTGTGCCTGTGACTGTCTTTTGTTGAATGTAATGGTAATTTAAAACTGGCTATAAAAAGTCATTGCAGTTTTGTCAATTTCATTAAAAATGGCATACTATTACTGGAGACATATTTTCCATTATTACTCCCGACTGCAATTACAAAATATCCTCCATTAGTATTAAAGTGTGAATTTCCCCTTGGGATTAATAAAGTATCTAAGTATTTCCTTCAAATAAAGGAGGTTAATAAACCTGATTGGGTAACGCATTTGGACTAATAACTTCACACTGCGCTTCAAAACAAATAAAGGAATGCATTCTAGTCTGACTTTGTAAGTTTACATTGAAAAATATTGATTAGCCATGCCTTATGCTGGGAAGAGAGAGAGAGAGACAAAAAGAGGGCACCAGCCGATTTGCACTTATTGAAGGACTTTGTAAATTAGCTATTTAGTTTATTTAGTTAGGTAAAACAAATAAAGTATTAGCTAATTAGTGGAGAATAAAAACAACTTATAACCAATCATCCAAGCCTTAATGGATGGACCACTAATAGTATTAACTGAAATCGATGAAAATTTGTTTATTTCGATCTCACACTGAACAACCTGAAGGACAAAAACTATCCTCTTGTCTGAGACGGCGTAGGATGACATTGACAACCTTGATGCAAAATTGTCTGTCAATTTGTCATAGGCTTCTTTCAGTTTCAGTTACTGATAATTTTGTGGAAAGTCAAAGCTTTCGAGTAAGAAAAAAAAGAAGAAAAAAAAATCTGCTCAGTATGAGAATATCCTGCTCCTGGGGGGTTTGGGAGACACAAATATTTCATTTTCAAATTCTGTCGCATTTGTAATTGAGAAATGTAACTTCTGTCAAAACAATGCAGATACTTATTTTACAGTGAGAACTCAACGTGCTTTGCTCAGGGTCACACAGTCTGTCAAAGGGAAGAACTACAGTAAATCAGCAACCTTATGGCTCAGAGTGTATTTTTTTAACACTACTTCATATTGCCTGATTAGAAGAGACATATCTGGCATAGAGCATATTTGAATTGTAATTCTTCTATGATCAACTTCTTTAGACTAAGGCTAGCACCTTCATCTCTATCAAAATCAAGGTACATAAGCCATTCTTCATGGACACACAATATGTTGGAATACGACGCTAAGCGAAGCATTCTTTTAGGCATCAAGTGTGACATCACATTTACACGTCTGTAATGAATCTAATGACCCTCTTAATTCTACGTTTGCATTAGATGGTTTTCTTAACTAGACAAATGCTTTCTTCATTTGGGTAGGAACCCACCTTAACCTCCTAGGAACATGCAACTTTTCATGTATCCAGCTTACCATTTTATATACCAAAGTGAACAGTTAAAGCATGTGTTGTAGATATACCAAGGGGACAAAGCAAGAAAAATTCCTAAATCTGGATGGACATCTAAATTATAATCAATACCAGGATACACACCCATGCCAAATTTCAGTTGTCATAACAAAGAGTCTGAATACTTGTGTCAATATGATAGTTTACTTTTAAAAGGTATGCAAAAATTCCTAAATGCCAGTTTTTCACTTTGTCATTCTAGGGCACCGAGTGTTGTCTGATATGGGTAAAATAATTTAAACTATTTTAGAACAAGGTTGCAAAATAGCAAAATGTGAAAAAAATAAAGGGGTCTGGAATGCTTTCTGAATCCACTATAAAAATTACTGAAACAGACTACTGACAAACAGAGAATAACCAAAAAAATTAACTGCAAAATAATGTAACATTAAGCCCTTAAACAGGTGAAATACAGTCTATTTTTCTACCCCTCATGATTTTTACAAATAATTGTTAAGCAATGAATTAGGAGGATGATTTTGAGAAGACAAATGACCTTCTATCACAACCATACAAACTACAAAACTGGATTTCAAGTTGCTCAATCAGGAGGAGACAGAGTGCAGATAAGAGAAGAATTCTCCTTGTGGAGTGAGGTCATCTGTGAGGCCCCTCAGATGTCTGTTCTGGGATCAGTGCGTTTTCTGATTTATGTTATTTTACATAAATTTTAGTATACAGTAACCCCTCGCTATATCGCGCTTCACCTTTCGCGGCTTCACTCCATCGCGGATTTTATATGTAAGCATATTTAAATATATATCGCGGATTTTTTGCTGACAATGGGTTTTTAATTTCTGGTACATGCTTCCTCAGTTGGTTTGCCCAGTTGATTTCATACAAGGGACGCTATTGGCAGATGGCTGAGAAGCTACCCGGCTTACTTTTCTGTCTCTCTTGCGCTGACTTTCTCTGATCCTGACGTAGGGGGATTGAGCAGGGGGGCTGTTCGCACACCTAGACGATAAGGACGCTCCTCTAAAAATGCTGAAAGATTATCTTCACGTTTCAATCTTTTGTGCAGCTGCTTCCTGAAACGACATACACGGTGCTTCGCATACTTAAAAGCTCGAAGGGCACGTATTGATTTGTGCTTGAAAAACAAACTCTGTCTCTCTCTCTCTCTCTCTCTCTCCCTGCTCCTGACGGAGGGGGTGTGAGCTGCCGCCTTCAACAGCTTTGTGCCGCGGTGCTTCGCATACTTAAAAGCAAACAGCCCTATTGATTTGTTTGCTTTCCTCTGTCTTTCTGACAGACTCTGCTCCTGACGCGCACTCCTTTGAAGGTGAAAATATGTTTGCATTCTTTTAATTGTGAGACAGAACTGTCATCTGTCTTGTCATGGAGCACAGTTTAAACTTTTGAAAAAGAGACAAATGTTTGTTTGCAGTGTTTGAATAACGTTCCTGTCTCTCTACAACCTCCTGTGTTTCTGCGCAAATCTGTGACCCAAGCATGACAATATAAAAATAACCATATAAACATATGGTTTCTACTTCGCGGATTTTCTTATTTCGCGGGTGGCTCTGGAACGCAACCCCCGCGATGGAGGAGGGATTACTGTAGTTTGTAAACTTGAAAATTCGCAGAGGACACTAAAACTAAAGGAAAGGCAGATACTGAGGAGGCAGCAAATAATTCAAGACGACACCGACAAGATTCAGAACAGGGCAAACAACGTAGAAAAGTGCAAAATGCTACATGTGGGCAAAAGGATCACCAATTATAAATAGAAGAAAGAGAGACACTGGCCTAAAGGAAGCAAACTCTGAAAAGAGTTTTAAGGTGGAACATTTTCATCATCTAAGTAATTCAGAGAAGCTATTAAAATGGGAAATAAAATGTTAGGTTATATCCAGAGGTGGGTAGTAACGAGTTACATTTACTCCATTACATTTACTTGAGTAACTTTTTTTAAAAAAAAAAATGTACTTCTAAGAGTACTTTTACTGCACCATACTTTTTACTTTTACTTGAGTACATTTGTGAAGAAGAAACGCTACTCTTACTCTGCTACATTGGGCAACACTCATCATCATCTATATGCTACATCGATCCCTCTCTCACTTGGACAGAGGCAGTGGTGCTGTAAGAATTATGTTTCTAGACTTCTCTAGTGCCTTCAACACAATCCAACATCTGCTCCTTAGGGACAAGCTGACAGAGATGGGAGTAGATTCATACCTGGTGGCATGGATCGTGGACTATCTTAAAGACAGACATCACTATGTGCGTCTCGGGAACTGCACTTCTGACATTGTGGTCAGCAACACAGGAGCGCCACAAGGGACTGTACTTTCTCCGATCCTGTTCAGCCTATATACATCGGACTTCCAACACAACTCGGAGTCCTGCCATATGCAAAAGTTCGCTGATGACACTGCTATCGTGGGCTGCATCAGGAGTGGGCAGGAGCAGTATAGGGACCTAATCAATGACTTTGTAAAATGGTGCGACTCAAACCACCTACACCTGAACACCAGCAAAACCAAGGAGCTGGTGGTGGATTTTAGGAGGCCCAGGCCCTGTGATCATCAGAGGTGATTGTGTGCAGATGGTGCAGACCTATAAATACCTGGGAGTGCAGCTGGATGATAAATTAGACTGGACTGCCAATACTGATGCTCTATGTAAGAAAGGACAGAGCCGGTTATACTTCCTTAGAAGGCTGGTGTCCTTCAACATCTGCAATAAGATGTTGCAGATGTTCTATCAGACGGTTGTGGCGAGCGCCCTCTTCTACGCGGTGGTGTGCTGGGGAGGCAGCATTAAGAAGAAAGACGCCGCACGCCTGGACAAACTGGTGAGGAAGGCAGGCTCTATTGTTGGCATGGAGCTAGACAGTTTGACATCTGTGGCAGAGCGACGGGCGCTCAGCAGGCTCCTATCAATTATGGAAAATCCACTGCATCCACTAAACAGTGTCATCTCTAGACAGAAGAGCAGCTTCAGCGACAGACTGCTGTCACTGTCCTGCTCCACTGACAGACTGAGAAGATCGTTCCTCCCCCAAACTATGCGACTCTTCAATTCCATCCCCTTGGGGGTAAACGTTAACATTATATAAAGTTATTATCTGTTTTTACCTGCATTATTATCAATCTTTAATTTAATATTGTTTTTTGCATCAGTAAGGTGCTGCTGGAGTATGTGAATTTCCCCTTGGGATTAATAAAGTATCTATCTAACACTCTACTTTTTTCCATTTAAACATTAGATAAGCTGCATTTTTGCCAGAGAGAAGTTGCTAGTGGATCTACTGCATGACTGCTTCACCAATCAGACGTAGCAATAATAATCACACGACTACGTTTCACCAATCAGATGTAGTAACAATAATCACATGACTCCGTTTCACCAATCAGACGTAGCCATGCAGTCACATGACCACACACAAACTTCCTGCGTCTGCAGCCTGTGAGAGACTTTTTAGTCATGCGGGGCTCCTGTTCACTGCTAAACGGTCACAGCTTCACTGCAAGAACCTTGAGAGCCTGCTGAAGCTTAACCATCACTTCACTGAGTAAAGAACAAGCACGTTTTAAACAAGCACGCTTTAACCAAACATGCACAGACAGTCAAGGTAAAGTGAGACTTCTTGTACGTACACAAGCTGCCTTGTTCTAATGTTATTTTCTATCAGCTGTGCTATTTGGAGGCAAGTGTGTGACGATGCCGGTCCCCTACAGACTCTTTTCTTTTCTCCTTTTCTTTGATTCCCCCTTCTTTTTCTTTTTGTGCCGACCCATATATATACATTCCCGTCTCCGTGGGCTTTAATCACATGCCGCAGAAAGCCAATGATGTAATCGAGAACGATCGCACCCGCACGTGTGACTCACTCCAACTACCTCATTAACTTCCCACCGTCATGCAACTGCACCTATGGAGAGTGACACGGTTTTATGGATTTGAAACTGGCCTTTTTTTTTTTTTTTTTTTTTTTTTTTTTTTTTAAAGCTGCGGACCCGCTACACCACAAAGTTGAATATACAGTATTATACTGTCAGTGTACAGGTTATCTTGTCACTCTAAGTAGTCTGCACTGTTCAAACATACATGTTACCTACTGTAGGTATTGGCTTCAAAAGCTTTGTTGTGAAAAACAGATTTAGAACTTTGTGTTATTTGTGCATCTTTATTTTGTAAAGATGTTATTTGTACTCATTTTTTATTATTTGGAAATAGCAGAATTTGCACATTATTTTATATTTTTGTCTGCCTTATTACAACATTTCTAAAAAATAAATAATTTATTATGTTCAAACAAACAGTTACTCAGTACTTGAGTAGTCTTTTCACCAAATACTTTTTAACTCATACTTGAGTAATTTTTTGGATGACTACTTTTTACCTCTACTTGAGTAATATTATTTTGAAGTAATGATACTCTTACTTGAGTACAATTTTTGGCTACTCTACCCACCTCTGGTTGTGTCAAAAAAAACTTTATGTAAATCAAGAAACATTATTCTCAGACTATATAATGCTCTAGTGAAAATGCATCTTGAGTAATATACACAGTTGTGGTTAACATGCTAAACCCCAGCTCTTCTTTCAGAAAATGTTTTACATCTTCAGGAAAATTGCTGCATTTAGAAAAGCTTTGGTATTCACATTTTTAAATTTTGTTGAAAGTTTGTGATGGAAACCAGAATGATTAGATATATAGGAAATTTTTTACAAAGATCTTGAAAAGGGTGCATTTATAATAATGTAAACAGCAATTTTCAGTTTAAAAAACTTCACACTAAGACTATTGCAGTTTTTCATTGCTTAACTGAATACGTCTTGAATTTGGCATATACCTTTTCTTAAACTCTAGTTATGAACTGATCTATAATAGCTGTGTAACGCAAACAGTATTTTTATCAGTGAAAGAGACAGGCAGTTACAAACTGAAAGTTTTATCAACAAAAATGCCCTCAAATATGCATGATTGGTGTTTACCTTAGCATGTTCTTCTGACTAACAATGAGAAACTGTTGTACGACAGACTGACATTATCCATTCTGATCTGCCAGGAACACCGGTCCTTGGCTTAGCAAGTCAGGGCTAGACACAATATCAGCTAAAAATTCTCAGTTTCCATGTCAGGGCCCCACTTCAGAATGCGGGCACTACACCTTAGCTGATAAGATGATCAATCCCAGGCCAAAACATATTACGGTGGCATCTCTTAGAGGAACCAGCTAGACACCTAAGTTTGAACAAAATGCCGTAATTCAACGAATGGCAACCTTGATAGACAGAACTTGTATGTCAATACAAGGGATGCTCTTATGTGCACCCAAGAAACCAATCTATTCCTTACTTGAAAAACCCTTGTAAAACACAGATCTTCTTTCTTCTCATCAAGCTTACTATTCTCAATGTGGCCATAAGCATGGGTGTCCATTGAATGACCTAAGGTGTAGTTGTAACAGAGATTGGGAAAATCCCTTTTAATTTGAAGGACAGCTAAGTTGGACTGGAAGGGTAGAAGACTTGTCTGTACAGAGAGTATGAAAAGAGGGCCATTAGTCCAAACCTTACTAAGGAAAAACAAGCAAAGAGTATATACATAAAAACCATCCTGCAGAAAACAATAACTGACTGATAACCAGATGCCCAGAAGACATGATTTTGCTAGCAACAAGAGGATCAGAACATTGTGTTTAAGCCTCAAAAAGGAACCGCAGTACCATGTGCAGCAAGAATGGACAAACAAAGAGGAGAAGGACATGAGCTCCTTAAACAAACTGCACTGAAGATAAAGCCAGCCAGGAAAGGGTCAAAGGCATCGCCTACACCAAATCATAACTACACCAACTCAGATTCCAAAAAATATTAATTGTAACTTCGTAGTTGAGCTGAAGCCAGCTAATGTATTATGGTACTGGTGTCACTGTAACTGAAAAGTAACTATCCTCTGAACAATAAATTCTAGCTGCTAAGTTTCTTTATAAAATCCAGGAAAAAAAGTGCAGAACACCACCATACCATAGAAACTCTGTGTGGGGGAAGGTGAGCCACTGCAGACTAGATGCGAGTAAATTTACGCCACAGTGCAGGCAATAGAAGCCATGTAACTAGCTAAAGAACTTATTCACCATAACCACATGAACTGAAAGATCTGAATTCATAATGTATTTGAATTTTTCTACAGAAGAGAAAAGGTTACAATAAGCTTTCCTAATTTTATATATTGTGTAGTTAATGTTTTTTGTCTATATATTTATATATCTATTGTATATATCTATACATATACTTATGTCTAACCATCTTCTAATATCCTTATGTTATAAATAACTTGTATTATTTTGTTTATTGCAACAAGCATGTTTGGGTAATTTGTCAAGTCTAAACACCACATCAAACCGCAACAGAATGTTTTAATTAATTAAAACTGATAACTAAAGTGATTAAACCCTATTCCACCAATGCACCCCTGGAAAAGTTTCACAAACAAATTATAGTGTTAAGAAAATAGGCACTTCAGCTTAATACTGATCATTAATTCATGTGTTTTCTCAAATCCCATGGTAACTAAAGAGGAGGAAGAACAGCACATTGCAGGCACTGCACATACAGGTGCTGGTCATAAAATTAGAATATCATGACAATGTTGAATTAAAAGTGAAACTTGTATATTAGATTCATTCATTACACACAGACTGATGTATTTCAAATGTTTATTTCTTTTAATGTTGATGATTATAACTGACAACTAATGAAAGTCCCAAATTCAATATCTCGAAAAATTAGAATATTATGAAAAGGTTCAATATTGAAGACACCTGGTGCCACACTCTAATCAGCTAATTAACTCAAAACACCTGCAAAAGCCTTTAAATGGTCTCTCAGTCTAGTTCTGTAGGCTACACAATCATGGGGAAGACTGCTGACTTGACAGTTGTCCAAAAGACGACCATTGATACCTTGCACAAGGAGGGCAAGACACAAAAGGCCATTGCTAAAGATGCTGGCTGTTCACGGAGCTCTGTGTCCAAGCACATTAATAGAGAGGTGAAGGGAACGCCAAGATGTGGTAGAAAAAAAGTGTACAAGCAATAGGGATAACCGCACCCTGGAGAGAATTGTGAAACAAAACCCATTCAAAAATGTGGGGGAGATACACAAAGAGTGGACTGCAGCTGGAGTCAGTGCTTCAAGAACCACCACGCACAGACGTATGTAAGACATGGGTTTCAGCTGTCACATTCCTTGTGTCAAGCCACTTTTGAATAAGAGACAGCGTCAGAAGCGTCTCGCCTGGGCTAAAGACAAAAAGGACTGGACTGCTGCTGAGTGGTCCAAAGTTATGTTCTCTGATGAAAGTAAATTTTGCATTTCCTTTGGAAATCAAGGTCCCAGAGTCTGGAGGAAGAGAGGAGAGGCACAGAATCCACGTTGCGTGAGGTCCAGTGTAGTTTCCACAGTCAGTGATGGTTTGGGTTGCCATGTCATCTGCTGGTGTTGGTCCATTGTGTTTTCTGAGGTCCAAGGTCAACGCAGCCATCTACCAGGAAGTTTTAGAGCACTTCATGCTTCCTGCTGCTGACGAACTTTATGGAGATGCAAATTTCATTTTCCAACAGGACCTGGCACCTGCACACAGTGCCAAAGCTACCAGTACCTGGTTTAAGGACCATGGTATCCCTGTTCTTAATTGGCCAGCAAACTTGCCTGACCTTAACCCCATAGAAAATCTATGGGGTATTGTGAAGAGGAAGATGCAATACGCCAGACCCAACAATTCAGAAGAGCTGAAGGCCACTATGAGAGCAACATGGGCTCTCATAATACCTGAGCAGTGCCACAGACTGATCGACTCCATGCCACGCCGCATTGCTGCAGTACTCCAGGCCAAAGGAGCCCCAACTAAATATTGAGTGCTGTACATGCTCATACTTTTCATGTTCATACCTTTCAGTTGGCCAACATTTCTAAAAATCCTTTTTTTTTGCATTGGTCTTAATTGATATTCTAATTTTCCGAGATACTGAATTTGGGACTTTCATTAGTTGTCAGTTATAATCATCAACATTAAAAGAAATAAACATTTGAAATACATCAGTCTGTGTGTAATGAATGAACTTAATATACAAGTTTCACTTTTTGAATGGAATTACTGAAATAAATCAACTTTGTCATGATATTCTAATTTTATGACCAGCACCTGTACGAGGGTTGTCTGGGTTCCGCGCGGAATTTTATCGTTTGTCGAGTGTCAGCCTGTCGAAACCTGTTCTGCTGTGTAGAGGGATTATTCAAGTGGTTGCATGTTTTTGTTCAGATGTTTTGCTCCCTCTCTTCCTTCAGAATGAACACGAGAAGCAAATGAACTGAGAGTGCGCAGCCGGCGCTAGCGGCAAAGCTCCCAACTCCGTGCGTGCGTGACTTTCGAGTGATGATTTTTTACGACTTTTCTGATGGTTTAATCCGCTCGGTGAAACGCACCATGTTTGCCATCTTTTTCAACATCGATGGCATTGTCGCGTCAATTCCGCTGATGGAGAGGAAAACTGTGACCTCTGAGTGGTACACCACTCAGTGCCTGCCTGATGTTTTTTCTGCGATGGCTAGAGGCCGGTCCAAGAACTTGCAAAGGCACTTTTTGCATCATGACAATGCGCCAGCCCACACGGCTAATGCGACGAAGCATTTCATTGAAGACAGTGGTGTCAACGTTTTGAACCCGCCACCCTACTCGCCTGATCTTGCACCATGTGACTTTTGGCTCTTCCCGAAAGTGACAGAACCCCTGCGAGGCCACAACTTCGAAACTCGAGAGGAACTGATTGCAGCTGTCAAAGAACAGCTGGACAACCTCCCAAAGACAGCCTTTCGCGAGTGTTTTGCGGCGTGGGTCAGAAGAGCCCAAAAGTGCATTTATATTGGCAGTGAATACTTGGAAAAAGTTTAAAAAGGATCGAAGTACATGAGAAAAATAGAAAAAAAAAAATCCCTGGCTACTTATTTCGAGTGATTCCGCGCGGAACCCAGACAACCCTCGTATGTGGATGGCCTTTCATATGCAGTAATGTTTTACCTGTAAATGCTGTGCTGTCACTCCTGGAAAACCAATCAATTTGCAAACAGTAATGCTATCTGTTTTAACTGTTCCTGTTCTGATCCTAGCTTTTTTATTTTCCTGCTCACCACCACCAGGCAACGTAGGCAGAGTGAACACAAACATATTTAAAAGTGCTGGAGACTTTGCAGATTTTATTTAACATTCAGAAGTAGTTATGGAAAACAAAAAGTACTGAACATCACGATAATGACTTGCATATAAAACTGAACAAAAAATTCAAGTGACAACAAGATACCAAGAAGACATGATTCACCAGCATGTGTCTGTCTGCTTATATCCCTTCAGCAATATCTTTTGCACGTAGTGCTGGGCGGTATGACCAAAATTCTATATCACGATATTTTTCAAAATTATACTGGTTTCAAGGTATTCAACGGTATTTTTTTCCCACGCATGAGTGGATGTTAACCCCATTTTCCACTGCAATTACTGTAGTAGGCTAGCTAATAATAGCCTATTCCACTGTCATGAGAATTGTACATTGTACAAAAACACATTTTAATGTGCACACAAGTATTAATACAGGATTGCATGGTCCCATAAAGTGATAAGTTTTCAAGGGGGTGGGCACTAATGAAGAGTATGACAGTTGCAGTCAAAATATAGAACCTTTTTATTGAACAAATTTTGCAAACAAATTAAACTATAATTTTGACAACATATTTTCAACAATCCAAAGAGGCATTTAGACTTAGTAAAATATCCAGAAGTGCTTTTCAAAAGTATTGCACTGAACAGGTCTTAGAAAAGGAATGAATAGTAAATATTTTTTGTAAACCAACTACACTTTCTGTTAATGTTAATCTCTGTCCACTGACACTTTAGCTATATGGATTGTAATGGTGTTGGTTATCTCGATCCTACGCTTGCTTTTTTTGTCGTAGGCAGTACCTCTAGCAAACGCGTCTACAAGTGACGTCTAACTCGAGTGTCCTCTAACTTTTTCAGTTTTACCGGAGGACGTGGAAGGTGCCAATCTTAGTTCCATACATTCACGGTACTTGAAAGCATGTTTGCGGCTAAGGTGGTGCAGCAAATTGCTTGTGTTGCATTTGCAGTAAATAGTTGTTTGGTCCATATCCAACATTTTAAAACCAAAGTATCTCCAGACAACAGACACGGCTCCTTTTTTCAGCAAAAGTTCTTCTGTGTCATCATGTTTAACTTTATCGTCTGCTACAGCTTCAGTTTCAGAATGTGCTCTGTCCATTTTCACCATTCAATACCTCCACTAATGCATGTACTCCATTGCATGCGTGTTTAGTGGTGTAGCAGTGCAAAAGGTCCCCCCTTAAACAGTTTCCTGCTGCGCCACATTCCAAACGCTATTTATGCTATTTGAACCGGTGTTGCGGTATAAGAAAAATCTACATCATTACAAAAATAAAAATTAGTTTTCGGTATGATCCGGTATACCTCCCAGCACTATTTACAGGTAGCAAAAATCTACACCGGGTGTTACAGACTCGATTCAAATGTTTTTATTATAATAGTAGTAATAATAATAGTAGCTCATTACTCAAAACGGGAAGAACCCAGGCTCGAATCAGCAACCTCTTGATTACAAGGCAGCAGTTCTTACCTCTGCATCAGCCAAGCAGACATGTTGACTTTGTGTTGATTGATATTTGGGCTTGGGTTTTTACTCACTGACAGCAACATGTAAATTGAATGATTTCTTTTCCTTTGGTTATATTCTTGAATAAAAGTGCACTTGTTTTGTTATACCTTTTGTGCAAGTGATTATTTTATATATGGGGTTCAGTCTTCACACATTATACACTTCACATCAGCATTTTGTCATTACTAAAACATGAAAAAAGTTTCTGTTTTAGTTATGTGTTCAACATTTCTTGCCTTGCATTTCTTGTCATCCTACATTTACCCAGATCGTTGTAGACACAGATCACACATGAAATGTATGTATTCCAAATAACGATATATTATTTCCCCTATACAATTCCAGACACCTCACATCCAGATAAACAGACTTGAACTCTGAGAATTTTGCATCTGACTTGACTACAGCTGTCTTTTTACCAGGCTACTTGCGCTGATTGACACATTTGCAAAACGAAGACACTGATGAAGAGTCACAAAGGAATTTAAGGTGGTCTGGGCTTATAACTTTTTTTTTTTTTTTTTTTTTTTTTTAATAGGTTTCAGGGATTCTAGTGTTAACAGCAGTGATTGGTTATTATTAAAGAAGTGGCCTGAACAAAAACCTGCAGCCAATGCAACCATGTAGGATTTGACTTTGACATCCTATCCATACAACAAAGGACTACATTTTTTGACATTCACATTTGTTTTAACTCATTTGAATAACACATACTCAAATGTATTTATATTGCATAAACAGGGCAGCAGCTAAAACAATCTAAAATGGTCTTGTCATCAGTGAAGTCATAAAATAAGTCAATATACCAAGTACCTAATGAAATATGACACAAACTTGAGTAAAGAAAAAGCTGGGTTGCACCACGTTCTTTGATATATACAGTATTCCCTCGCTACTTCGCGGTTCACTTTTCGCGGATTCACGACTTCGCGGGTTTTTAAATATAAGTGATTGCCCGCCTATCGCGGAAGTTATGTTCCAGACCCATCAGCAACAGGAGAAAATCCGCGATATAGAAAGACCATATAAATAAACATTTTTATAGTTTAAGCCTTAAAATACCCATCCCACATGCTTCAAACACATGTAAACTTATAAAACACACTTTGTTAACAGATATGATATGTGGATGTCGGGCTAAGGATATGAGTAACATCTCACTATTATAAAACATTTTAACTTCACGCAAGACAAGACAGTAAAATAGGTGATGTACACCTAAAAGCCTGATTGTACAGGCTTTTAAATTATTGACACGCAGAGCGACAAGCAGCACAAAGTCCACTTCTCCTTAGCGTTCATTCAGCTCCCCACCCCCTTTTGAGCGAACGTGCGTTCAGCCCTCACCCCTCCCCCCCCCTCCCATTCCTCCTCCTCCTTCCGAACGAGCAGAGCGACAAGCAGGCATTTTGGCAGAAGCAGCACAAAGTCCATTTCTGCTCTGCTGAGAGTTCAGCTGCCCCCCTTCACAAAGCGAGTGCAGACACATTGACGTCTGATTGCTGCGTGCAGTGTTGGTCTGCGGTGTTTAACAGCATAGGAAGTGTTTATAAGAGCGTGGGAAAGGTTAACAAGAGAGTGAGAAAGGTTTATAAGAGTGTGGGAAGGGTTTATAAAGCCTTAAAATATGTATAAATAATAAAATAAAATATAGGTCGCTACTTCGCGGATTTTCACCTATCGCGGGGGGCTCTGGAACGTAACCACCGCGATTGATTTTTCTATTGTACAGTAATCCCTCATCTAAGTTTCAACCATGTCAAGAGAGGTAAGTGAGCAGGATCACTAGATAGGTTAAGAGCAGCTCCGCATAAAACCCCTATCCCTAGCGCTTTTTGCAAACACTAGATAACTCGCTAATAAAATGGATGAGCTCCGACTGGATTTTACCATGCATAAAACTACAAAGGACTGTTGCCTTTTTATTTTTTTTGGAGATGTGGCTGGATCCCACCATACTGGACACAGCAGTTGAGCTTGCAGATGGAGGAGTGTGTGTCAATATTAATAATGCTTGGTGCATTAATATAACCACAATTAACAAATGTTATGTACTCTGGGTGTGGAATATCTAATGCTAAGATGCTGACCATTTTACCTACTCAAGGAACATACAGTTGTTATGGCAGTACATGTACCATCTCAAGCTAATGTTAAGTCAGAGCTTGAACAACTGTTTGACGTTATCAGTAAACAGAAATCACACCCTGATGCAGTTTTTACTCATCATTGGGGATTTTAATCAAGTGAATCTTAAGAATGTATTCCCCAGATTTTATCAGCATTTACATTGTAAAACCATAGGGGAAAACACCTTAGACCACATCTCTATGAAGAAAGAAGATGGCTATAAGATCAGTCCAGGCCCCCACCTCAGTCAGTCTGATCATCTCACTGTTTCTTGTTCCAGCACGCAAAACCCTTATCAACAGTACTAATCCATTTAGAAGAACTGCTAAAATTTGGTCAGAAGTTGTCATCTCCCAAATCCAGGACTGCTTTGCACACAAAGACAGGAATATATTTTTTCATCAGACAGACTTACAGACATATACTTCATCTGTGCGGTTATATATTAATTACTGTGTAGACATCACTGTCAACAAAAAGATTAAGATGATACAACTGTCAATGGGCTTGTAACAGAGAACGATGAAGCTGCATATAGGGAAGAGGTTCAGAATCTGATAGTATGGTGTGACAACAACCTGGTTGTGTATACCAAAAAGGCAAGAGAAGTTATTCTAGAATTTAGGACCACTAAAATGACCAATCACGGCCCGATAACAATCAATGCAGATGCTGTGGAGAGAGTTTTCTGGTTTAAGTTTCTGGAAGTGATCATCCTGGGCTGACAACACCTTGGCTGTAATAGGCAAAACACAATGACGCTTCTATTTTCTGAAGAAACTAAGCTCCCCTAGAAGCTGCTGGTCAGTTTCTAAAGATGCACTATAGACAGCATCTTGACTAACTGCGCAGATAGCCTGGTACAACAGATGCACCAAGGTTGCTAAAAAAGCCCTGCAGTTGGTCGTAAAAACAACAGAAGTCATCATAAGTACTAAACTACCATCACTCAAACTCTTGAGTAAGACCTGCTGTGTGAGAAGGGCCAAAATCATTATCAAGGATAATCTTCATCGTGGAAATTCTTTGTTTGAGTTCCTCCAATCAGGTAGATGCTTTAGATCAATCTGCATATGCACAAACAGACTAAAAAATAGCTTATTATTATATTATATATATATATATATATATATATATATATATATATATATATATATATATATATATAGCTCTGCTATAAACTTTCTGAAATCTTAATCTCCTTAGTCAGATAATTTTTAAATGAATATCTGCAATAAGCTATGTTGGTAATATGCAATATACCAATATAATACAATATAAATATGCAATATACTATTCATTAATAGGTGCAATAAAAATCGATGCTGCTGTACATTGGGCAATAATAATTTGATCTGGTTACTTGATCACTCAAGACTGTATACAACATATTTGAAAACATTTGACATATTTTGTATGACTATTCTTTTTTTTTTTTTTTTACTTGAATTACATTTTAATTTTGTTACTTCTATTTTTTAAATGCAACTTTGGGGTTGTTATAGAAGACATTTCATTGTGTTACACAATGACAATAAAGTTCTTGAACTTGAAATGAAACTAGAACAGATTTGATTCCACAAATATTTTGATTAATTCTCAGTCTCTCATTAGGTTTAATAAGCTTAGTTTTAGATTGCAGAGGAAAAAATGATAAAAAATAAATCTACTAAAATTGTACCTGCAAAGTCCTGCGTTTATTGTCTTCTGTATGGATCCAGGCCCTCAATGTCAGCTCAGTAATGAAGATTTGGGCAGCTTTAGCAAAGAGAACTGGAGCTTCAGCACTGATCATCTGCAATAAAGAAGTTAAAAAAAACTATGGGTGTGATAAACTTACTAAGGCAGCAGGACCCCCACATTTTGCCACCACTACTATGAGAAAGACCAGCAAAGGTAGTTCCCCACTCACAATAACTTCATGCAGAATACTTTAAACATGGCAATATGCTTTGAAAGAAGATATACAGTACCTTCACATCTTCATCCAACTTCATAATTTTCTTGATGCGGGCAAGAGGAAGCTCTTGAACTCGAAAATCCTTCTGGGACACACGTAAAATATGTTAGTGGTGTAGCAAAAACACAAAACCACTTCAAGAAAAAATGTATTAACAAGGTGTATAATTGTGTGTTATTATTTTGTAAATTAAACTAATTCTTTATCTGAAATTATTTGCAATGTTTACTTGAATTTACTTATCTGGCTTGGTCCAACCTTTATCCACCTTAGGGTTTGAAGTCCAAAACCTTAACCTCAACAGCACACTGCCTGCCTTACTAACAACCTACAGTAGCATTCAAAAATGTACCTGTCCATTCCTTACCCTAATGAAGCCAAGAGATACAATTGCAGTATCAGTCTAAAGAGTCACTAAGCATTCTTTGGCAGAATTCAAAAACAGACTCTTCAGCAATTGCTTCCTTTAATTAACATATTCAGCCAGAATATTGTTGCTCAAAAATTTTCCCCCAATTTTTGCTATAACAGCATGTTGGTGTTTCAGTTAAAATATACTTGCTCAATGAGGGGAAGCCTTCAGAAACCACTTATTTTATCAATAAAATCAATCAATTTTAAATTTAAACAAATAACACTTTTGAAGACTGCCTACAACAGGAGCATATAAGAAGGCTGTTAAATGTGAACGGACACTAATTGCATAAGGTGGTTTGAATTTTTATTCTAAATAGGGCAGCTGTTCTGATTAAAAATATAATCGTGATTACAATTTTTATTCAAAATTAATGACATACAAATTTTATCATATTTCCTTCAAGCATACCAGTATTTTTCTATAAAGCAGAAATAACTTATTTCTTACACAAAAATTGCACAATTTTGTGCAACAGAAACAATGCCCAAAGACCACCAAACATCCCCACCTCCCAGGAGTTGCTGTAATATTTGGGAAAACCAATTTGTATGGTTTGAACTGCTAATTTGCAAGACAACATAGCAAAAGCACTAACAATTAACCAAACAATAAAACAAACAAACGTAAAATCATGGTTCTGCATTGGTGTTCAATCAAGTCCACCCTGCAGCTGTTACCTGGAGAGGTGGAGTCAATAATTAGATTGAAATTGTGCTTAGATTAGGCTTTTAAATAGCAAAGAATAGACTAAAGAAAATTCTAAATATGTATCTGATACGGTTATTTATTTAAGATATAAAAATTGCACATTGTCAAAGTATCATTTCTAAAAAATAAAATAAGTATCTTAACCTTCAGTCCAAATGGAAATATTACCATGACCAGTTTGCACTGATTATTACTTAATTTTATTGGTAGAATAGATGCTATTGTAGGCTATAACTAAGGCTACAGTAGGCTACACACACAATAAACGATAACATCATAGCATGTCTGTTTTTGGGGGCATCCGAGTGAGGTATAAGGAAATCGAGCTATTCCACTGTGTGCCATTTACTCTTTAGCTGTGTGGACAGGTGTTGCACCTGCATCTTACCATTTAAGGTCAGATATTTCCCCAAAGGCAACCAAAAAAACTTGACGGCAAGCATATTCATCAACAGGGACAGGGCTGACCTTCTGACATCCTGTCTCCCACTCTGATCTATACCTCAGCAGCCTCGTTTACAAGTGACTTCGATAGTAGACATCCCTATAGTAATGTTTACATTGTGCGTACTGTCTTGCTCTGGACGTTCCCATCAATTTGTAAATGCAGCATTACGGGAAGGATGATGCGGTCATGCAATCTCGCCCATCTGCAATGTTTGCATGATACAAAAATGAAAATCTTTTACTACATTTGTATGACTGGTTTGAGTTTAATTTTCTCATTTTGTTTTATGCACTTTGAAAACCTAGTGTATATATGAATCAATGTATATAAAATACACGTAGAATTGCACCCCTTATTGATTTAATACAGTATGCAGAATTTTATTTTCCAAAAAGTTATGATTTCTTATTGTAAGGGATGGGTGGCAAATCCACTGGCATGTGTGGATGAACACCATTATCAAAAAAACAACACAGGAAGCGATGAAGCGCCAATGACCTGCTACTATTATAAAAAGATTTGGAATCATCTGGCACCGTTTTATTAACCACCTATGATCCACGGTCAAATTAACTGGATTGAATTAAGGCATTTAGGGGTTGTATTAATAATCCAAGAAATTTTAAACAACTTAATCACAAGTGTTAATGGAAACTAATTTCAGCTCTAATTTTACAAAAAAATTTTATTGATCACAGGAAAGTTGTGGGGTAATAAAATTAAAATATTTACTTTCAATTAATCTGAATATGTTTCAAAGTAACTTAGGGAGGGAAATCTAACATTGGTTGTAGATCTTCTGAATATACTGCAAGAGAACTAAGAAAACTGTAGTTTTAATTTTGGTGTTACTTTAATACTCATTTATACAAACCAAAAATTTATAACTGCAAAGATCAAAAGCACATTTCCAATTCAATTAAATACATTTTAAATTGCCATATACAGCAGAATTCAATACACATTTAAATTCTCACATCTCTCAGACTAATCTGAAAATATAGAAATGATCTCAAGTTACAATAAACGTGTAGAAATTTACTGCCACAGAATTATATGAAAAGCAGCAAAAAAAAAAAAAAAAAAAAAAAAAAAAAAAAAAAAAAAAAAAAAAAAAAATACAACTCTTAGTAAAAATTAAGGGATCGGTAAACACATATCCTTGCTCTTCTGAAGATACTGTATGCAATGGATTAGAAGGCACTGAGTTATGCAGACAGAACATCAAGACCATCCATCATTTCGTAATGAGATTTAGGATTCAAGTATATGAAACTGTATTTGAGAGTTTGTTTTAATTGATTCATATTGTGCTGCATTACCTTTTTCATTTGTTTGTTAAAAGTTTGTTTTATAAAAGCCAGAAGCTCTGTACAAACCATTGCCCCATGAATTAAGAAAACTGTGCAAAAATTAAATATCCAATCAGATATATTTATATTAGATTGGTTTGATCAATCATCTTTTTTTTTTTTTTTTTTAAACTAAGCAAGAGATAAAGGATTCCGTTTTTCAGCCATCCAGAGACTTGGGAAACAACCTGAGGCAGTGCCAGAGTCTCAGAAAACTTGGCTGTTGTCACTGTGTCATCACCTTGTTTTGCCTGTGTCTTTCTTAGTCTAAGAGCTTTTTATATTCAGTGATCCCTCGCTATATCGCGCTTCGCCTTTCGCGGCTTCACTCCATCGCGGATTTTATATGTAAGCATATTTAAATATATATCGTGGATTTTTCGCTGCTTCGTGGGTTTCTGCGGACAATGGGTCTTTTAATTTCTGGTACATGCTTCCTCAGTTGGTTTGCCCAGTTGATTTCATACAAGGGACGCTATTGGCAGATGCTGAGAAGCTACCCGGCTTACTTTCTCTCTCTCTCTCGCGCTGACGTAGGGGGGTGTGAGCAGGGGGGCTGTGTGCAGCTGCTTCCTGAAGGACATGCTGCACGGTGCTTCGCATACTTAAAAGCTCAAAGGGCACGTATTGATTTTTGACTTTGTTTTTCTGTGTCTCTCTCTCTCTCTTTGTCTGCTCCTGACAGAGGGGGTGTGAGCTGCCGCCTTCAACAGCTTTGTACCGGCGGTGCTTCGCATACTTAAAAGCCAAAAAGCCCTATTGATTTTTTTTTTGCATTTATGTTTGCATTCTTTTAATTGTGAGATGGAACTGTCATCTCTGTCTTGTCATGAAGCACAGTTTAAACTTTTGAAAAAGAGACAAATGTTTGTTTGCAGTGTTTGAATAACGTTCCTGTCTCTCTACAACCTCCTGTGTTTCTGCGCAAATCTGTGACCCAAGCATGACAATATAAAAATAACCATATAAACATATGGTTTCTACTTCGCGGATTTTCCTATTTCGCGGGTGGCTCTGGAACGCAACCCCCGCGATGGAGGAGGGATTACTGTATATTAATTTTATTTCACAAAAGTAACATTACATACAATCAAGCTGAACTTTACAACAAATGGACTCCAAAAAGACAAAACCTAATAAAACAGACTTCAATCCCAATCCGGGAGAAAGAGAGGAAAACCAAGATCATGAACAAAGAAACCAAGGGAAATGTCCTCTCCCCAATATAAATGCCTATTCTAATATTTTATTAATTAAATCTCTTAAATGTTTTGATAAATCCTCTAAGCAAAAATTACATTTTTTCCCCCCCAATTGCAAATAGTATAGAACGTCAGTTCCCCACTGTCTTATAAAAGGCGGGTTGGATTCTTACAAGCAAGTTAAGAACATGCTAGCAATGTAGTATAGGCTACAATCAATTTGTCCTTATCCACTTTAAGCCTAATTGGGAGTATACCATACAGATTTTTTTTGAATTTTGAAACATACATTTGATTTGAGTCTAGTAACACCCGGTGAAATTTTGTGTACTTGTAAAACTTAGCACTTGTTTTTTTTTTTGTTTGTTTTTTAAGTACTCAGTTTTATTCTGTCAGTGACGTTCACATGGTACAATGAACTTGCCTCTTCGAGTTTATAGCATTTATCTCCATTCTTTTTCACAAGAGAAGCGATGGCCACTGTTGGTACTTTTGTACCGGCAATCAAAGAAACGATGTCCCCATGACCGCTATTGGACTACCATGTGGCATTTGCACTTTGACAACAAAGACACCCGTGCAGAACATATGAAAAACAACAGATTTGCTGCAATTTCAGACATCTGGAAACGTTTTGAACTATGTTTTGAGTTACAACCCAAGGCAAAGATTTTCCAAGTCTGTAGTCATAAAGCTTATGGAGCCGTTTCTGGGCAAAGGCAGAACCGTAACAACAGACAGCTTTGTCACAGCGCTTTCGCTGGCTAATAGACGTCTACCTCCCGACACAACCCTGCTTGGCACCATAAGTAAAATGGGACTTCCACCTACACCTAAAGTCACTTTAGTAAACAAGCAATTCGCCACACTACTGTTTAGATCGGGCAGTGCCATGCTGACGGTGTATATGTCCAAAAAGAAAGCTTTTGATTTCAGTCTAACAGCCGGTGAAAAATTTTGCTACCTGTAAAAGATATCGCTGAATGGGTATAAGCAGACACACAAACACTGGTAAATCATGTCTTCTTGGTATCTTGTCATCACTTGAATTTTTTGTTATTCAGTTTTATTCTTGACTAAAAGCACACTTGTTTCGTTAAACCTTTGGGAAAGTGTTTATATTCTAGTAACCACTTGAGTAAGATCAAAACTGTCTCTGCATCTCTCGCGAGTACTCCGTGTTATGGTGCATGATACTGAGAGAGGCAGAGACAGAACAATGGTTTGTGTTTTCTTAAAATTTTCTCTCTTTTTGCTTGTGTAAGGATCTAGGAGACCCTAGTTGCTTACTAGACGAGTGCTTCTTCTATGTTTTTGTTTCCTTTATTGAGTAATTTGGGACCACACTTACTGGTACTTAAAATGTGTTTTAGTGACACACAGGTGTGTCCCTTCAGTTGACTTCCTTAGCAAAGAAATTATCAAAATTTCAAACTGTATTGCTTCCTTACACAAGTGACTTACAACTTGATGATTGCTGTGCGAGAATTGACTTTGGCACTCTGTGTTGTGTAAAAAGGTCTTACCTAGTTCACTGGTCCATCATTCAAATTCCTCTTTTACTTTATCGTCTTTTTCACACCGTTGAATTGAAGTTGCTTTACAAAAACAGGCAAAATTAAGAACTTTATAACCCACTTCAAATCTAGCACAGAGCAAGCGAGCGCAAAGGCACACAGTGAGAGAGAGAAAGAATAAGAAAAAGAGAAAGACATCCTAGTAGCAAATAGGGGAATGCATACTGCACATCTGAAATTCTTCTTCGTAATGTCTAAGCACCAGGGGGCTCATGTATAAACAGTGCGTACGCACAGAAATGTGCGTACGAATGTTTCCACTCTCAAATCGTGATGTATAAAACCTAAACTTGGTGTAAAGCAACGCACATTTCCACGATACCTCATATTCTTGCGTACGCAAGTTCTCCGCTAGGTTTTGCAGACTGGCAGCACCCAGCATCAAAGCAGTGCTAATGTTCCTGTGTGGTTACCCTTTCTTTCTTAGATCCACATTCCTGACGCGGCTTTATAAATACAATGAAACTAACTGCATATTGTTTATTAGTGTAATGCATCTGATTGTAATTAACCTGTAACAATATAATGGTTCAGAGAATAACCATAGTATTCCAAATACCATAACTGCTTTAACGTTATTACTCTCACTGCACCTTCTTTTTCTTTTTTCAGCTGCTCCCGTTAAGGGTTGCCACAGCGGATCATCTTTTTCCATATTCCTCTCACTGCACCACTCGGAGTATTTATATTACTGTATCTGAGTTTGGAATCACAGCAGCAGCTGATCGGAAAGAGAATTATCGGTATACAGCATCAAGCACACGCTGCCTCAGCCGCGGCAAAATGCTTCAGAGCCTTTCCTGTACGGACCTCGCGGTTCAGAAACAGTTTCATCCCAAGAACTCTAAACACACTCAATCAGTCCATCAAGTGCTCCTCGTAGAACTGTTTGTACTTATAAGTACAATTACCTCACTGTAAACTTGCACTACAGTTATAATATTGCACAACCTGAATTACTTTATAAAGCGCGTATTTACATATGATGACGATATCATTTCTAAGATGAAATGCAGCAAAATATGTCGATTATACAGATAAAACTAGCTTCATTTAAATAATCTATATCATTAATAATTAAACATGTGAGGACACAGTGCCACAGCGCTAGCTAGTTCACGGATTGTTCCTACCTTGTGCTGTATTCTTGCTGGGCTGGCGCGACACTGGAAGGATAGATGAATAGAATAATTAAACACGTACTACGAAGATATTTCAATATTCCTTAAACGTTTTGAAGAATCGTCGTTCTAAGCTTACAGATGGCTTAACGTCTATTACAGAGCCGATTCTGTGGCGATTGGGTATTTGGAGAAAGAAAAGTGAGGACAGGAATTGGAGGTTAGTACGTTTGAAAGAGACAGTACTGCTGCAATAAATTATTTCATCGAAGGTCGTGCATGGGCGCAGCAAGCATCTTGCGTGAGACATGAACAATCACTGCTCCACCGTGTTCCCATGTTTAATAACATGCTTTCATTCCTATCATCATGAAAAAGATAAAGTATACATCTCAGTATTTTAATTATTCAGACAGCTGTAATATCACGAATGTAATGGATTCTGTGTCCAGTCAGAGGAAGAGAAAGCCCGATTAAGAAGCACATAGTGATTCACACACAGAGCACATAGAAGATCAAATACAAAACAAAGCATTTAACGTGCTACTTTAGTTACGATGGGATTTGAGAAACCACTAAATTAAACGATTTTAAGATGAAATTTATGATGTTCTACTTTAATGACAAAATAAAGTACGTGATTAAAGTGGAAATTCCGAGATTAAAGTTGACATTTCGAGCTTTTTTCCCCCCATTGTGTGCCTATTTTTTTTTTTCTCTGTACCCTAATAAGCTTTCATATGACACTCAGACGGTGGGCTACGACTCGCCTTTTCACGGCGACTTTGATATGTGACAACTTTTTTTTTTTTTTATTTCGGGCACTGTGCGACTTTGTGAACTCGAAACTTATTCGAGTTTCTCCGACACGCTATGTCACTCGATCAACTTCCTTTTGTTGATTATATCACTGTTTAAACCAACAAATAGTAAGTTTTTCCTTGCCTCCACTTGGTATTCGCTGAAATTCTTCTATTTTCCCCTGTGCTTTTCCCATTGTCTTTTCACAGAACGCCAAGCTTAAGGGCTATTTATATTGTTTTGTATATTCAAAGAGGCGTAATTCTGGGAGGAGCTGGGGTGGGGCAGCAGGCGTGTGCACGTGTGTTACTTTTCACTCTGATCTGGATTTATGTAGCGGAAGAACGTGGAAGTTGGCGAACGCACAGATTTATGCATCTGGATTTTTCTGTGAGGGGCGGCACGGTGGCGCAGTGGGTAGCGCTGCTGCCTCGCAGTTGGGAGATCTGGGGACCTGGGTTCGCTTCCCGGGTCCTCCCTGCGTGGAGTTTGCATGTTCTCCCCGTGTCTGCGTGGGTTTCCTCCGGGAGCTCCGGTTTCCTCCCACATTCCAAAGACATGCAGGTTAGGTGGATTGGCGATTCTAAATTGGCCCTAGTGTGTGCTTGGTGTGTGGGTGTGTGTCCTGCGGTGGGTTGGCACCCTGCCCAGGATTGTTTCCTGCCTTGTGCCCTGTGTTGGCTGGGATTGGCTCCAGCAGACCCCCGTGACCCTGTGTTCGGATTCAGCGGGTTGGAAAATGGATGGATGGATTTTTCTGTGCTTACGCCATGTTATAGTGTGAGTTCTACACACAGCGTTATACATGAGGCCCCAGGTACCTATATAAGCATAAAACATGGAATAAATTGCTGAACCGTTCTGTCATGAGGCACAGTGCAGTCCATAGCACCTTCAAGTGTTCAGCAGAATACTCAAAAATAAGATAAATAAGATGGGTTTCATCAGGGGTCGGCTGCAGCCCATCTGCAATGCCTCCACAGTGCACAGATTGGGAAACTGGAAACTGCTTTCTTAAAGAACAAGTCCAATTAAAAGAATAAATTGTTTGTGACAAAAACCCGCAGACACAATGGATCCTAATGGCTGAATTCGAGAACCGTCAAACTATATTATTTTGCTTATAAATTAGTAAGAAAAGTCTTGTGTGCATGCACTCCATTTGGTGTGAAAGGGTGAAGGCGTAGTTGGTAAAATTTCCAGGCCAATTTTTTATCTTATTCCACTCCTGGTCTATAATAAATATTTCTATTTAGCCTACAAAAAACAACCAACAACTACTTCATTCTACTCTGCACACATTACAATAATGTTCCTATACAGTGATCCCCCGCCGTATCGTGGTTCAGCCATCGCTCCCCCCGCTACATCACGGAAAAATTCAATAAATGCATCCTACCTGTAGTGTACTTTGCAGCCAACTCATAACAAAGCATACAGTTTTCAGCAGTCACTATGGTAGACAGAGTTTCGCATTACAGTACCCAGATGATTTTATTACAATGCCCGTTATTGGCTTAAAGAGGAGACTCAACCATTCAGAGCGGGATTTTCATTCTCTTGGGCTCTGATAGGGTGCTGCTAACTTGGTGTAATCTCACAAGAACAGCGAGCATGGGGCCCCGACGCATCTCCGTTCTCTGCGTATCGCATACCTTGCTTGTGGTCCGATTGTTGTGAGCAAACTTTTTGTTTTAAGCCCTACGATGGCTCCCAAGCATCCTGCATCTTTAAAGAAGGGAAGGGAAGGAAAGCGTTATGCGGACATCGCGCGCCATTACGGCTTGAATGAATCGACGGTATGCTACATCTATATATATAATTCACTAAGGCAAGACAACCATGGAAAGCACGCCGGAAGGGGGCGTGGATTCACTAAGCTGTCGACAAGTAAGACACCCATGGCGCACGCAGGAAGTAGCCACGCCCACCAACTCTAAGCCCATTGGATACGACGACAACTCACAGAGCCACGCCCACCAACTCGGACGCGACGCCTCGGAAAACATGCCGTCATTTCTGTTTGTCTGTGCCACAGTCCACATGCAGCTCTGAGCCACGTTGACTTTTCATTAGTCAACTTCAGTGGAACCTTGGTTCACACAGAGGCAGCGCCAGAGAGAGACAGAGGCACACACAGGCAGCGCGACAGAGTCACACAAACACAGGCTGCGCGACAGCGAGAGCCCCGCAATCCTTTAAAACTGAGGTTAAAACACAATGAAGGAAGCAGTCGTTAAAAACCAATAAACCCTGTGCCTCTTTTTCATTAGCGTCTCACCTGCTTCACCGCCCTGCAACAGTCGAGACGCTTTCTCAGCAGCTGACCTCTGTGCCTGACTCCACTACTGTCAGTCGCCTGATTAAAAATGGTGAACTCCTGCAATGTTACTATCTTGCTTGGCTTTTAAATAAAGTTCGGATTTGTTGAAATGTTCCTTTTTCCCCCCTGTGCTTAAAACTCATTTTTAAAAAAAAGTGTTTATACAACTGCTGCAATGTTACAGAGAGAGCGAAGGGCTCGCTGTGCTGCTGAGAGAGAGAGAGGGGGGGGGGGGGGGGGGGCTGGGGAGGCTCGCCGTGCTGCTGAGAGAGAGAGAGAGAGAGAGAGAGAGAGAGAGAGAGAGGGGGGTGGGGAGGCTTGCGTGCTGCTGAGAGAGAGAGAGCGAGCCTGCGCATGCAGCTGAGCAGGGAGCCTGGGTGTTTATGTCAGTGTTATTCAATGTTTTTACTATTACACTGTGCATTCTATGGTGTAATAATTAACTATATTTGTGCTTAAAAATCTTTAAAAAAATATATTTACATACAGTTCGTATGGTCTGGAATGGATTAATTGTATTTACATGCAATCCTATTGGGGAAATTGCTTCGGTTCACAACCAAATCGGTTTACGACCAGAGGTTTGGAACGAATTATGGTTGTGAACCGAGGTTCCAATGTATATTGAGTCTAGAAAACATGATCAGCAAGTCTTTGATAGGCTGCAACAAAATGATGAAAGAACGGGCACATTTTTTTCTCACAAGCTGGGTGGGTGGGTGTGTGTTAGTTAATTAGTTACTCGAAGGATTTCAAGATTTAATATGCACAAGCGGTAACACTGCAAAAGCAGCCCAAACCAGAAAAGACGGCTGGCAAAAAGTGGCTGACAAATTAAACGCGTGTGCATTGTGTGTGCATTGCGTGTGAAAGCGGCGTTACGGATTTTGCAAATGTTCGTTTTTTCCCTCTGCTTAAAAAACATTAAAAAAGCGGCGTGATTATGCGGCGTAGCGGGTTGGTATGCAGCGTGTAAAACAGTTTGTCGCGGATAATTTGCCTTTTACTTTAACACGAAGATAATTTCCTGTTAGATTTGCCTTTGCGATGACAATTGATAAGGCACAGGGCCAAACTTTCAAAAAGATGTGCATGCATCTGCCAAAACCAGTTTTTAGTCACGGACAGTTGTATGTTGCTCTCTCCAGAGTTCCGTCTTTTCATTCACTTACTGGTATGCCTGCAGGAACACATGCAGCGAGTGAGAGAGAGCGAGCGACACACACACGCATACAGGCGCGCGCGCGAGAGAGCGCTGGACGCATAAGAATAGTAATACTTCATTACATTTATATACCAGTGTTTTCAGTATTCAAAGCACTATCCACACAGGGAGAAACCGGGAAGTGAACCCAAAATCTTCCAGTCTCCTTACTGCAAAACAGCAGCACTACCATTGCGCTACAAGGCAGTTAAAGAATGCACCAGCCTCGATTTTGTTTTCACTTCTGTTCACAGCGATCGGATCGTAGCATGCATTGTTGCAATGTTACTTTTCTTGGTGGCTTATTACATTACGGATGTTTCACATGTTAATTTTTTTCCCTGTGCTTAAAAGACATTAAAAAAGTGTTTCTCAACTGTGACTCCGGAACAACTCAGTACGCAAGCTATATTAAGCGTCAACAATGAAGACTCGCTACACCTTAATGAACAAGTGCTGAAACTTACCCCTACCGACGAAGTAACTTTCACCAGCGTGGCCTCCATCGTCACAGACGATCCCGCTTTCAGTCACGGACAATTGTATGTTGCTCTCTCCAGAGGTCCATCTTTTCATTCACTCACAGTGGTATCCACAAACCCACCCCATTTGGACAACTGTGTCGTTCAGCAAGTTCACCCATCAATACATAATTATGCGGCGTATGTTACGCCGCGGGTTGGCTAGTTATTATTATTATGTTACTCATATCCTTAGCCCGACATCCACATATCATATGTGTTTATAAAGTGTGTTTTAATAAGTTTACATGTGTTCAAAGCGTGTGGGAGGGGTATTTTAAGGCTTAAACTGTAAAAAAAATATGTATATGGTCTTTCTATATCGCGGATTTACACCCATCGCTGATGGGTCTGGAACGTAACTTCTGCGATAGGCGGGAGATCACTGTACATCTAAAATAAATACCATGTCCTGGTTTATTGAATTGTATAACATTATAACATGGAAGGTAGCTGTAACATCTGTGTATAAGCCATATATATTTCCTCATAAAAGCCAGATTTTCAAGTTGGGTTGTTACAAATAGAGATTTATAAAATAACTGTTTTCAAAACACACATTTATGCCTGTATCAACTTAAGTGCATTGTAACTCAAGCAAAACAACTCCAAACCCATAGGCATCTGTGAGAATACATTATCACACCTGCCTATCAGTCAGCTCCATTTAAGAAGAAAGAACAACAGATTTCAGGTTTGGATTTCAAATTTGGTAATATCTATTGATTCAATCAGGTCAGATCTACAGACGGAGTTGAAAAGCATTTCATTCTGCATACACCCGAGAAAAAATTAGTACCCAAGCAATGCTGTTTATATTCCATGAGTTCAATGCTATTTTAGTGTTTCTGAAATTGTTGGTTGACTGAATCGTTCCACATTGCCTGCATTAACACCAACTGCTCAGCAAAAATTTTTCAAGCGCATTCAATTAGGTTCAAACACAGAAAACTACGAAGACAAGTACAACTCTTTCATATTCCGAGTCACTGAAATCTGTCCAAATGAGAGATCCAAAAGGATTTTTTTGCAATAAAAACCCAAAACAACAACTACAAAATAAAGGGGTATTACAACTTATGTTTTGCTTTCGTTAGTGAGATATCGTAATGCGTGTAATACAAAAAAAATGTTACATTGTAAATGTACATCAGAATTTTGAATCGTAATAATTATACTGTTTCTGTTTCTTGCTGAAAGTCACATGATCGGTTCTAATGGCTTTCTTAATATCTGACACACAATAGACACAATATAGCCCCAAAAAAAAATCCATTTGCCATTTCATACAACTAAGGCAGTAATCATTTTTTTTGATCTTTCAGCTTGTTAAAATGTTATATTAGGAAAAAGGATGTATACATGCAGTAGAGGATGTGTAGTGTCCTTTATAATAATCTAACAATTGGCAATCATGGACAAACATTTTTGCCAAGATTATGAATATTAGAATACCCATGAAATTACATGCAAGTTTCCTGTAAAGTGAAAAGCACAGTAACAAAGTGGGTAATTTGTCTCTACAATTTTAATGTAACTAATTCTGTCCCATTAGGCGTCCCTTCTCGCCTTTTTGAACTGCTGTCCACCAAAAGGTCAGTGCACATCACTGAGGTAAAGTATGTAAAAGGGTGGGGAGAAACTAATATGAAAAACTATAACCAAACACATCTCTCTATATGTTTAGCCACATAAGACCAGTGCATTTTAATGTTCAATGGTATCATTATAAACTGCAGTGTTGAGGCAGAAAAAAATATGCCTGTAATAGTAACGCTACATACCACAGTGAGGTTGCGAATATCTTCCAAAACACGAGGCCAAAAAGACTGGAGAGTCTGTTGGGCATCGCTTCCCCCAGCACCAAATGAAGAATCTGCAGACATCTTGAGATCTGGTTAAAAATAAACAAGATATCTATTTGAGACATACTATATACATACATCTATAAAATGAACTTGCATGTACAAAACTTCTAGTTCTATAAAAAATACTTGAATAACTGAAGAATGAATAAGAACAACAATGACATTTCTATGGTACATTTTCATACAAGGAACACATTATAAAAAAAGAGTTACAAGGCAAAAACAGCAAGTCAGAAATAGTTATATATAAATAATAATGTATAAAAAATAATTCATAAAGAATCAGGATTCACTTACATAACACATATACAGGTGCTGGTCATAAAATTAGAATATCATGTCAAAGTTGATTTATTTCAGTAATTCCATTCAAAAAGTGAAACTTGTATATTAGATTCATTCATTACACACAGACTGATGTTTAATCAAATGTTTATTTCTTTTACTTTTGATGATTATGACAACTAATGAAAGTCCCAAATTAAGTATCTCGGAAAATTAGAATATTGTGAAAAGGTTCGATATTGAAGACACCTGGTGCCACACTCTAATCAGCTAATTAACTCAAAACACCTGCAAAAGCCTTTAAATGGTCTCTCAGTCTAGTTCTGTAGGCTACACAATCATGGGGAAGACTGCTGACTTGACAGTTGTCCAAAAGACGACCATTGACACCTTGCACAAGGAGGGCAAGACACAAAAGGTCATTGCTAAACAGGCTGGCTGTTCACGAAGCTCTGTGTCCAAGCACATTAATAGAGAGGCGAAGGGAAGGCCAAGATGTGGTAGAAAAAAAGTGTACAAGCAATAGGGATAACCACACCCTGGAGAGGATTGTGAAACAAAACCCATTCAAAAATGTGGGGGAGATTCACAAAGAGTGGACTGCAGCTGGAGTCAGTGCTTCAAGAACCACCACGCACAGACGTATGCAAGACATGGGTTTCAGCTGTCGCATTCCTTGTGTCAAGCCACTCTTGAACAAGAGACAGCGTCAGAAGCGTCTCGCCTTTGGACTGCTGCTGAGTGGTCCAAAGTTATGTTCTCTGATGAAAGTAAATTTTGCATTTCCTTTGGAAATCAAGGTCCCAGAGTCTGGAGGAAGAGAAGAGAGGCACAGAATCCACATTGCTTGAGGTCCAGTGTAAAGTTTCCACAGTCAGTGATGGTTTGGGGTGCCATGTCATCTGCTGGTGTTGGTCCATTGTGTTTTCTGAGGTCCAAGGTCAATGCAGCCGTCTACCAGGAAGTTTTAGAACACTTCATGCTTCTTGCTGCTGACGAACTTTATGGAGATGCAGATTTCATTTTCCAACAGGACCTGGCACCTGCACACAGTACCAAAGCTACCAGTACCTGGTTTAAGGACCATGGTATCCCTGGTCTTAATTGGCCAGCAAACTCGCCTGACCTTAACCCCATAGAAAACCTATGGGGTATTGTGAAGAGGAAGATGCAATACGCCAGACCCAACAATTCAGAAGAGCTGAAGGCCACGATCAGAGCAACATGGGCTCTCATAAAACCTGAGCAGTGCCACAGACTGATCGACTCCATGCCACGCCGCATTGCTGCAGTAATCGAGGCCAAAGGAGCCCCAACTAAATATTGAGTGCTGTACATGCTCATACTTTTCATGTTCATACCTTTCAGTTGGCCAACATTTCTAAAAATCCTTTTTTTGCATTGGTCTTAATTGATATTCTAATTTTCCGAGATACTGAATTTGGGAATTTTTTTTTTTTTTTTAAATCATATAGTCAGATGACCAGGAATGACAGAAAAAACAAACTCCAGGGTGAGATGCTATACAAAAAAAAAAAAAAAAAAAAAAAAAAAAAAAAAACTCTGCAGGGGTTCCAGGCCAAGAGACCACCCCAACCCCTAAATGGTATTCTACCTAAGCTGCTAAAGTCAGTCCTTTTTTAATCTTCATTTTTGACAATTTGATGCAGGGAGTCTTATAGACAAGAATATCTTTTCTCATTCCATCATCACAAGTGGCTGCATAGTACTGTGATCAGGTGGTGGTGGTGGTGCCACCACAGGGAAACCAGTAAAGAAAACAGAAAACTAGGGACTAATAATGATAGTACATCCATTAAGTATATGATATTGCAATGCATAAATAATCAATCGAAAGTAAAACAGCAGTGACTTACTAAAACGGCAAACTGAAAAAGTTTTTAATATTTTAAATTAATCAAAGATATTAGCCTGGCATATCACAATCAGTATTCTAAATTATTGGTGCATAACAGCAAAAGGCCACCTCACCACTTCTTTTGTGCTTAGCTCTCGGTATAATAAGCAAACCAGTGTTAAGACAATCTGAGGTTACAACCAAGATTATTCAGAGCTTTATATACCATTAGCAGTATTTTAAAATATATACTAAAAAACACAGGTAACCAATGTAACAATGCTAAAACCGGTAAGATGTGCTCAAATTTTCTTTTGCTGGTTAAGGTCACCGGCTGATGTCTTTCTTAGGTAGCCCTGTTATGAGAGCATTACAATAATTTGGTTGACTAAAAATAAGTGTGAATTAATTTCTCAGTGTCTTGCAACGTTAATGTCTAAATTTTGCAGTATTTCTTAAGTGAAAAAATTAATAGTATAGCCTAATCTTAAAATTGCAAATGGTTTAAAAATATTTAAAGTTTAGACCCTAAGAGTACCACTAAATCAAATTTCACGGTGTAATTGCAAGTGTGACCACAAGGGGGTGCCAGAGAGCCTCAAACCCAAGACAGTACAACACCAGGGGCCTCATGTATAAACGGTGTGTACGCACAGAAATGTTGCGTACGAACGTTTCCACGCTCAAATTGCGATGTATAAAACCTAAACTTGGCGTAAAGCCATGCACATTTCCACGGTACGTCATACCCTGGCGTACGCAATTTCTCCGCTCGGTTTTGCAGACTGGCGGCACCCAGCGTCAAAGCAGTGCTACTGTTCCTGTGTGGTCACCCTTTCTTTCTTCAATCCACATTCCTGATGCGGCTTTATAAATACACTGGAACTAACTGCATATTGTTTATTAGTGTAATGAATCTGATTTTAATTAACCTGCAGCAATATAATGGTCCAGGGAATAGCCATAGTATTCCAAATACCATAACTGCTTTAGCGTTGTTACTCTCAATGCATCTTCTTCTTCTTTCAGCTGCTCCCGTTAAGGGTTGCCACAGCAGATCATCTTTTTCCATATTACTCTCACTGCACCACTCGGAGTATTTATATCACTGTATCTGAGTGGGGAATCACAGCAGCAGCTAATTGGAAAGAGAATTATCGGTATACAGCATGAAGCAGACGCTGCCTAAGCCACAGCAAAACGTTTCAGAGACTTTCCTGTACGGACTTCATGGTTTAGAAAAAGTTTCATCCCAAGAACTATAAACGTACTCAATCAGTCCATCAAGTGCTCCTTGTAGAACTTTTTGTACTTATAAGTACAATTACCTCACTGTAAACTTGCACTACAGTTATAATATTGCACAACCTGCGCCACTTTATAAAGCGCGTATTTACATATGATGACGATATCATTTTTAAGATGAAATGCAGCAAAATATGTTGATTATATTATACAGATAAAACTAACTTCATTTAAATAATCTATATTGTTAATAATTAAACATGTGAGGACACGGTGCCGCAGCGCTAGCTAGTTCAGGGATTGTGTCTGCATTGCGTTGTATTCTTGCTGGTGCTGACGCGACACTGGAAGGATAGACGGATAGAATAATTAAACATGTACTACGAAGATATTTCAATGTTCCTTACAAGTTTTGAAGAATTGGCGTTCTAAGCTTACAAATGGCTTCACGTCTATTACAGAGCTGATTCTGTGGCGATTGGGTATTTGGAGAAAGAAAAGTAAGGACAGGAATTGGAGGTTAGTATGTTTGAAAGAGACAGTACTTCTGTAATAAATTATTTCATCAAAGGTCGCGCATGGCACAGCCAGCCTCTTGCATGAGACATGAACAAGCACTGCGCCACCGTGTTCCCATGTTTATTAACATGCTTTCATTCCTATCATCATGAAAAAGATATCACGTATACATCTCAGTATTTTAATTATTCAGAGAGCTGTAATATCATGAATATAATGGATTCTGTGTCCTGTCGGAGAAAGAGAAAGCCCGTTTAAGAAGCAGGTAGTGATTCACACACATAGAGCACATAGAAGATCAAATACAGAACAAAGCATTTAATGTGCTACTTTAGTTACAATGGGACTTGAGAAACTAGTAAATTAAACGATTTTAAGATGAAGTTTATGATGTTCTACTTTAATGGGAAAATAAACTACGTGATTAAAGTGGAAATTTCGAGATTAAAGTTGACATTTTGTGCTTTTTTCCCCACTGTGTGCCTATTTTTTTTTGTCTGTACCCTAATAAGTTTTCATATGACACTCGGACGGTGGGCTACGACTCGCCTTTTCATGGCGACTTTGATATGTGACTTCTTTTTTATTTCGGGCACTGTGCGACTTTGTGAACTTGAGCTTTCAAGTTTCTCCGACACTCTGTCACTCGATCAACTTCCTTTTGTTGATTATACCACTGTTTAAACCAACAAATAGAACGTTTTTCCTTTACCTCCACTTGGTATACGCTGAAATTGTTATAATTTTCCCCCGTGCTTTTCCCATTGTCTTTTCACATAAGGCTATTTATATTGATTTGCATATTCAAAGAGGCGTAATTGTGGGAGGAGTTGGGGCGGGTCAGAAGGCGCGTGCACGTGCGTTACTTTTCACGCTGATCAGGATTTATGTAGTGGAAGTACGTGGAAGTTTGCGTACGTACAGATTCCTACATCTGGATTTTTCTGTGCGTACGCACATTCCGCTTTTGTGCTTACGCCATGTTATAGTGCGAGTTCTATGCACGGCATTATACATGAGGCCCCAGATGTTACAGCATTTAGAATATCACCGAAAAGTTCATTTCAGTAATTCAATTCAAAAAGTGAAACTCATATAAATTCATTACACACAAAGTGATATACAGTATTTCAAGCATTTATTTCTTTTCATTTTGCTGATTATGGTTTATAGCTAATGAAAACCCAAAATTCAGTATCTCAGAAAATTAGAATATTGTAAAAAAAAAAAAAAAAAAAAAAAAAAAAAAAAAAAAAAAAAAAAAAGTTCAATATTGTAGACTCATGCTGTCACACTCCACTCATCTAATTAACACAAAACGCCTGCAAAGGTATCCTGAGCTTTTAGATGGTCTCTCAGTCTGATTCAGTAGGCCATACAATCATGGGGAAGACTACCGACTTGACAGTTGTCCAGAAGACAGTCAGACAAACACCCTCCACAAGGAAGGTAAGCCCCAAAACGTTATTGCTAAAGAAGCAGGCTGTTCACAGAGTGCTGTATCCAAGCATATTAATGGAAAGTTAAGTGGAAGGAAAAATTGTAGCAGAAAAAGGTGCACAAGCAACAGGGATAACCGCAGCCTTAAGAGGATTGTGAAGCACAGCCCATTCAAGAATTTGGTGGAGATTCACAAGGAATGGACTGCGGCTGGAGTCAGTGCTTCAAGAGCAACCACACACAGACATATCTGGGACATGGGCAACAACTGTTGCATTCCTTGTGTCAAGCCACTCCTGAACCAGGGACAGCGTTAGAAGCATCTTACCTGGGCTAAGGAGAAAACAGACTGGACTACTGCTCAGTGGACCAAAGTCCTCTTTTCAGATGAAAGTAAATTTTGCATTTTATTTGGAAATCAAGGTCCCAGAGTGTGGAGGAAGAGTGGAGAAGCACAGAATCCAAGTTGCTTGAGGTTCAGTGTGAAGTTTCCACAGTCAGTGATGATTTGGGGAGCCATGTCATCTGCTGGTGTTGGTCCACTGTGTATATCAAGTCCAAAGTAAGCACAGCCATCTACCAGGAAAATTTACAGCACTTCATGCTTCCCTCTGCTGACAAGCTTTACGGAGATACCGATTTTATTTTACAGCAAAACATGGCACCTGCTCACAATGCCAAAAGTACCAATACCTGGTTTAATGACCACGGTATCACGGTGTTTGACTGGCCAGCAAACTCACCTGACCTAAACCCCATACAGAATCTATGGGGTATTGTTAAGAGGAAGATGAGAGACACCAGACCCAACAATGCAGATGAGCAGATGAACTGAAGGCTGCTATCAAAGCATCCTGGGCTTCCATAACACCTCAGCAGTGCCACATTGATGCAGTAACTCATGCAAGAGGAACCGCGACCAAGTATTGAGTGCGTATATTGACATACTTTTCAGTAGGCCAACATTTCTGTATTAAAAAAGTTTTTTTTTATTTTTTTTTTTATAGGTCTTATATAATATTCTAATTTTCTGAGATACTGAATTTTGAGTTTTCATTACGTGTAAGCCATAATCAGCAAAATGAAAAGAAATAAACACTTGAAATATATCACTCTGTGTGTATTACTGAAATTAACTTTTCAATGATATTCTAATTTTTTGAGATGCACCTGTATATTAATAAAAGCGGTCCTATTCAAAGGAGTGACATAACAAAGGAGTGAAACCTCAGATATAAATTTCAAAGGAGCGACAACCATCCAACCAACCATCCAAGTGATAGCAACGATTTTTTGGCAAGCGTACTTTCAGTTGTGTGTGGTAGGTGACTCCAATAAAATGTCACTCCTTTAATACGGTATTTATGTCACTGCTTTATGTCATGTCACTCCTATGAAGTGTCACTCTTTCGATACAGATCCGAATAAAAGGCATTTATTCACACAAGCACCTTTAAACACAATCCTCTCTCCAATAATTAGCCACAATTATGCAGATCAAATGAATTCTTCCTCCTTTCCACCTCCTGTTGAGTGATGCCCACTACCTCCTGGGGCCTCATGTATAACACCGTGTGTAGAACTCACACTCTAACATGGCGTAAGCACAAAAGCGGAAATGTTCGTACGCACAAAAAAAATCCAGATGCATAAATCTGTGCGAATGCCAACTTCCACGTTCTTCCGCTACATAAATTCTGGTCAGCATGAAAAATAACGCACGTGCACACACCTGTTGTCCCGCCCCAACTCCTCCCAGAATTTCGCCTCTTTGAATATGCAAATCAATATAAATAGCCCTTAAGCTCAGCCTTCTGTGAAAAGAATGGCAAAAGCATGAGGGAAAATAATATGTTTTTCCTTGCCTCCACTTGGTATTCGCTGAAATTCTTCTATTTGTTGGTTTAAACAGTGGTATAAACAACAAAAGGAAGCTAATCGAGTCACATAGCGTGTCGGAGAAACTCGAAAGCTCAAGTTCACAAAGTTGCACAGTGCCCAAAATAAAAAACTTGTCACATATCAAAGTCGCCGTGAAAAGGCGAGTCGTAGCCCACTGTCTGAGTGTCACATGAAAGCTTATTAGGGTACAGAGGCGCACAGTGGGGGGAAAAAAAGCTTGAAATGTTAACTTTAATCTCAGAATTTCCACTTTAATCATGTAGTTTATTTTGTCATTAAAGTAGAACATCATAAACTTAATCTTAAAATCGTTTAATTTACTAGTTTCTCAAATCCCATCCTAGCTAAAGTAGCACGTTAAATGCTTTGTTTTGTATTTGATCTTCTAAGTGCTCTGTGTGTGAATCACTACGTGCTTCCAGGCTTTCTCTTCCTCCAACAGAACACAGAATCCATTACATTCGTAATATTACACCTCTCTGAATAATTAAAATACTGAGATGTACACGCAATATCATTTTCATGATGATAGGAGTTAAAGCATGTTATTAAACATGGGAACATGGTGGTGCAGTGATTGTTCATGTCTCACGCAAGATGCTTTCTGCGCCATGCACGACCTTTGATGAAATACTTTATTGTAGCAGTACTGTCTCTTTCAAACGTACTAACCCCCAATTCCTGTCCTTACTTTTCTTTCTCCAAATACCCAATCAATCAACACACAATCAGCTCTGTAATAGACGTTAAGCCATCTGTAAGCTTAGAACGCTGATTCTTCAAAACTTTTAAGGAACATTGAAATATCTTCATAGTATGTGTTTAATTATTCTATCCATCTATCCTTCCAGTGTCGTGTCAGCACCAGCAAGAATACAGCGCAAGGCAGGAACAATCTATGAATGGAGTGCCAGCTCCTCGCTAGCGCTGTGGCACCGTGTCCTCACATGTTTAATTATTAACAATATAGATTATTTAAATGAAGTTAAAGTTTTATCTGTATAATAAATTTTGCTGCATTTCATCTTAAAAATAATACCGTCATCATATGTAAATACACGCTTTATAAAGTGGCTTAGGTTGCGCAATAATATAACTTTATTGCAAGTTTACAGTGAGGTAATTGTACTTATAAGTACAAACAGTTCTACAAGGAGCACTTGATGGACTGATTGTGTGCGTTTATAGTTCTCGGAATGTAACGGTTTATGAACCGCGAGGTCCGTACAGGAAGGCTTTGAAGCGTTTGCCGTGTGAGAGCAGTTCAAACAGGCAGAAGGGCAGAGGCAGCGTGTGCTTGATGCTGTATACCGATAATTCTCTTTCTGATCAGCTGCTGTAGATCTGCGATTCCCCACTCAGATATAGTGATATAAATACTCCGAGTGGTGCAGTGAGAGTAATATGGAAAAAGATGATCAGCTGAAAGGAGAAAAATAAGGTGCAGCGAGAGTAACAACGTAAAGCAGCTATGGTATTTGGAATACTTTGGCTATTTCCTGGACCATTATATTGTTACAGGTTAATTACAATCAGATGCCTTAAACTAATAAACAATATGCAGTTAGTTTCAGTGTTTATGATAAAGCTGCATCAGGGATGTGGATCTAAAGAAAGGGTAACCACACAGGAACAGTAGCACTGCTTTGACGCTGGGTGCCGGCAGTTTGCAAACCCGAGCGGAGAACTTGTGTATGCCAGGGTTGGAGCTACCGTGAAAATGTGCGTGGCTTTACGCCAAGTTTAAGTTTTACACATTGTGATTTGAGTGTGGAAACATTTGTACGCAACATTTTTGTACGTACACACCATTTATACATGAGGCCCCTGGACTCCGACTCAATTCAAGTAAGGCAGCGGACTTCCTTTTAAACCAGACCCAGGAACTGCTTTTCCTGTCCAGGTTATCCAAAGCCTTTCCAGGTGGTGTGGAAACCAGGGCGGTTTTCCCATGGCAGCTCCCTCTGGAGGTCCCCAAAGCCGGTACTTACATTATGGCTTCCTGGCCGGTCATGAATCCTTCCTTTATCCTGGCTAGGATACCTGTCCTTCCCCTCTGCCACTTACACAAGATTTTCCCAGCTGGAATTTCAACGCAACCTATAAGCCACATCCAAACATGTTTATTTCCCTGCAGACTGGAATAAGCCTATACATCTGTTTAAATGAAGTTACTGCAAAAGTGCAGCAAAATAAGTTTTAAAACTTAAAGTTTAAAAGTTCATAATAGTGCCTTCAAGTACAATACACAATACACACATTTTTTAAATAGTATTAATCAGTATAATAAATGGAAAAAATATGAATATTTCCTGTAAAAATGGAACATATTTGCTGAATATATTTATTGGGATTGTTACCACTGCAATGCTATCCATTAGAGGTCTGTGGTTTTCAAACTGATGGCATCTAGACTGCACTAAAAAACTATTTTATATTGTTTTGAAAAGTTTTAAATAAAAAAAAAAAAAACTTAAATTTTCAATTATTGCATAAAAGTAGTCCTTTATCAGTGAACGTACTGTGAGCTGCGGAGCTGTTCGTACCTCCAGAGAATACAGACGCTGCTGGGAAAACCCCTGAAAAACTGACAGACTACCTTCATCCCTGACTTTGCAAATAGGGCTGCCCCTCTTTCAGAGCTTACTAAAGGAAGAAAAAACCGTCCTATTTTATGGACAGAAATTTGCGAAAGTTCCTTTTCAGATTTGAAAACCGTTTTGCCTTCTTATCCGGTTTTGCGGAATCCCGATTTCTCTAAGGATTTTGTACTACAGACGGACGCAAGTGCATTCGGTGTAGGCGCCGTCCTGTCCCAGGTTTTTGATGGAGAAGAGCACCCTATCACATACTTGAGTAGGAAATTGCTCCCCAGGGTACGCAATTATTCAACTATTGAGAAAGAATGTTTGGCGATTAAATGGGCTGTAGAAGCGCTACATTATTATATATGGGGACGAAATTTCACATTAACTGATCATGCTCCACTTCAATGGTTATACAGTCAAAAAGATACAAACTCTAGTCTCATGAGATGGTTCTTGGGCTTACAACCTTAACAGTTTTACAGTCTGGCATTGACCTGGCTCTGAGCATGTCAATGCTGATGTCCTGTCACGTCTGTTTGAACCTAGTCTGGAGAGTCGCTTGATTCACGAAAACGTGAATAAAGCTGAGGGAGGGGGTGTGAGCTGCGGAGCTGTTCGCACCTCCAGAGAATACAGACGCTGCTGGGAAAACCCCTGAAAAACGTTGACAGACTACCTTCACATTCCTCCTTACCTTTCTGGCGGCTCTGTCGCGTAATATACCTCTCGCATGGTACTCCGCATACTTAAAAAGCTTGTATGGGCTTCTGTCAGTTTGGAATTGATTGTTTTGCTTCTCCTTCTCTCTCTCAGACTTTTCTTGCTCCTGACACATACTCCTTCGATAAAGGAGATACCTGTGCTTACTTTTAATTGAGAAACGGAAGTGTCAACTCTATCCTGTCAAGGAGAACGTTTAAAACCTTTCAAAGAGACAAATGTTTGTTTGCAGTGTTTGAATAAAATTCCAGTCTCTTCAACGTCCTCTGTTTTCTGTGCAATTCTGTGACCCAAGCGTGACAGTACGTAAGCGTACACAAGTAGGGGTCAGAAGAGCCAAGAGAGAACACAATGGATAACTAACTTGAACAAAAGTTATCCTTAAAAAGAAGCCTTGGTTACGCTGTGACCAAATGACGGTCTTTGAGCTCAGCTGTGTTTCAGTTCCACTGCTCCTTCTACATTACTCCTGCTGCAAGACTCCACAAACATATCAGTGCCAATTCCAACTTACCGGTGTGCTTAGTAAGAAAGAAAAATTAACAAACAAACAAACAAAATACATAAAGAAGTGGTACTTCAAACTATTTTGAATCCTGGAGGGGGCACTCCAAGAAAAAGTGTGAGAACCCCTCACCTAGAAGTAACATACATTTGCCAACAGTCTACTATAAGTAATCATTTGTTTTGACTAATAGGCCAAAACATGCTGTGTGACTACTGTTTGAAGGATTGGGTTTATGTACAAGGGGAGTCTTGACCACACAGTACAACATTTTGAAAGGGGCATTGTCTTGACCATACAGTACCACATTTTGGGGGGCATGGTCTTAAAATAGTTTGGGAACCTCCAATTTAGATTAATTTTAATGAATTAGGTTGAGCCTATCACTCTTAATGTTATTTATTTATTTTTAGTGTCAAAGAACATCCCAACATGAACACAAAGAACACTGGAATAAATTTAGGACAACATTCAATTCAGGCATAAATAGTTACTGTATATACCTATATGTATATTGAAGGAGAAGCATTTTTGGACAGTGGCTTGAAATTTGGTCTTCTTGTCTGAAATAAGCTCTATCTAAATATACTGTGATGTACAAAAAAAGTGTTCAAGTGGTGGTCTTTCTACATTAGTTCTAGTCTAAGTACACACTGGAGCTTTCAAATCGTTTACGAAAGAATTTCTGTCTACACTGAAATGCCTGAAAACACATAGGAGGTAGATGTTCACCTACACTGGGGCATGTGTGCATCAGCAGCAAACACCTTGAAGGGACATGTGTAGTAAAAAATGTAGAGTTCCCTTAAAGTTAAATTCCTGTGTGTTTTATATGACTCTAATGGCATGTTCACAGCGTAGAAAAAGAAACTTTTTTTAAGAAGCTGGAGCAAACTGCCCCCATTTCATGTTAATACACCAATAACATCTGAAAGTAGCAATCTTCAAAACTGGTAACATTCACCTTGTAACAAGTCTAAGTTCATTCATGAGAAGTTCTATTAAAAAAACACTCCGCTGTAATTGAAGTGCATCGTGCCAAACAACATTTGTAAAACTAACTCATAAAGAAATAAAGCATGTGCATATGTCAGTATCTTTGCTTTACTGCATTGTGCTTTTGTGTGTCTCTCGCTATCTGTCTTATAATATTCAAAGCTCTGCTGTATTCTATGTCCATTCAGTTCATTAAGCTCCTTGTTATTAATTTTGCTGCAGAAAGCGCTACACCTTACTGAAGAGATTAAGTTTATGCAATAAATGCTGATTACAGGCTGTCAACAGAGTTATTTAAAATAACTCTGCCGACAATGGGATTTATTGCTACACTATAGCGACCATTAAGTCATTTCCGTTTTATGTATGTATGCAGCATTCCAACTTTACAAAAAGCAGTTTAGATTCATACAGGAAAGCAGCACAAGCAGTGCAATAGAAAAACTTTTGTGCCCACAATGATTGAACAATATGGGGGAAAAAAATATCCAATTTTAATTGCGATTTGCTATACAGCTGTTTAAAGTCAAGCTTCAGTTCAACATTAACTGTGTAATAGATTTAAAATATGATGGAGCATTACCACATGAGACACCAACAAAATATAAACTGCATTACATTCTAAAACAAGGACGTTTTTATTACATTTTTTAACTGGCATAGAACAATTATCATAAAAGTTGTTTGTAGCTCAGGAGTAACATCTAAATATTTTGCAATTTACAGAATGTTCAGCATCTAACTTAGAAATTGACAAACCACAGAATAATTATTAAAAAGGTTTATTTAAAAAAACAAATTTCAATCTCTTAACTGGAATGCACAGGAATGTAATAGCTAGTTTGCTGGGCATTGAAAAGTTAACATTGTGCATTAGGGCTGTCAAATTAGCCAAGAAATAAGGTTTGAACATTCAAATTAAAAATTAGTAAATAGTCGAATACATTCAAACTTGTTTATTTTATAGATTACTATTATGGTAATGTCCACAGCGGTGGCAAGCGCGAGGACAGACACCTACTCAAAAAAAAAAAAATTCTAGCAGTACTCTGGGAACTATTATTTCAAAATAAGAGCAATCAAAATTCTAGGCAGAGTTATAATGAAAGCAAATGGAAAATAATATCACAGCATTAAACAACAGTTAAGGGCCTTAGGTTTAAGAGTAAATGGGACAGAATCAGAAACAAAATGATATTTCTACATAATTGAAAAAGCATAAAAAAATTTTTTAAAAAAAGCTGGGAGTACACGTGGTGGAGATGTCGCCCACAGCAACTCTTAAGGCGGGCCTTTCAATTTCTGTGTGTGAGGTCTAAGCAATATGAATTTCTAAGTTTCAATAAGTGGAATCCTATTGCACCGCTCTAATAAAGCGCCGATTTCAAAATAAATGAGCATAAGAGATGCTGACACACTAATAAATCAAGCACTAGTTTAAAGAGATGATTTGTAACGAGAGGTTGGTGTCAGTTTGAGCAGCAGACAAGCTCACATCACCAGAGCAGACCTCTCACTCAGATGCCACAGAACAGTGTTAACCTAGTAATAGCATTAAGCTATGGCCTATATACTATATTAATAACACACAGGACATCAGAATAGGGCATCACCAAGACGTATGTAAGAGGCAATGCAGCGGCTGCATGACACGCAACCACATGAAGAGATCAAAGTAAAAACTTGCCCTGTTCGGAGTTCCCTTGGTACAACTTGGTTTTGAATATCCATGCCCAGGTCATCTACAGTGATCAAACTTGGCATATATTATTCAGCCCGACTCTGTTCGGCACCTTCGCTTATACCATTTGATAGCTGAATTCTGTTGACAATATGATGATCTTTCGATGAAATATCTACAGATATTCATGTAATTAAGGAACAGGGTCAATGTCCAGACATCTTACAATATCTATAATGTGAGTTTTTTTTTTTTTTTTTTAAATATGCTGTGCTTTGTAATTATTAATGGTGAATTTGGACATACACAGAACCTCTTGCCAAAGGTAATGCTCAGTTACTGTCTGTGCCGATTAACCAGTTTGGTTATTATATATGATCATATTCGTTAGAAGGCCACCTATCAATCAAAATAAAAAAAAAATCATCTATTCAGTTCTTTGTGAATCTACAAGTGTGTACAGTACATACATTTTATACTAAAAGAGTATTTTTTCCTAATTAAAAAAAAAACAATTATTAATGGAAGGCCCTACCAGTCTAGTAGGATGCGCACAGCCCCAAGAGGTCCACCCATCATGACATGACTTGTGGATCATAGAGAAGGGGGGCAAGAAGGCATATAGCTGAAAGTTGTACTATTGAAGAAAACCAGCTAACTACTCAAAATTACAAAATCGCCAATTGTGGAAGTGAGTTGCAAAAAACATACACTACAGCTTTATATAACAAATCTGGAGTAATGCATTACCACAATTAGTGCAGGTAAAAAAAAAAAAAAAAAACAACTGTTCTTTTAAAATCGAATGTCAGCTTTTGCCTTTGCAGCAGACCCTTTTTAAATAACATTATCTTTGAACAGCAAAGTTCAATCTGATAGCCCTTTTGATCAGACGTGCTGAATAACATATACTAAATCATAGCCTTTGCTATTTGCTGATCATATTGTTTCAAATCAGGATTTCAATTGGAAAACTTTTTTCTTCCATGAAGGGTGACCAGTGATAGAATGAGCCATTGAAATGAGTATGATCCAATCAGGGAAAGGCCACAAAACAAGCTTGAACCTGTCACAGTGCAATTAGAGCACTGTTTTAAGAAAACTGTTTAAATCCATCTACACCAAAATGCTGAGGCTACATTTTCAGAAGAATATGGCCCTGGAGAGCATTAAACGACGGGGTAGTGTGAACAAAAATGTGTAAATGTAGACAAATGTATGTGTTTTAAAATGAAAACTTATTAGTGTTGACAAAGCACTAATCTAGTCTTTCATGGTGCATTAAATAAGCAAGCTGCAGATATACTCTGTTGTAGCAAAAAATTAACTAGATTCATAACCAATGTAATATACTAGTCCACTGCAAAGTATTGAGTCTTACTTCCCTCAACCATGATAAATAAAGCCCAAAATAGATAACACAAATGAAAATTTAAAAATTTGCACCCTGATATGGCCCTCTTCCCTTACACTCCAGCCTCGGGGTGTATCTTACATCCGCTTAGCTAGCAAACGAGAGAACTACTTAACGGATTTAGATCGGGCTTTTTTCTAGAATTTGCTTGAATCTTCCGGTTGACTTTGCGACTTCTCTCATCGCTCTAAGAATCATAGTTCGCTTGCAGGAGTGATATATTCGCACTAATCTGAGACAGAGGCTGTGGGCCGAGGGGAGGCAGGGCCCTCCTCGTTGCACCTGTTTCACTATTAAGTGGGCGGAGCCGCTGGGGGTGGATAGTATAAAATAACTCATACACAGCATGGAATTAGCACAGGTTAATTTCATCTGATATTTTATACCAGTTGGTAGTACTTTTTTCCCCTAATTCAAGTCCAGGTTCCCAGATGAACTAATAGCTAACATTTTATCAATGTAGTATCAGATGACCATTGTTATTTATTTTTTAAATATAGCCTGAAAGCACTTTCACAGAAGCAACAGGTCAGTATTTATGTCTAGATTTACATCTAATTAGTTCTTTTATGTGCTTTACATTAAGGACTACATATACTAGTTACATAACTAGTTTTATTTGCATATAGTGCTATGAAAATGTGTTTGCTCCACCAAAATTGTTTGAGTACTTAAGTGTTCAACCAAAATCTAATACTGGATGGAAAAAGGACACTTCCTTATATAAACCTGAATAATTTTTTTATATTAGCAAAGTTGTACAACACTAGCTGGCACTGTAAAAAATTAATTGCCTCCTTAAACATAACTGATTACACTACCTTTACTGCAATTCATGCAACCAGATACTTCCTATGATTCAATATAAAACTCGTTTACATCAATTATTGCATCACTACTTCTTGACGACAATCATTAATTCTTAACCTCTTTTAGGTTCTTAAGCATAAATTGCTTGTTTGAGTTCTTGCTACATCATCTATTTTGGGTTTATGTCTGGACTTACAAAACAATCCTTTTTTTCAGCCATTCTGATTATCGACTTGCTTTAGCTAATCATGTTCCTGAATGAAGGTCTACACTGAAGTTTATTGAGGGATGACCTCTTAAAACATTTTAGATAAACTGCATGGTTTCTTCAAACATGGCAAATCATTCTGGGTCTTGGGGGAGCAACTCACCCCACACATAATCACACTAGAAATACCACATTTGACTGTTGTCATAATATTCAGACCATCAAACATCTCATATATATTTCTTTTCTGGTTCGTCCTGCTTCCACTTCAAAACCGGTCCCGCCCACATGCAGCCGACATGGCATTTCTCGATTCCTATTCGTCGTCTTCCATGTCATGCACTATACTGGCCTGCTGAGCGTAATACATCCAACAAGTACTTGAGGTGCTGCCACAACGGTAAAGTAGCTTTACCACCCTTGAGGGAGCCACCTGTGTCTTTACAACAGCTTCTTACACAGCAAACATCAGAAGCTAAAAATTATCGTGAACACTTCTCTAGCATTTGCTTCCATGGGTGCATAGATAACTCAACCTCCAGGCCACGGACCATACTGTTTTAAAATACACAGGCAAATTTATCACCAAACCTCTCCTCTATACGCTAACACTTCTACCTCTCCAGGATATGGACAGTTGTATGTTTTTGACACAGCGCAAGCTACTAAAGTACGCTTACAAAATAAAGCAAATTCTGCATGCAGCGAAAATGTACTTCTCCAGCTAGATTCCATGCTCAGAACCATCAACCCCTTCACTAAATCATTCAAACACATGCATGAAATCACTCAGTCTAATCCGACAGCATCTGTACGAATGGTTTTCAAGGAAACCCCATGGCAGGATTTACGACGCTGCCGAAAGGGACATTTGTATCTATCCCATAGGCAACTTTCCACGCTCAATATGAATTGCGATCCTATGGTTTACCCACTTTTATTCCCTTACATTGGCTGGCACAAAGATTTACAACATGTTCCCAATAAAAGAACCGCCAAGCGAATAAGGCTTATTCAATGCCAATTTTACGCGTACAGATTAGCAATGAGGAATACATTTAGTATTTTACACTCCAGCTGCAAACTATTCCAACAGTACGCCGTAGATACATATGTTAAAACAGAGGGCGTGCGTCTCAACTATCTCATATTACATCAACAAGATCTGCATGTCGAACTCGCAGACGCACTGCAAGCAAACGCTGAAAATAACGTTCGTGTAGGCAAAATGATCATATTACCGTCCACATTTCCAGGAAGTCCAAGATACATGCAACAAAACTATCAAGATGCCATGGCCGTAGTACGTAAATTCGGAAAGCCTGATTTATTTATCACTTTTGCATGTAATCCTGCTTGACTGGAAATTCTATATGCACACTGTGTCTTTCAAGAAGTATTTATTTCTTCTTGATTTCTGAATTCCTTATTCACTGTTTTCCGTTCCTATTCTTACACCGCCGTATGCTACGGTGGGCGTCGGCTAGTTGTGTTTTAATCATGTTGAATGTAATAGGAGCCATGGCATTCAAAAAATCCACTTTTGTCTAATCTGTCCACAGAATGTTCTCCCAGAAACCTTAGGGATCACACAGACATGTATGGCAAATGAGAGTCAATAATTTATGTTCTTGTTTCATAAAATGGTATACCACAATTAAAGTGTGCTTCCACATCCTCACATATACTCAAAAACATAAAAACACAAAAATGAAAAAAATGTATGTTTCATAAACATCTATGGTTCTAAAATCAAAACCAAATACAAAGCAGTACTAAACAGTAATGATTTGAATGATAGGTAAGAAGTGGGAATGCTCTGATCAAGTTTTTATTAAGGCAAATACTGATCACATTACTCAATTGGCCGATTCCAATATTGATTTCAATTTTTTTATTCCCCTTTATCCCTTTAAAAAACTTTTCACACTAATCTCCTACATAACCAGAGAAACAGAAGTTGTATGCCTTATATTAAAATGTATTTTAATCATTAAAAGATCACAGGTGTTAACAGTTCATTTTTATTAACAAAATTAAATTCTGTAGCCTTATTGTTCAGTCACCATAAAATCTTATATATAATTCGCCAGCCTACTCACTCACTCACGTCTGTCCGAAGCCGAAAGCGCAGTCGCTTTCTGCGCAAGTCCGAAGCCGAATGTGCAGTTGCCACCTGCGCAGCTGCCCGAAAAACCTTACGAGGCCAACATCGCGGCAGGCGGCGGATTTACGGCCACAAAAATTCAAAGAGAAAGGCGACTTCGATTAAAGCTCTAGAGGCCTGAAAGTCGATTTCGACTACAGCTCGAGGCCTAATTACGCATTCATTCAATACACCTATCAGATTTGTGGTGCTTATACTTATTACTATTTCACTCGTGCCCGTTTCATCTTACGTTGTCGAAACGGGCTGTTTCTCTAGTACTAAAATAAAATTTTGCTTAAAAAATAAAAAAAGTACATATTTATTCATAATTCATATTGCATACAAAAAATAAAATGCTTTTCATATTTACTAGCTGTCATATAGTTTAGTATTTTTCTGTAATGTACCAGGATCTGGTCACTGAATATTTCAGAAAAGAAGTGGAAGGTTGCTTTGCACAGAATACACTCTAGAGCCATATATGCAAAGCACTCAATCATTCAACTTAAAATCTTTTAATAGAGCACATTTATCTCATTTAAAATTGTCCAAAACATTTCCAGGACTAGACTTGACCTGTAAATGTTACAATCTAGCTCCAGCCTCACTGGGCCACATGTTTTGGGTGTGCACCAAATTAACAACATTTTTGGACAAAAATCTTTGCATGCCTATCAGACAGCCTGTGTGTCACAATCACTCTGAACCCATTAAAAACCGTGTATGGTGCACTCCCAGATGGGACAAACAAATTATAATTGCTTTTACTACAATACTAGCACGCTGAATCCCACCCCACCACTTTAAAAGTTAGAGAGTAACTGATGTTCTACACTACTTGTAACTGGGGAAAAAGAAAAACTAATTCTGAGTTAGAGGATCTGTTCAAAACTTTAACACATGGCAGGTTCGATTCAATAACATTTTAGAATAAATTTCCACTTCAGGGAAAATGGTACACTTCCTTTCTTGTTTCCTTTTATAGAGAAGCTGTGTATGCTGGCTGTCCTCTCCTTCTCGAGCGAGGATTGAATTTTGCTTGATATGTTCACTTTGTTAAGTTTGACTTAATTGTACGGAATGTTATCTGCTTCTAATTAAAATAAAAACATGCAGACCTCTTCCTCTGTATTGTGTGCCTTGGTCACTGTACGTTTTTATATTGGAGGTCCTTTTACTCTGCTTTCTTTAGTTGTACCACATATCCAATTAATTCCCTAAAGAGTTGACACTAGCAATGAGTAAAACTTTTACTAAATGTCATTACCCTGAAAAATAATTAGTAGCGTATTAAGATATTTATACTGCTAATTTTTAGTTCAAAATACAGCTTACCTTTTTATTTGCCACAAGGGGATTCCCCCCTGCTCGCTTCGCTCTCCAGCCACTTCGCGTCTCTGCCACTCACGTTGTGTAGAGGGAGGCTGAACACACCCCAAGGAGAGACAGTCGCTCCTCCAGAAACCCCCTTTTAAACGGTGATACAATGGGAAACAAATAGTATTTTTTACCTCCTCTTTGCTCGATCCCTGCTGGTATGCCACGTGGTCTGCATCTCACACAGCGCTTCAAACATTTAAAAGCCTGTACAGCAGCTGTCCTACTATTTGGGTTTTATTTCCGGCCCCGGGCGTAGTTAAATCTTTTGGCACAAAGTCCCGTCTCGCGAGACGTGAGTTCTTGATATTTCTTAGTTTATAATTTAAAAATGGAATAAGAATCTGAAAATCTAACAACATCACATTAAAATTCAATAAATTCTGAAAAGAATGATACCAAACATATACTGTATAATGTAGGTTTTAAAATTAGCCCGATTTAAAGCATGACAAAAAACATGACATAAAAACGTCACTGTTGAACTTTAAGGCTAAGGATTTTATATATACACAGTGGATCCGGAAAGTATTCACAGCGCATCACTTTTTCCACATTTTGTTATGTTACAGCCTTATTCTAAAATGGATTACATTCATTTTTTTCCTCAGAATTCTACACACCCCATAATGACAAGGTGAAAAAAGTTTACTTGAGGTTTTTGCAAATTTATTAAAAATAAAAAAACTGAGAAATCACATGTACATAAGTATTCACAGCCTTTGCCATTAAGCTCAAAATTGAGCTCAGGTGCATCCTGTTTCCCCTGATCATCCTTGAGATGTTTCTGCAGCTTAACTGGAGTCCATCTGTGGTAAATTCAGTTGATTTGACATGATTTGGAAAGGCACACACCTGTCGATATAAGGTCCCACAGTTGACAGTTCATGTCAGAGCACAAACCAAGCATGAAGTCAAAGGAATTGTCTGTAGACCTCCGAGACAGGATTGTCTCGAGGCACAAATCTGGGGAAGGTTACAGAAAAATTTCTGCTGCTTTGAAGGTCCCAATGAGCACAGTGACATCCATCATCCATAAGTGGAAGAAGTTCAAAACCACCAGGACTCTTCCTAGAGCTAGCCGGCCATCTAAACTGAGCGATTGGGGGAGAAGGGGCTTAGTCAGGGAGGTGACCAAGAACCTGATGGTCACTCTGTCAGAGCTCCAGAGATCCTCTGTGGAGAGAGGAGAACCTTCCAGAAGGACAACCATCTCTGCAGCAATCCACCAATCAGGCCTGTATAGTACAGTGGCCAGACGGATGCCACTCCTTAGTAAAAGGCACATGGCAGCCCACATGGAGTTTGCCAAAAGGCACCTGAAGGACTCTCAGACCATGAGAAAGAAAATTCTCTGGTCTGATGAGACAAAGATTGAACTCTTTGGTGTGAATGCCAGGCGTCACGTTTGGAGGAAACCAGGCACCACTCATCACCAGACCAATACCATCCCTACAGTAAAGCATGGTGGTGGCAGCATCATGCTGTGGGGATGTTTTTCAGTGGCAGGGACTGGGAGACTAGTCAGGATGAAAGGAAAGATGACTGCAGCAATGTACAGAGACATCCTGGATGAAAACCTGCTCCAGAGCGCTCTGGACCTCAGACTGGGGTGACGGTTCATCTTTCAGCAGGACAACAACCCTAAGCACACAGCCAAGATATCAAAGGAATGGCTTCAGGACAACTCTGTGAATGTCCTTCAGTGGCCCAGACAGAGCCCAGACTTGAATCTGATTGAACATCTCTGGAGAGATCTTAAAATGGCTGTGCACTGACACTTCCCATCCAACCTGATGGAGCTTGAGAGGTGCTGCAAAGAGGAATGGGCGAAACTGGCCAAGGATAGGTGTGCCAAGCTTGTGCCATCATATTCAAAAAGACTTGAGGCTGTAATTGCTGCCAAAGGTGCATCGACAAAATATTGAGCAAAGGCTGTGAATACTTATGTACATGTGATTTCTCAGTTTTTTTATTTTTAATAAATTTGCAAAAACCTCAAGTAAACTTTTTTCTCGTTGTCATTATGGGGTGTTGTGTGTAGAATTCTGAGGAAAAAAATTAATTTAATCCATTTTGGAATAACGCTGTAACATAACAAAATGTGGAAAAAGTGACGCGCTGTGAATACTTTCTGGATGCACTGTAAGTGTGCCACACTAAGCATGAAGAACAGAAAGAAGAGCAGAGAATTGTCTGAGGACTTGAGAACAAAAATTGTGGAAAAATATCAACAATCTCAAGGCTACCAGTCTGAGGTCAAGAGCACTCTGGAGCAGGTTTTCATCCAGGATGTCTCTGTACATTGCTGCAGTCATCTTTCCCTTTATCCTGACTAGTCTCCCAGTTCCTGCTGCTGAAAAACATCCCCACAGCATGATGCTGCCACCACCATGCTTCACTGTAGGGATGGGATCGGCCTGGTGATGAGCGGTGCCTGGTTTCCTCCAAACGTGACGCCTGGCATTCACACCAAAGAGTTCAATCTTTGTCTCATCAGACCAGAATTTTCTTTCTCATGGTCATAGTCCTTCAGGTACCTTTTGGCAAACTCCAGGCGGGCTGCCATGTGCCTTTTACTAAGGAGTGGCTTCCGTCTGGCCACTCTACCGTACAGGCCTGATTGGTGGATTGCTGCAGAGATGGTTGTCTTTCTGGAAGGTTCTCCTCTCTCCACAGAGGATCTCTGGAGCTCTGACAGAGTGACCATCAGGTTCTTGGTCACCTCCCTGACTAAGCCCCTTCTCCCCCAATCGCTCAGTTTAGATGGCCGGCTAGCTCTAGGAAGAGTCCTGGTGGTTTTGAACTTCTTCCACTTATGGATGATGGATGTCACTGTGCTCATTGGGACCTTCAAAGCAGCAGAAATTTTTCTGTAACCTTCCCCAGATTTGTGCCTCGAGACCATCCTGTCTCGGAGGTCTACAGACAATTCCTTTGACTTCATGCTTGGTTTGTGCTCTGACATGAACTGTCAACTGTGGGACCTTATATCGACAGGTGTGTGCCTTTCCAAATCATGTCAAATCAACTGAATTTACCACAGATGGACTTCAGTTAAGCTGCAGAAACATCTCAAGGATGATCAGGGGAAACGGGATGCACCTGAGCTCAATTTTGAGCTTCATGGCAAAGGCTGTGAATACTTATGTACATGTGCTTTCTCAGTTTTTTTATTTTTAATAAATCTGCAAAAATCTCAAGTAAACTTTTTTCACGTTGTCATTATGGGGTGTTGTGTGTAGAATTCGGAGGGAAAAAATGAATTTAATCCATTTTGGAATAAGGCTGTAACATAACAAAATGTGGAAAAAGTGATACACAGTGAATACTTTCCGGATGCACTGTATATACAGTACTGTGCAAAAGTTTTAGGCAGGTGTGAAAAAATGCTGTAAACAAAGAATGCTTTCAAAAATGGAAGTGTTAATCATTTATTTTCATCAATCAACAAAATGCAGTAAATGAACAAAAGAGAAATCTAAATCAAATCAATATTTGATGTGACCACCCTTTGCCTTCAAAACAGCATCAATTCTTCTAGGTACACTTACACACAGTTTTTGAAGGAACTCGGCTGGTAGGTTGTTCCAAACATCTTGGAGAACTAAACACAGATCTTCTGTGGATGTAGGCTTCCTCACATCCTTCTGTCTCTTCTTGTACAGGTGCTGGTCATAAAATTAGAATATCAATTAAGACCAATGCAAAAAAAGGATTTTTAGAAATGTTGGCCAACTGAAAGGTATGAACATGAAAAGTATGAGCATGTACAACACTCAATATTTAGTTGGGGCTCCTTTGGCCTGGATTACTGCAGCAATGCGGCGTGGCATGGAGTCGATCAGTCTGTGGCACTGCTCAGGTGTTATGAGAGCCCATGTTGCTCTGATAGTGGCCTTCAGCTCTTCTGAATTGTTGGGTCTGGCGTATTGCATCTTCCTCTTCACAATACCCCATAGATTTTCTATTGGGTTAAGGTCAGGCGAGTTTGCTGGCCAATTAAGAACAGGGATACCATGGTCCTTAAACCAGGTACTGGTAGCTTTGGCACTGTGTGCAGGTGCCACGTCCTGTTGGAAAATGAAATCTGCATCTCCATAAAGTTCGTCAGCAGCAGGAAGCATGAAGTGCTCTAAAACTTCCTGGTAGATGGCTGCGTTGACCTTGGACCTCAGAAAACACAACGGACCAACACCAGCAGATGACATGGAAACCCAAACCATTACTGACTGTGGAAACTTTACACTGGACCTCACGCAACATGGATTCTGTGCCTCTCCTCTCTTCCTCCAGACTCTGGGACCTTGATTTCCAAAGGAAATGCAAAATTTACTTTCATCAGAGAACATAACTCAGCAGCAGTCCAAAGGCGAGACGCTTCTGACGCTGTCTCTTGTTCAAGAGTGGCTTGACACAAGGAATGCGACAGCTGAAACCCATGTCTTGCATACATCTGTGCGTGGTGGTTTTTGAAGCACTGACTCCAGCTGCAGTCCACTCTTTGTGAATCTCCCCCACATTTTTGAATGGGTTTTGTTTCACAATCCTCTCCAGGGTGTGGTTATCCCTATCGCTTGTACACTTTTTTTCTACCACATCTTGGCCTTCCCTTCGCCTCTCTATTAATGTGCTTGGACACAGAGCTTCGTGAACAGCCAGCCTCTTTAGCAATGACCTTTTGTGTCTTGCCCTCCTTGTGCAAGGTGTCAATGGTCGTCTTTTGGACAACTGTCAAGTCAGCAGTCTTCCCCATGATTGTGTAGCCTACAGAACTAGACTGAGAAACCATTTAAAGGCTTTTTCAGGTGTTTTGAGTTAATTAGCTGATTAGAGTGTGGCACCAGGTGTCTTCAATATTGAACCTTTTCACAATATTCTAATTTTCCGAGATACTGAATTTGGGACTTTCATTAGTTGTCAGTTATAATCATCAACATTAAAAGAAATAAACATTTGAAATACATCAGTCTGTGTGTAATAAATGAATCTAATATACAAGTTTCACTTTAATAAATTTGGGGCCAATCATACGCCTCCCTGATGGTATTGCATGATGGATAAATATCTGCCTGTATTTCTCAGCATTGAGAACACCATTAATCCTGACCAAATCTCCAACTCCATTTGCAGAAATGCAGCCCCAAACGTTCAAGGAACCTCCACCATGCTTCACTGTTGCCTGCAGCCTCATTATTGTACCGCTCTCTAGCCCTTCGACGAACAAACTGCCTTCTGCTACAGCCAAATATTTCAAATTTTGACTCATCAGTCCAGAGCACCTGCTGCCATTTTTCTGCACCCCACTTCCTATGCTTCCGTGCATACTTGAGTCGCTTGGCCTTGTTTCCACGTTGGAGGTATGGCTTTTTGGCTGCAACTCTTCCATGAAGATCACTTCTGGCCAGACTTCTCCGGACAGTAGATGGGTGTACCTGGGTCCCACTGGTTTCTACCAGTTCTGAGCTGATGGCACTGCTGGACATCTTCCGATTTCGAATGGTAATAAGCTTGATGGGTCTTTCATCTGCTGCACTAAGTTTCCTTGGCCGACCACTGCGTCTATGATCCTCAACGTTGCCCATTTCTTTGTGCTTCTTCAAAAGAGCTTGAACAGCACATCTTGAATCCCCAGTCTGCTTTGAAATCTTTGTCTGGGAGAGACCTTGCTGATGCAGTATAACTACCTTGTGTCTTGTTGCTGTGCTCAATCTTGCCATGACATGAAAACGGTCTCCCACAACCTCACCTTGGTAGCAGAGTTTGGTTGATCATACACCCGACTATAATCCTACAAAATCCCTGACTTTGTGCACGTGTACCTGTAAGAATTGATGCTGGTTTGAAGGCAAAAGGTAGTAACACCAAATATTGATTTGATTTAGATTTTTATTTTGTTCGCTCACTTTGCATTTTGTACATTGATAACAATAAACAATCATTATTTATATTTCTGAAAGCATTCTTTGTTTACAGCATTTTTTCACACCTGCCTAAAACTTTTGCACAGTACTATAATATATATATATATATATATATATACACACACACACACACACACACACACACACACACACACACGCAGAGAGAGAGTAGATTTTAGTTGCTTCTGAAAACCGCTGAACTACTGACAGTTTTGCATCAGCGTAACCCCATGTAAATCCTATGTTTGTATTACCTATCTTTCACTTATTATTTTTCCCACATGTAGCCCCTTTCACTTGTCTGTATTAAACTGCATTTTCACAATTCTCTTATAATTTTTCAATTGTTTACATCTGCAATTGCACATTATAGTATTCCCCAAACCCTAAATGTTTCACACTGCTTAATTTTGCTATGTAATTCTTCAATTCAACCATTGTCTTTTGCGATTTCACTTTATTTATTACTAGCAGTATTACCCAGGGTTGCCTGGGTAAGTTAAGTGGAAAGAAAACAAGTAATTTAAAAAATATATATCTTACCAAATTTTATTTCCTTTAATCTTGTTGCATTTAGTACATAACTGTTATTATTGTAAAACTTAAAGTACCTTCTGGGAAAAAGAACCCGAACTGCAATAAATAACTTCCAACAGAAATACAGAACCAACTGAGGCTGCTTTGGCCCCTGACAAAAATAGTGAGTGAAACGATTGAATAAAGAAAAAGTATACTATAATGCTTGGGAATCAGCCCTGGATATTTTCATTAAAAAACATCTGTGCCAACTATCATGCAATTGTTTTTCATAAATCACACAACAAGGCTAAAAGTTATAGGTCAAAAACCTGTCTTATGGTGAGAAGTACATTTAGGCCAAGTTTCTAGTCTATGGCTTGACATACAAAGCTGTATATAAAGAACAAATGAACAAACAGATTCATGCTGTACTCATATACAGCATGCATAGTATTTATTTTGGGCATGGAACAAAATGTATCTGAAGTGAAACAATCATTTAAAACATTACTGGATTTTATTGTTCTGTTCTACCTTTCCTAGAGGTTTTATCGTCACCAAAAATGCTGCCTTTTCTAAAAGAAAGAAAAAATTAACCTGTGATAGTTGATACTCAACAAATTAAATTTCTTTTAATCAGTCTTTTAACATGCTGCTTTCACAATACATTACAGAACTTTAGGTCAGTTTGTGGCACTGATGTTAAGTAAGCAAACAGTAAAGATGTTAGTTCTCAATACTAATAAAAGTATTGCCTTAGCATTTACTGCTTTTTCCACCACTTTATGCAGGGATTAGGATAAATATTAATTAAAAAGTACAGTACATCACATGTGGATTCCAAAACAGCGAACACCTGTGAAAGATCAAATACAATACATTTCTGGATGCTTTGTTAAGCTTATACATCAGGATGATTAAGATAAAACTTCCAAGCATGCTACAATAACGTCAAGATGGTTACTCAACAGGAGACAAAAACTGAAGATACAAGGAGAATGTTGCCAGTGGAATGAGGTCATGAGAAGACTCCTTCGGGGGTCTGTCTTTGGACCACTACTTTTTCTGAATTATATTAATGACAGTATCCAATATAATTGGTAAATTTCTGAAAATTGTAGAGGATACTAAAACTGGAGGAACGGCAGACACTGAGGCCTCAGCAAAAGATGCTAAAAAATAAAACATGGACCAAATTCTGACCTGGTCAAACACTTGGAAAATGTTTGGTGCTACATTTGTTATTTTTGTAAAACTACAGTTTCGAAGCAGAGAGGTTTAAATACTTAGTCAAATACTAACTTTTGAGTTTTTCTTCTTTAAATATCTGCAAAAAAAGTTTTGAATCTGGAAATTTATTGTTATAGCATAAGAGTTCACATTAAAAATACTGAATGGATAAATATGTACATATCTTTTATCATGCAGAAAATTATGAAAACTTTCACTGGGAATGAATACATACCACTGTAAATGTCTTATGCTCGTTTAAACTAAAGAAATAATATTGGAACACATTCTGAAATTATTATTGGAAGGTAGCTGCCATAGATCCCCATTTTTGTTTTATTTTTTTTTTTTAAGCCAAAAAATAACTTATAGTATGCACTTACACTAATAAATACTAAATAACCCTAATATTTATACAGGGAGAGTCAAAATGTAGTACCACATTTCTCAAGGTCATTGCGTGAGGCAGAGGCAGCCAAGTGGATTGGGGTGGGGGTCCTTTGATAGGTGATCCCTTGTAGTTTTCAGATAGTAACAAGTCTTGGTCAGGCACGCACCATGCTTTCGCTGTGGAGTTCTTCAAAAACAACGAATCCATGGTCACTACACAAAGTGCCTTCCGAACGGCAATGTCCCAAATCAGATAACAATTCTTCAGTGGGTTGCTGAATTTAGACAGATACAACAATGACCAGAAAATCTCCAGGCCATCCACGGACTGTACAAAGCCTGAAAACATCCAAGATGTAAGGGCATCAATTTTGTAGCCTCCTAGACATTCAGCGCACAAACATGCATCTGCCTTTGGCATTTCCAACATGTCTTTGAAGATGATTTTGCATGAAGACCACAATTTCCATCTATACAAAATGATGGTAGCGCAGGAACTCACGGAGATAGACTTGGACAGCCATTGAGAGTTGTTTGTGAACATTCTCCAAACTGTTCATCAAGATACCATTGTCATGTGCAGGGACAAGGCACATTTCCATTTGAATGGTTGCGCAAATAAGCAAAACTTTCGCTATTGAGCTGAAACCAACCATCGTGAACTTCAGAGAATTTGGCATTGTAGGGCCTTACTTTCGTGAGGAAAGGGGAGCAATGGTCACCGTCACTTCAGAACATTACATTGAAATGCTAGAGAACTTTTTGTGGACCCAACTGGAAGAAATGGATGTGGTAGATGCCTGGTTTCAACAGGATGGAGCAACAGCTCATACGGTGCCGAGATCCATGCAAGTTTTGTGGGAGATGTTTATGGGGAAGCTGATCTCCCTGTGCAGCAATGTCGGGTGGCCTTCACGTTTGTCTGATCTCGCTCCATGCGATTTCTTCTTATGGGGCTATCTCAAATCAAAGGTATACACACACAGACCTCAAAACCTTGGAAGCCCTCAAGGATGCTATTCACCACAAAATCGCTGTTACTCTCCTTGAAATGGCAAAATGAGTCATGTGAGCATTCAGAACAGTGTAAAGAGATCATTTTTAAAACACTGTGAAAAAAAATCTATTTTGTATATTCTTTGTTGTGTCGTAATTAAATTTATGTTATCTTGTAGCATTTGTGTAGAATAAACTTTGAATTGTGGTCCTTCTTTTTGGCTCACCCCATATATTATGACTTTATGTGAAACAACTGAATTTAACGATTGTTTAAATATTTTGAGGTTATGGGTCATTTCCAAGTCTCTACAGTGTTTCGGCAAGCTCCAAAAATATTCTCATTTACTTGCTCAGGTTCAACTCATGAACAACTGAAACCACAAATTTGGAGGGGTGACAAAGCATGAAAATAAACCATGGGTATATGTACAGTATGTCTCATTTTGATAATGATACTGTAAGACAGTTTTTGCCGAAGGATAGCTAAGAGAGCTCCCTCTCCCCCTTCCAGTAGCTACACTATTTGAAATGACAGACCTTATTATAAGGAAATTATAAGCAGTTAAATGGCCAGCTACTAAGCAAGAAGCTTACCTGCAACTGATCCTACTGCATGTGCTGCCAGCTACATTACACAAAAAACCTGAAAATTGTAGACAGCAGTATTTTCTCCAAGTATAAAAAAAAGTCTCTAAATGAAATTCAACTAAAATTCAGCTTAAAGGAGAAATTTTAAGTAGAACCTGGGAAAACAGAGTGGAGCCTAGAGGAAAGAGAAACACATTACAAAAAGCTCTGCACATAAAGCAGTAAAAAGAATTCAACAAGATACGACAATGTATTTGGTTGGATACACAAAAAATGTGGTTACCTGGGGCCTCATGCACAAACGGTGCATACACACAAAAATGTTGCACGTGCCTGTTACCTTGCACACTTTGAGATGTATACAAACTAAACTTGGCATAAAGCCACTCACATTTTCACGGTAGCCCCCTACCTTGCGTATGCAAGTTTCCGCTCAGTTTTACAAACTGGCGGCACCCAGCGTCAAAGCAGTGCTGTTTCTGTGTCATTTACCTTTCTGTTTCATATTCACATCAATGATGCGTGATTTATACTAGTATTTTTGTAAACATGTTTTTCTTTCTTCATTCTGAAACCACAGTAGCCAACTTTTAGTCAATACTAGAAGCCACACATGGCTTCAAACGGTGCATACCGGGCAGTGGCAAAAAATGAACATCTTTTAACTTCATCCCCCTATAACAAAAAAAAAGTAAGTCAAATACTTAGCCAGGAACTCACAACATCTTTATTTAAACATATAACTTTCATGTCATGAAACCACTGGAAAATAACTCAAAAGTGGTAAACAATTTGATGAGTTGGATGTGTGAAGACACTTTGGTATTATTATTGGTTTAAAAGTAATGCCTGTCACAAAAGTGCTGGATTAGAACTTTGGCAACTCATGAAACTGTTTTTTAACACAGCATGTTCAAGCATGAACACGGGGTAAAGCCTGTCTGGATTTAGAATTTTGTAATAATCAGGATAGAATTAAGGGTGCAGAGGTAATTGAACTTCTAGGGACAAGTGACCACATTATAATACAATTCTCAGTGTTTTGTAAGAGTGCAGACGCAAAAAAGACTAAAATTGTTAAGTGTAACTTTGGTACGGCAAATTTTGAGAAAGTCTAAGAAGGAAAGACTGGGATAAACTTTTAAGTGTGGAGACAGTCGGGGAGCACTGAAACAGTTTTAAAAATGTTTTTCATGTAATGAAGGACAGATACATACCTAAATTTGGAATAGGAAATTTAAAAAAAACAAAAATACTGCAGTGGGTTAATAAAAACAGTTTAAAAAAAAAAAAAAAAAGAAGAAGCTGCAAATGAAAAAACAGCTGTATAAAGAAGTACAAGACTAATAACTCCAAAGTGAATTGTAGGGAGGATTAAGAAGGATATTAGGGAGGCAATAAGATAGCTGGAAAGGAATATAGCAGATAAGGCGAAAGATGACCCTAGGAGATTTTTTCAGTATTTTAGTAGTATAAAAAAAAAAAAAAAAAAAAAAAACAGTTAAGGAGGAGGTGAAGTACATCAGGAATAATAAAGAGGAAATTATAAGATGCAGACAATGAAACAGTGGATGGTGTAAACTTGTATTTTTCTGAGGTGTTCACAAGTGAATAAGTGGATAACCTCCCAACAGTAAATGGAACTACTAAGGACGTTCTGAGTGATTTATAAATTGTAGAGGTAGAAGTACTGCTCAGATTAAATAGGCTGAAATCAAACAAATCACCAGGATGAGACAATATTTACCCTCGAGTTCTTAAGGAGGCTAGTGAGTACATATATAAACCATTGACACATTTTAACGAAGTCACTGTGTACTGGGGAGATTCTGAAGGACAGGAAAATGACAAATATCCTAATACAGTATATAAAAAGGGTGACAGAGCAGATCTAAGCAACTACAGGCCAGTAAGCTTAATGTGCATCACAGGAAAATTAATGGAAGGAATTACAAAAGGTAACATTGAGCAGCACATGGCAAGTACAGGAGTTTTTCTGAATAGTCAGCATGGGTTCAGAAGAGGGAGGTCATGTTTCACTAACATGCTAGAATTCTATGAAGAAGCAACAAAAGCATACATGTTCAAAGTAGAGCATATTATTTATCTTGACTTTTAGAAAGCATTTTATAAGGTCCCACATGAGAGGTTGGGCATCAAACTAAAAGAAGTGGGAGTTCAAGGTGATTTTGTAGATGGGTGCAGAATTGTGTCAGACACAGGAAGCGGAGTGTTATGGTGCGAGGAACCTTATCAGAATTGACTGATATGAAGAGTGGCATTCCATAGGGGTCAGTGCTATGGCTGCTGCTATTTTTATACATATAAATGACTTGGGTAAGAAAATAATTAACAAGCTTGTTATGTTTGCAGATGATACCAAGATAGGTGAATTAGCAGATAATTTGGAATCTGTTAAATCATTACAGAAGGGCTTGGAGAGCTTACAGGCTTGGGCAGATTTGTGACAGATTCAATTTAATGTCAGTAAATATAAGGGATTACACATAGGAAGTAAAAAACGTTAGGTTTAAATACACAACGAGAGGTCTTAAAAATCGACAGTACACCTTATGAGAAGGATTCAGGACTCCTAGTGGACTCTGTGCTATCATCTTCCAGACAGTGTTCAGAAGCCATTAAGAAGGCTAACAGAATGTTTGGTTATATAGCACAATATGTTGAGGATAAGTCCAATGAAGTTATTCTCAAGCTTTATAATGAGTACTGTGGACCGTTCTGGTCTCCAGGCTAGAAAAGGTCCAGGGAAGAGAGACTAGGCTTATTCCAGGGCTACAGGGATGAGTTATGAGGAAAGATTAAAAGAGCGGAGCCTTTACAGTTTAAGCAAAAGAAGATTAAGAGATGACATGATTGAAGTGTTTAACCCTTTAACCGCCAACTCCCTAAATATTCCCCACGCCAGGCGAAATCTGAACAATTTTCGTTTTTTTACTTTTTTACATTTTTTTTTACATTTTTTACATTTATTCAAGCAGTATTGACCACTAAATGTTGTGCAAGTTGCCAGTGTATACACGAAATCTATAAATGTAACCTGAATTCTCAGCTAAGCAAAACATCTTGATACCAAACCGTGCCCTTTTCAATGGTAGATACTGTCGAAACTGTAAGCGGTCCTTCCACGACAATAAACTTTCATCAACTGCAACTGACAGTCCTGGCATGTAGGGCAACTGAAATGCTTCAAATAAATGATCAATCAAAGGACGTAGCTTGAACAAGTGGTCGCGGTTTGGATCTTTCTTATCTGGCTCGTTTCTGTTGTCATTCAAATGAAAGAATTTCAGCAGCAAAGAGAATCGGTTACGTGTCATGACAGCTGCAAAAATAGGTGTTGCATACATAGGATTTGTAGACCAGTACATCTCAATATCTGGTTTTCTGATTATTCCCATCAACATCAAAATCCCAATGAATTTTTTCATTTCGTTTTCATCAGTGTCAAACCAAGCACGAACACGGGAATGTGGAGGTAAATTGGGATTTTTCTCAATAAACTGTGCTGCATACAGATTTGTCTGATGAACAAAATGTCTGATCAAATCAGGTGACACAAACAGCTCATAAAACTGCTCAGCAGTGTAATTGTTTACATCAACAATAAAGCCACACGTTCCCTCAAACGAATGCAGAAAAGGTAGTTCGCCACGGGCAGCAGCCCAGCTGAGATGCTGGGGATACACCCACTCAGCGCCGTCATCCGATGCGTCTTCATTCACAGTATCATGCAGCGCACGTTGCTGCTCATCACTGTTGCTAAAATCTTCTTCAGAACTGCTACAATCATGATCAGAACTGTCCAAAATCGCCTGCAAAGCCTCACTTGAAGTCAGTTTACGTTTCGCCATATTCACAGCTGTTACATGCGAATCACGTCACATGACCGGCCAAAACAACCACAGACTTGTCGAAATACAACGTAGTAATAATACCCACGCCAAACCGTCAGTTATACTACTTGCCAGGCATTCATATAACCACAGGCAAATGTGCCGGATAATTCCGGCAGTATGGCGTTAGCAATAAAACAACGGTGCCGGATATATCCGGCAGAGGGCGGTTAAGGGGTTAAAATTATGAAGGGAATTAGTGCAGTGGATCAACACTTATTTTAAAATGAGTTCATCAAGAACACAGGGACACAGTTGGAAAGTTATTAAGTGTAAATTTCACACAAACATTAGGAAGTTTTTCTTTAGACTAGAACCATAGACACTTGGAATAAGCTATCAAGTAGCATGGAAGACAGCAAGATGTTAGGGACTTTCAAAACTAGACTTGATTATTTTTTTTTTTTTAAATATACTAAGCTCACTAGACCTATCAGGACCTAGCTCAGTTTACACACTCTTTTAATATGGATTCCTGATGACCACTGAATAGCCAGAACCACATCATCTGTCAAAAGTAACACTGAATCTCATAACTACAGACATCCAATTGTACCTCACTTTTCTATCCTGAATAACACAGAAAGAAAGAATACCCCAGGAAAAGGAAACAATTTGTGCATAAAATGTCTGGAAGAGTATTGTGCATGCACAAAGAAAACAGGAGGCTTAAAAGACAGAAGAGAAACTGTGTGTCTGATGTATAATAATATACCTCTCAACAATGTTCATGCAATTTTAAAAAGGGTCTAACACCCAATAATTTTTCTGTTTAGCCATGTTTAGATGAGTAATGAGGAATGCATGCTCGTCAAATTCCAAGAAATGGAAATAGCTCTTGTAGCATCCTTCTGGAGCTGCTCAATTAATCCAAACAATTTTAACTATACTTAGCAAATAGTATCCAGTCACTATAGCAATCTAATGCTAATTCACATCATTCCATAAAGATACACCGAAACTGTATTTCATTTAGAAAAAGTAGGATTTATCAAAACTTATAAATATTTTCAAAATTAATACAAAGAAGTTAAAGTGAAAAGGCAAATGAAAAGGTTGTCCCGACAGCCCAGCACTGAGTAAATGCTTACCTAAAAGGCACAGAAATCAAATCCTGCCCTCAAAGGATGGCTAAAATGTGTCCTACATGTATACAAGACAAAAGGTGTATGCTTTTGATGTAATATCATAAATTACTCTGCCACAGAAAGCTTTAAATTCCTGCATGAAATATATGCAGGCAACTTTCAAAAAAGAAAAATTTCATATCAAGGGAAGCGAATATTTGTTCATTTCCAGACTGCAATCATACTTCCAAGTTAATGGAGCTAGCATAGGCATACGCTCACCCTTATCAGGGTCACAGAGTAAGCATGTTAGAAAAAAAGGAAGGATGCTAGTACAGTAAGTCCTCTAGATATGAACAAGTACCGTTCCAAGAGTGTATTCGCAAGTCCACTTTGTTCTTAAGTCCAGCAATGTAGACACCTAATGAACACAATGCAAACCCCAACCCTCAACTCCTATAGAAAACATGTACAGCTATTTGTAAATAAGAAAATGCTTTTAAAAGGCTTCCATCCTCTGATCTCAGTACAGTAGACTCGCTTACCACTAGTGAACGAGCCTACTTGATGGTCTTCAAATCCACTTCCGGCCCCCACACACAAGTGAGCAATTGGATGGCATCATCCCTCAACACCTACAGTCCATTTAATATTGATGCCTGGCAAGCATTCGCTGTGAAGATTCATGAAGTTTTGAATCAATACCCAAACTATTCTGTAACATTTCAGTCATTTTTTACCACTCTTGACACTGATCTTTCTGATCAAAAATAGGTCATTACAATAGCAACTGACAAGAATAATTTGTATTTAAATGCAGAATTACAGTATTTGAGGGTCCCTCCAGATTGCCTGTTTCTCTTGCACGATTTGGCTAAAAAAACTAAGTCAGCACATTGTCATCTCATAACAGGCTTAAGTTTCAAGTTTGGTATTTTTCCATCCGGCCGTTTTAGCTATAGACTGTCCTCAAGAAACTGTGACATACAGACAAACAGACACACCCCCAAATACACACATCATCGAGATATCAAAGTTTTCAGTATCAGGGGACCCTAAAATGTCAACATCCTTCGAAAACCGGAGATTGAAATTTTTGAAAATCTAAACTTTCGCTCCTCCACCATAGACAATAGGTTATGGTGGTGGAGGGCAGAAAACAAAAAGTCCTTCCTGTGTTAACAAAATTTGTTCAAAAATTACTTTAGACTTAAAATACCATAAAGGGCATGATTCTAATCTTACAAAACAACTTTGTCAAATAAATAAAGTCAACTGCTATTGATAAACCCTATACATATGCAATAAAGTGTAAGATTCATGTTCCTTTCATATTACCTATTTTAACATCCTATATAATGGATAGAAAAATTGAATATAAAATTATTGTGCAACCGCAGCTCCACTAAATGCAGACAAGAGATTTCAGGTAAATATGTGTATCTTATAATTCCAATAGTTTAATTAAAGTTTTTGCACTTAAAGAGTTAACCACCTAAGTATAGAATTTGTTTCTGGCAGTGGTACATAAAAGTATAGTGTACAAATTAAGCATTTACAAATTTAGAAGACAACTTGACAGGTTTGATAGACATAGCAATCATTAAAAGATATGAACCAAACTTAGGAGGGCCTGATTTTAGGAACGGCCCCGTCAAAACTAAAGTTATCAGTTAAATAACTTTTATTTAACAGAAATGGAGCTTACTGTTGGTTCAATAAGCAAAAAACAGCTTTTCATAGCAGAACATTTCAGTTGTAGACAAGAACAGAGTAGAATTAAATTAAAATATACTAGGGGGCTCAGTCCCCTGCTCGCTTCACTCATCAACCCCCAAGGGCGGTGCTGGGTGCCCGCTATCTCACAGCTTGAAGGATATTGGGGCGTTCCTCAGTTAGAGAAAGCAATTGTATTTAAAGAGATGGTATATAGAAGGAGTATGGGGGTAGGGTTTTGATCCTGTTATTATAGAAGGAAAATCAGCTACTTGAGTATTTCACTACAACTGTCTATTTTAAATACCAATGAAAAATAAAACATAGTAAAAAGTTAAAAAGCAGAACTAAAAAGTAAAATGTAATAAAACATAATAAAAAGTAAATAAAAAATGAAATTCCATTAATGCCTCATCAAAAACAATATTATGAACTACTTTATCCTCTAACCTACATTCTATCAACACTGTTTTTTTGCATTTCTTTTCGCATATTGTTCAGCATATTTTTCTCTTTTTCATTTATTGGATGATTCTTTGTTATATGCAGCTTAGGGCTGGGCGGTATGACCAAAATTCTATATCATTGTATTTTTCAAAATAATACCAGTTTCACGGTATTCAACTGTACTTTTTCCCCATGCATGAGTGGATGTTAACCACATTTTCCACTGCAATTACTGCAGTAGACTGGCTAAGAATAACCTATTCCACTGTCATGAGAATTGTACATTGTATAAGAAAACATTTTAATGTGCACACATGTATTAATACAGGTTTGCATGGCCCCATAAAGTGATAGTTTTCAAGGGGGTGGCACTAATGAAGAGAAGGAATCACATTGCATTACAGTTGCAGTCAAAATATAGAACCATTTTATTGAACAAATTTTGCAAACAACATTTTTTCAACCATCCAAAGAGGCATTTAGACTTAGTAACATATTCAGGGGTGCTTGTCAAAAGTTGTATTGCACTGAACATGTCTTAGAAAAGGAATAAAGAGTAAATATTTTTTGTAAACCAACTACACTTTCTGTTAATGTTAACAATCTCTGTCCACTGACACATTAGCTATATGGATTATAATGGCGTTGGTTATCTCGATTCACCGCTTGCTTTCTTTGTCGTAAGCAGTCCTCTAGCAAACGCGTCTACAAGTGACATCTGACTTGAGTGTCCTCTAGCTTTTTCAGTTTTACCTGAGGACGTGAAGGGTGCCAATCTTAGTTCCATACATTCATGGTACTCCAAATCATGTTTGCGGCTAAGGTGGTGCAGCAAATTGCTTGTGTTGCCGTCTCCGGCAACAACTTTAGCTCGACACCATTTGCAGTAAATAGTTGTTTGGTCCACATCCAACCTTTTAAAACCAAAATCTCCAGACAACAGACGCAGCTCCTTTTTTCAGCAAAAGTTCTTCTGTGTCATCATGTTCAACTTTATTGTCTGCTACAGCTTCAGTTTCAGAATGTTCTCCGTCCATTTTCACCGCTCAATACCTCCACTAACGCATGTACTCTGTTGCATGCATGTTTAGTGGTGTAGCAGTGAAAAAAGTGCCCCCTTAAACAGTTCCCCGCTACGCCACATTCCAAACATTGTTTAGGCTTTTTAATCCGGTATTGCGGTATAAGAAAAATCCATATCATAACAAAAATAAATGGTTTTCGGTATGAACCAGTATACCTCCCAGCACTAATGCAGGTATTTTTTTCTCATTTTTTTTTTTGACGTTCATTAGCAGCACTTGCTATAGTTTTTCTATTGCACTCTAAAATTCGACATTCGTGATTAGATGTTTTACTTTTCTCCCTTGCCATTATACTTGACTGCATTGAAGGGCGAGTTAGCACTGAGTGTGTCACAGGGTGCTACAGAGAGAGAATGTGCACAGTAGGAGTAATGATTGGGTGGGGTGTGGTGGGGAGTGGTCAAGGCTGAATAACACGGACACAATGGAAAACTTTTTTTTACTATCGTAGAGAGAAAAATCATAACTGAAGTGCTAAATGTGTTAGCCCACAAAAGAAACATTGAAGGCTACATTCACACTGCAGCCCACCTTTGATTTTTCTCACTCATGTGACTCAGACATGACCTTAAAGAAGTAAACAGTGAAAAATAAAACTGCAATCAGAATTTTTCAGATGTGAATTTAGACCTGTTTTGTACACAAGTCTGATGCAAAAATACAAACCTTAAATGTGACCTGCATTTGAACACTTGAATCAGTGTGGTCAAACAATATACTTATGTAGTTCATAGTTTATGTGAGCTTCATCATATCTCTACAGGAAAAATTAAGACAGTTGACAGAATCAATGTAGTGTACCAAAGGAAGTAAAGTGAAATGGCAGACTCAATTTAGGACAACTGTTGGCAGCCAGTACTGTCCCACTGCTAGGTGTATTCTGATGGAAAAGGCACAACTTGAGCGGGCATTTTTCCCCATTGGATACATGTTGCTATAAGCAATCAAACATTAACTTGGACAATCTGAAATAGTTTAAGGACAATCTGAAATAGTTTAACATTCAACACGCTTTACACCATGCTCCTACCAGCTTGGGCTTCTCACATGTCCACATTTCTTTGGACAAATAATGCAGTCATAACTGTACTCAAAAGCAACATCTGTGAGTTTTTTTTTTCATTTTTACAATTCTCTTCCTTACCAACATGATCCGAAAAATTTGCAAACATCTGACATTGAAAACAATATTAAGTAGTGCAGCAGTCACTGTGCTTCTGGTACACATGGTGCCCTTTTAGGTTGTCAGTCAATCATTACCCAACCTGCTATATCCTAGCACAGGGTCACAGGGGTCTGCTGGAGCCAATCCCAGCCAACACAGGGCGCCAGCCCACCGCTGGGCGGGCACACGCACGCACGTGCGCACACACACACTGGGACAATTTAGGATCGCCAATGTACCTAACCTGCATGTCTTTGAAGGAAACCCACACAGACATGGGGAGAACATGCAAACTCCACGTAAGGAGGACCCGGGAAGTAAACCCAGGTCTCCTTACTGCAAGACAGCAGCGCTACCACTGCACCGCCTCCAATCAGGATAAATATATGCATACATTCATATTAGATTTGGATCCTTTGCAAGCTTACCTTGAACAACTGAAGGGGAAAAAAAAAAAAAACACAGAATTGGGTCACTTTTAGCTGTAGTGTAAATGCAGTATATCCAATCTGTGTCAGCATTTACTACATTTTTTTTCTAGACTCGAATTAGCTATTAAATCATTTACCATTCTGATGGATAAAGTCACTTGTCAAAACAAGTGAACAATTGAATAATAATAATCCACATAGTGTTTCTATGTAGTTTTATGCAGATGCAACTTCTGCACATAACTTCATGTTGTGTGAATATATATATATATATATATATATATATATACACACACACATACACACACAGTAATCCCTCGCTATATCGCGCTTCGCCTTTCGCGGCTTCACTCCATTGCGGATTTTATATGTAAGCATATTTAAATATATATCGCGGATTTTTTGCTGGTTCGTGGATTTCTGCGGACAATGGGTCTTTTAATTTCTGGTACATGCTTCCTCAGTTGGTTTGCCCAGTTGATTTCATACAAGAGACGCTATTGGCAGATGGCCGAGAAGCTACCCAGCTTACTTTTCGCTCTCTCTTGCGCCGACTTTCTCTGATCCTGACGTAGGGGGATTAGCAGGGGGGCTGTTCGCACACCTAGACGATACGGACGCTCGTCTAAAAATGCTGAAAGATTATCTTCACGTTGCTATCTTTTGTGCAGCTGCTTCCTGAAACGACATGCTGCACGGTCGCATACTTAAAAGCTCGAAGGGCACGTATTGATTTTTGATTGAAAAACAAACTCTGTCTCTCTCTATCTCTCTCTCTCTTTCTCTGCTCCTGACGGAGGGAGTGTGAGCTGCCGCCTTCAACAGCTTTGTGCCGCGGTGCTTCGCATACTTAAAAGCCAAACAGCCCTATTGATTTGTTTGCTTTTCTCTATCTCTGTGACATTAACTGCTACTGATGCGCACTCCTTTGAAGAGGAAGATATGTTTGCATTCTTTTAATTGTGAGACGGAACTGTCATCTCTGTCTTGTCATGGAGCACAGTTTAAACTTTTGAAAAAGAGACAAATGTTTGTTTGCAGTGTTTGAATAATGTTCCTGCCTCTCTACAACCTCCTGTGTTTCTGCGCAAATCTGTGACCCAAGCATGACAAAATAAAAATAACCATATAAACATATGGTTTCTACTTCGCGGATTTTCTTATTTCGCGGGTGGCTCTGGAACGCAACCCCCGCGATGGAGGAGGGATTACTGTAATATTATATATACACACATAAAATGTGTTTTTTCATTAAAAGTCGTAAATGCACAATGTAATTTTTATGAACTTTTGATAAGTGGTTTGAGTTTTATTGGTATTAGTTTTGAAACATTTCAACTTTAAAAGCTTAAATGTGAATTTTTGGAATTTACTCAAAAACTTACCAGCTTTTAAACCTAACAACTAAAAGCTATCCGCAAAATGTCCGGGCTATTTGTTCGAGTTATAGTCTACAATTTTTTAATTTTTTTTTTTTTTTTTTTAAAAACAAAAGACACATACTTGAAAAAAGTTTTAGGAATATAGAAAAAAAAATTCCACTGAAAGCCAGGACATGTAATTTTATGAAAAAATACTTCCACATACTAAATATATACAAAAATTAAAGGAAACAAATTAAGGTTCTGCTGGGAAAAATAAAATATGTAAAATTATTTTTAATGTGTTGTTATAATTATCTTAACACTGTATTTATAAATAATACACCAATACTGTTACAGACATTAAATCTTAGAGTTAATCAGAAGAACAAATAAAGTTAGTAATCTGTAAAGGAAAAGAACTCAGAAGGGTACTCTGAGGACTAAAAATAACAATAATTCCACAATGGGTGTGATGGCATCTTCTTCCTAGATGTGCAAGTATTTACTGCTGGGTGTGGTTATATAAAAAAAAAAAAAAAAAAAAAAAAAACACAGCACAAACCTACAGTAAGATTTGCAAACAATAAATAATGTACAAACATTCAAAAAAGAAACAAAACTACTGTGTGTGCCAAATTATCATGGTATTTTTTATCATCAATCATTAAAGGAAACCTGGTAAACTATGATCAGAGATTAACCAAAAAACGTTCACATCCTATCTCTCTTGGTTTAGTTACATAGGGAGCATAACAAAACAACCACAGCACTACTAGTGTGCTCTTACCTGTTCATGCAAAACTGAATGAACAATGAATATCAAGAATCATGAAATTGAGACCTTGTTCATATCCTCCTAGGTTCAATATGCTTAAATGTACATGTGTTCAACCACAGCAAAACAATATTTCACAGAACTATGAAATAGACACTTTCAATAAATAACTTAATTTAACATGCATATGAATGTTATATGTTAAGCAACAAAATAAACAATTTTAGAATGCACAATTTTAGCTAGCAAACCATGTTCTTTTAAAGATACTAGATTGAACTTCACTGCAATAGTTTCATATTGGTAATATAACAAGCTTATCCTTGCCATGGTGTCACTGCAAAACAGTACTGTGACATTTTTCGCTTAACAGGTTCTTTTCTGGGGGAAAAGTAGGAAAGACATTTCCTTCATTATCTAACACAATTTAAATTCTATATTCAGAATAAAAGACCTTTCGCCAACTGGACTTCATCAGATTTCTCCCCCACCCATTTTAAATTGACGAAAGGATAGTTTCCTATGAAAACTATGTCCTCTACTCCATAGCTACTTCACTGACCTTCATTTCTTATTTGCGCGTTGCAAATACTGACAAACACTGCGTCTAACACCTGTAGCTCCAGCTATTTATTAATTTTAATCATAAGGAGGGATCAATAACTTTCACACACTGAAGATAACTGCATAGGCTTCAGCTTTTAAAATGTCCTTTTCTGTTGCTATAACCCTGATTTTCATGCAAAATTCTTTTTACTTAAATTCCTTCCTACGTTTTATTTTTACAACACAAACCTCAAGATGTTAAGAATAAAACCACCCTTAAAGCTAGGCATGTTATATATAACTTCTTTTTGAAAGGGTAACATCAGAAGCTTGATCTTAATTTACACTCACTCATCAATAGGGGGGTTGACACTGTACTCGAAACGTAATTACTAGAAAATTAAGAGAATGCTATGAACCACTATGAATGCCATAAAAACACAGGATTTTAATAAAACGTATCTGTAAACTGAAATCACATATTTAATATTATAAATCTTACAGTAACATTACGTTTTGCTTTGCATATTTATGTGATACATTACAGTGTTACACATGCTGTAATAAAGTTGCACTCAAGAACTAAGGATTCTATGCATTTATTACGGGAAGAAAAGTGCACCAGCTGGGGAGGGAACAAAGCATATATCCATCAACAAATTCCTTTAGCAGATTAAAATCTAACATTCAGCACTTTGTTCCTTTAATAAAGAGAACTTTTTTGCAGGACATTAACTTGTGCAAAAAGTAAAAGTTTACTGTAAAGCACAAATTATGTACTCGACAAGGGTGATGCTGCAAAAATAATACTGTTAAAAGAACAAAACAAAGGCACACATCGTGCCAGCAATGAATAGCTCAATTTCTCAAGAGTTCAAACAACGGTCAAAATGTTCGGAATCAGATATGATCTGTAATGCATTGAGGAATCCAAAACTATTGCAGCAGTGAGTGAAGGGCACTCTACTTGTTTGTGGGCCCCTACTCTCAGGCCCATACAAAACTTGCACCGGGTCAAATTTAACTCAACTTCAAAGAGTCAAAATACTTTGATACCGCTCTTCAGTTTTAGAGCTAATCTTCACTTAAACTTACCGGCTTCTTACCAGTGGCAGCTGCATTTTAATTCTGTCCCCTTGAATACAGAAGAAGATGAGGAGGAAACAAAAGGCATTAAAGAGCTATGGGAACATCGCTCGAATTCAAGCCATTAACGCCAAGGTTTCAAGAAGCTGCCGAAGTACGCCTCGGATTGTTTCACACTGTAAGCCATCGTGTCGTCTTTTGCCTTTGTCTTTCACATGACCCCTGTTTCCGAAAGAGAAAAAACACTTGAGACTACAGACCCTGCGCTGCAGCTCCTACCCCTTTAACATTCAAAGACAATCAATCTAGCATGCTACTTGTTATTTTGCCCCGCCTCTCCGAACTGCGCATTGGCCGTTTTACTTGGAGGGGGGTGTGACTAGTTCTATCAGTGGCTACTTTGCTTGTCCTAGACCAACTCTTACGCCCACTCACGCCCCCTCCTTTTTAAACCAACAAGCTAACTTCCTGTTTTAAGTTACCTTGAGCTGTACGATAGGGGTCAGGGGAGAAAAAGGCAAAGAAAAGAAAGTAGTAAGATCTTGTTGTAGGAAGCATTAAGCTTCTCTCTACTTAAATTGTATCTCTCAACATTTTTGCTCGAAACGCTTAGTGAAACATTAGAGGCATTTCATATTTAACGTTTCCCCGATTTACAATGTCAAACTAAATGTCTTTCTGGTCCTGCCCCACGATGACGCGCATTGGCAACACCGGCTTTGACGCACACAAATATGCATTAAGTGATTGGCTCAAGCGACGGTCTCTCTCCTTTATTTATATAATTATCCACATAATTTAAGGCGAAAGTACCTTTATATTTTGGGTTATTAGTAAGCAACACAATTTTTTACGGAACTAGATTTGTGAAGTCAGAAATATTAAGTCTATATATGACACAGCTTCAATGGAAAAAATTTAAACGGCATTTTATTTTGCAATAACCACATCTTTACTGTAAGGGACAGACAGCCTCTGGGTCATAAAACTTGAAGTGGTTGTTAAAAAAAAAGCATTAAATAACTAAATTACTTTATTAGTAATTGACAAAAAATACTCTCAATGCACACTAAATTTAATTAGGTAATTTCTAACAACATCAAGTAGCTTTCACATTAACACAAGCAACGGCCAGAAGATGGACTGACTATAAAGTGGGAGTTAAGCTATTTTAATTCCTGTTAAGGCCAGACCTGGCTTTCTGCATGACTTTACAGTTATGCAGAGGTCACAAATTAGACAAGTGATCCTCGTGTTCCAGGAAAACATGTCGTTCCATGTTCTTCCCTTTGCTAGCTTGGGAGTATGCTTTTACTTCCACATTCCAATCGTGTGCAGGTTCAAATTGACTGCAACTCTATAATAGGGTCAAATCAATGTGTGCACTCAGTAATCGAATGGGACCATTTCCAGTACCGATGACAGGCTCCAGGCCTCTGTGACCACAAACTGGATGCAAGAAGTTCAGGAGAAAGCTAGGTGATTATAAATTTTTTAAGTAACAATGTAATTTATTATTCAATGTATTTGTAGCAATAGTAGGTGTAATCCTTACAAATATCGTAATTATTAAAAATCTTGTTTTGAGAAAGCCACAGCTTGTTTAGCATAACACATGTATGGAAAAATAAGAGAACAGGGCAATGTCATTATGCCGAGTGTTAATTTAATTACGTGATCACATTTCCTCAGCATCAATGCTCAGCCTTGTACACCTCCTAGTTCAATATTTTCAAGATCAAACAAACTAATGATGTACATCCATCCATCCATTGTCTCCCACTTATCCGAGGTCGGGTCGCGGGGGCAGCAGCTTGAGCAGAGATGCCCAGACATCCCTCTCCCCGGCCACTTCTTCTAGCTCTTCCGGGAGAATCCCAAGGCGTTCCCAGGCCAGTCGAGAGACATAGTCCCTCCAACGTGTCCTGGGTCTTCCCCGGGGCCTCCTCCCGGTTAGACGTGCCCGGAACACCTCACCAGGGAGGCGTCCAGGAGGCATCCTGATCAGATGCCCGAGCCACCTCATCTGACTCCTCTCGATGCGGAGGAGCAGCGGCTCTACTCTGAGCCCCTCCCGGATGACCGAGCTTCTCACCCTATCTTTAAGGGAGAGCCCAGACACCCTGCGGAGGAAACTCATTTCAGCCACTTGTATTCGCGATCTCGTTCTTTCGGTCACTACCCATAGTTCATGACCATAGGTGAGGGTAGGAACATAGATCGACTGGTAACTTGAGAGCTTCGCCTTGCGGTTCAGCTCCTTTTTCACCACGACAGACCGATGCAGAGCCCGCATTACTGCGGATGCCGCACCGATCCGCCTGTCGATCTCACACTCCATTCTTCCCTCACTCGTGAACAAGACCCCGAGATACTTGAACTCCTCCACTTGGGGCAGGATCTCACTACCAACCCTGAGAGGGCACTCCACCCTTTTCCGGCTGAGGACCATGGTCTCAGATTTGGAGGTGCTGATTCTCATCCCAGCCGCTTCACACTCGGCTGCGAACCGATCCAGAGAGAGCTGAAGATCACAGCCTGATGAAGCAAACAGGACAACATCATCTGCAAAAAGCAGTGACCCAATCCTGAGCCCACCAAACCGGACCCCCTCAACACCCTGGCTGCGCCTAGAAATTCTGTCCATAAAAGTTATGAACAGAATCGGTGACAAAGGGCAGCCCTGGCGGAGTCCAACTCTCACTGGAAACGGGTTCGACTTACTGCCGGCAATGCGGACCAGGCTCTGGCACCGATCGTACAGGGACCGAACAGCCCTTATCAGGGGGGCCGGTACCCCATACTCTCGGAGTACCCCCCACAGGATTCCCCGAGGGACACGGTCGAATGCCTTTTCCAAGTCCACAAAACACATGTAGACTGGTTGGGCAAACTCCCATGCACCCTCCAGGACCCTGCTAAGGGTATAGAGCTGGTCCACTGTTCCGCAACCAGGACGAAAACCACACTGTTCCTCCTGAATCCGAGGCTCGACTCTCCGATGGACCCTCCTCTCCAGGACCCCTGAATAGACTTTTCCAGGGAGGCTGAGGAGTGTGATCCCTCTGTAGTTGGAACACACCCTCCGATCCCCCTTCTTAAAGAGGGGGACTACCACCCCAGTCTGCCAATCCAGAGGCACTGTCCCTGATGTCCATGCGATGTTGCAGAGGCGTCTCAACCAAGACAGTCCTACAACATCCAGAGCCTTGAGGAACTCCGGGCGTATCTCATCCACCCCCGGGGCCCTGCCACCAAGGAGTTTTTTGACCACCTCGGTGACCTCAGTCCCAGAGATGGGGGAGCCCACCTCTGAGTCCCCAGGCTCTACTTCCTCATTGGAAGGCATGTTAATGGGATTGAGGAGGTCTTCGAAGTACTCCCCCCACCGACCCACAACGTCCCGAGTCGAGGTCAGCAGCGCACCATCCCCACCATATACAGTGTTGACACTGCACTGCTTCCCCTTCCTGAGACGCCGGATGGTGGACCAGAATCTCTTCGAAGCCGTCCGAAAGTCATTCTCCATGGCCTCCCCAAACTCCTCCCACGCCCGAGTTTTTGCCTCAGCAACCACCAAAGCCGCATTCCGCTTGGCCTGCCGGTACCTATCAGCTGCCTCCAGGGTCCCACAGGACAAAAGGGTCCTGTAGGACTCCTTCAGCTTGACGGCATCCTTCACCGCCGGTGTCCACCAACAGGTTCAGGGATTGCCGCCACGACAGGCACCGACCACCTTACGGCCACAGCTCCGGTCAGCTGCCTCAACAATAGAGGCACGGAACATGGCCCATTCGGACTCAATGTCCCCCACCTCCCTCGGGATGTGGTCGAAGTTCTGCCGGAGGTGGGAGTTGAAGCTACTTCTGACAGGGGGCTCTGCCAGACGTTCCCAGCAGACCCTCACAACACGTTTGGGCCTACCACGCCTGACCGGCATCCTCCCCCACCATCGAAGCCAACTCACCACCAGGTGGTGATCAGTTGATAGCTCCGCCCCTCTCTTCACCCGAGTGTCCAAGACATGTGGCCGCAAGTCCGACGACACGACCACAAAGTCGATCATCGAACTGAGGCCTAGGGTGTCCTGGTGCCAAGTGCACATATGAACACCCCTATGCTTGAACATGGTGTTCGTTATGGACAATCCGTGACGAGCACATAAGTCCAATAACAGAACACCGCTCGGGTTCAGATCGGGGGGGCCATTCCTCCCAATCACGCCCTTCCAGGTCTCACTGTCATTGCCCACGTGAGCATTGAAGTCTCCCAGCAGAACGCGGGAGTCCCCAGAAGGTATGCCCTCTAGCACCCCATCCAGGGACTCCAAAAAGGGTGGGTACTCTGAACTGCTGTTCGGTGCATACGCACAAACAACAGTTAGGACCCATCCCCCCACCCGAAGGCAAAGGGAGGCTACCCTCTCGTCCACCGGGGTAAACCCCAATGTACAGGCTCCAAGTCGGGGGGCAATAAGTATACCCACACCTGCTCGGCACCTCTCACCGGGGGCAACTCCAGAGTGGTAGAGAGTCCAGCCCCTCTCAAGGAGATTGGTTCCAAAGTCCAAGCTGTGCGTCGAGGTGAGTCCGACTGTATCTAGCCGGAACCTCTCAACTTCGCGCACTAGCTCAGGCTCCTTCCCCTTCAGAGAGGTGACATTCCACGTCCCAAGAGCCAGCTTCTGTAGCCGAGGATCGGACCGCCAAGGTCCCCGCCTTCGGCCACCACCCAACTCACACTGCACCCGACCTCCTTGGCCCCTCCCATAGGTGGTGAGCCCATGGGAAGGGGGACCCACGATGTCTCTTCGGGCTGTGCCCGGCCGAGCCCCATGGGTGCAGGCCCGGCCACCAGGCACTCGCCATCGAGCCCCACCTCCAGGCCTGGCTCCAGAGTGGGGCCCCGGTGACCCGCGTCCGGGCAAGGGAAAACGCCGTCCAAAATTGTTTTTCATCATAGGAGGTTTTGTTTAACCGCTCTTTGTCTCATCCCTCACCTAGGACCAGTTTGCCTTGGGTGGCCCTACCAGGGGCATAAAGCCCCGGACAACAGAGCTCCTAGGATCATTGGGACACACAAACCCCTCCACCACGGTAAGGTGGCGGTTAAAGGAGGGGTTGATGTACATTACTTTATAAATGTAAGTACAACAGTAAATTCATCCATCAACCTATTTACTAAATCTGTTTATTGTAGTACTATGTCATTATGTGTCAGAGACCATCCAAGCAACACTGGGCACAAGGCAGTTGCCACTCCTGAAGAGAATACCAGTCACTACTTAATAAATTGTTAAATTCATTTGAATGTTGTAAAGGAGTAATAATTTAAAAAAATAAAGATGTAATAAAAGACCTGCCATGTACATCTAAAAAGTGATCCTTCACTTTTTAATTTTACATTCACAGAAGGAAACAAAGTCTACACCAAACTATTAAAAAGACATTAGTCGACATACTAGAGAAAATACAGATAATACATTAAGCACAGAATAAGTATTAACTCATTAAAACAAATAAATTTAGAATTATTAAACTAACTTGATTCAATTCAGTGTTGCAGTGGGACCACAGCCAATTCTAGCAGGACTGGCTACAAAGCAGGAACTCTATATAGCTGCTAATGCACACTTTCACACTCGCATATATCGAGTCAATTTAGAAACATCAGTTAACCTATTCATTGTAGGAGAAAATACCACCTAGACTACACATGGACTATATATAACAAGGCATAGGATGTGAACCTAGGCAGTGGACCTAACAACTTCACCACCCATACACTGCTGTATAACCTGCAAGCCCATAGTAAAGAGAAAAAGGAGAAAAATGGTGCATTATTCTCACATGCTGGTTTATTTATTCGTAGGAGGTTAATCTGAAGCAGACATTCAATGCATCAGTAATTCAGTTAGTTACTCTTTAACTTACAATGGAATCCAGAAAATACTAACTAGTTTTAATGCCCTTGCATATGTAACAGCAGGGTGTTAATTTGTTACTAAATTGACAGCACCTTAAGTTTAATTTCAGAACTGTACTTCAGTAAATTGTAAAAGCAATACAATCCATTAGGAGAGGAATGATCACCTATCAATCTCATGCTGAATTGCTCAACATGACTATGTACAATTTAGAAAATGGACTTTACTGCAAAATGTATAGTAAAAGCACTTCAACTCACAAATTAGGCAAACAGAGCAAGTAATAAGGATTGGTAACTTATTTACACTAATTCACTTTACATTACTGTACACAAAAGTTTTCACTTTTACTGAGTGAAAAGTCAAGCAAAATGACACCTTTTATTGGCTAACTAAAAAGATTACAATATGCAAGCTTTCGAGGCAACTCAGGCCCCTTCTTCAGACAAGATGTACCACTTTTACTGAGAAATTTAAAGATTTCTGCATAAGCGGTACCCTCATTTGTCTGTGTTGATATAAAAGACAAGGAAAATGTTAACCTAGGCATCCATATATTGCACGAGTAAAAAGACTACAGGTTCCTAACAGCTACACAGGTGGCATTCGACAGCCATTTAATATCTTTTTTTTTTTTAATGCACTAACTCTACTACAACCCCCCAGCACTGGAAAGGGTTAGTCATTAAATTCCACTGGCATATGGTTACTGTACATCCAGACAAATAAGCAGACTGTACTAACCTGATCAAATGCCAACACAATGACAGCACAATCCTTGCTGTGCAAAACAGTGATTAAAGTATTTACAAAATTATAATTAAAGTAAAACTGCAGTATGATCTTTTTATTAATTTAGCAACAGATGATCACAGATGGGATCTGGAATTAGTAAGGTTCGGGGCCAAATTAGTCCTGTGTGTATGTGAGCAAGCCTTGCCATTGACTGGTACTCTGTCCAAAGTTGTTTTCTGCATTTTACAGTGCTCCTGGAATAACTCCAGCCCAACTCCACCATGAAATAAATTAAACAGGCTTGAGAATTTTATATTTTAGAAGTTATATGTGAAGTTTGAATTTGTTTCTCTTTATATTATATATTTATATACATGTATACACATACTGAATAGAAGGGCAAACAAAAAGTGACAAACCATTTTCAAACACCATTATGAATAGAAGCAGGTTCCATGTCATTTCATAATAGTACACTCTTGCAGAGACCCTTATTCACTCAGAATTCAGAATCCAATCTGGACATCAACTTTAAGTTGTGGGTGGAAAACTCAGATACCTAGAAAAACCCTCACAGACTGTAAAAACATAACTGGTTCTTTAACCCATAATTTTGGAGCTTGCAACAGCAGTGCAGATTTACCGTATACAGTATTAGTTTTCCTAATATGATTTTTCATCTACAACATTGCTTCTAGAACAATTGGTTTGCTTTTCAAGAAACAATTTGTATTTTTAATACTGGCACAGCTGTATACTGTAAAAGTATTCAGTCCCCAATGTCTCGACATTTTTTGTCTTCAGTTTAGAATTTTAGACTAAATGTGTATTTTTTTCAGTAATCTACAAATCAATGTACACCACATAAAATGAAACTGAAAATGTATAAATCTGCAAAAAACATTAGAAAATTTAAGTGTTCGTTCTTTTTGTTGGTGAAGGTTAAAATTTGCTACCATCTACCATATAGTTTTGTATGAACTTAAAATTTCTGGACATGTCATCACTTGTCGCCATCAAAAAGTCTTCCATTCTGTCAAGAAATTCAATTTGTTAATAAATGTGTTCATTTTAGTTTTTTTGATAGGTGATTTTAGATCCAGTTCTAGTTTGTCTAAAAACCTGTTTGATTAGCTACCCAATCAACACTTAACTAAATTATGAAATGTCATCATCCAGAATTCCATCAAAGTAGCCATTGTTAGACCTCTAATTAAAAAAAAAAAAAAAAAAAACCTTACTTATATCCAAATGTTCAACTGTATACCAATTTCAACTGAACCAACTTTTAGGAGGCATTTCTGCCTGGCTTTCACTATAATCACAGCACAGTAAAGGCCCTTCATTATGTTATAAATGACTTAAGGAATATATACAACCACAGTTTTGACATTAATTTTAAGTGATTAACTTCAGACTGTATATCATCTTTTACTACTACAAATATGTAAAAAAACATCCATGTGTTATCTATTAAACAGATGTTACCTGCTGCTGTCACACTCCTTCACTTAGTTTCCAACCCCTGATTTCAGCTGCAAAACTTTAAAAATCAAGTTGTTTCAAAAAGAGTTGACTATTGTAATGTTTTACCAACAGGTAATATATATATACTCAACTTGTTACACTGTAATTAACTTAATTCAGCAGGAAGTATCACCACTACAATACGCACAACCATATTACAGCCAAGTTCTCAAATCACTTCAATTGCTTCCAGTTAAGTTTAATGAAGATTTTAAAATCCTCCATCTTACAATTAATATTGCATATGGTTTAACCCTTTCAATCGCTTTTACAGAGAACATTTCAACCTAAGGATGCAGTTCTGCTTAGGGTTCCAAGGATAAATGACATTGACATATGGGGCAGAACTTTTAACTCTGGATCACCTCACTTTCTACTATCAGAGAAACAGAATCAGTACCAGCATTTAAACCAAGGTGGAAGGTTTGTTAATTTAGTATAGCATATCCCTAACAGAACTGCTGCTGAAGATGTTCATGTTGCTTTCGCTTGTTTCCTTTGAAATAGCTGTGTGTGCCAATTATGCAGTCCTTCTAATTCACAACTTTTTCAGCACACAGTATGGGGCAGTGCATGGTCTGTTTCGGAGTAGATCTTTCATAATCCAATGATAAACCTGCTATTAGATGTTTTTTTCTACAGTATGGTCAATTTCTCCATATGGCTGGTCTAGGACTTCAATACATTGTATTTACACTGTAAAGTGTGCTATAATTTAGCAGGTGAGCCAATGCTTTTCTCTATTTTCATTTCAGTTTGGCATTAAGTTGCGCATCTTTTAGCCACATTATTTGTAATTACTGTACAGGTAACTGCACAAACAAATGGAAGTGTGTTTAATAAGAATAAATGATTTTATGCACACACACAAACACACATACATACACATGGAGATATATATATATATATATATATATATATATATATATATATATATATCCATCTATACTTTTAGATTACTAACAGACACGTCTTGTAGTCAGAGTACTTTTTTGCCCTAGATACTGGGTTGAGTATGTGATATACAGTACTTCGAACACTGCTCATCTGCAAAGTTCTGGTGACAGCATCATATAGTTAGGATGCTTCTCAGCAGCAGAGTCAGGAAATCCTGTAATAACTGACTAAATGAATGTTGTCATCTATGCCAGAAAACTGAAACTTGGGAGGAATTTAGGATTTTAGTGTATCGTGCTTCCTGCAACATCCATAACAGAATGCTTTTAAATGAGACTGTTAATATATTCTGGTCCATATTTAAACCTAGCTCGACCGTTCGTTTGAACGGTTCTCTCAAGTATTTGTCCATACTCGATATATATTTATCAAATAAGTTTAGTGAGCAAGTATTTAGTAGCAGTACAAAACAACGGTCTGGAAAAAAAAAAAGTTTTGAGTACAAGAAAATTGCCGGCATCCTTGCTCTTTCAAGAAGTTGAGCCGAGCCCCGTTTGTTCCTTCTACAGTCTTTGAACTGAAGCTCCAGGCACTGCACCATTCTGCAGATGTCCCGGTAACTCTGTCTCGAATTCGCCATGTAGGTCCCACAATCTACACACATGCCAACATTTGCAAAATCATAAAAGAATAGTGTTGTACAATGTCCTGCTACGCGATAAACGAGTTTAACGGGCACACTTTCTTGAATGCCCTGCCTACACATTCCATTTTAGCCTGTTCAAGCTTATGCCTACAATGTACACACGTATCCGCCAAGCAAGATACAATTTGGTGGTAGGCGATTGTTTTGCTCAAAAGGCCACGTTAACCAGAATGTTTTTAAAGTAAACCCTTGCAGTCTTTTATTATTTCGGCACCTTCTAGTGATCTCTGTAAGTTAGCTCAGAGACTAACACTGAACCTTCAAATAATCGAGATATTTAAAATAATCAAGTTATCACAACTTCGACTACACTGTGAAGCGTGTGCTAGTTACTAACAGTGTCGACGGGCCATCTAATAAAATAAGATTTTCAATCCTTCTCCAAATGTAAACCCCTTAAAACTGTACAGATAAGCGATGAATGCAAAACGAACCAATAAAGATTTAGCCGGGATTTGTCCATCAGACCAATCAAACCCGCGGCCCGCTTCCACCAATCAATGTTTTAAGGGTACGGGGCACAGGGCGAAACTGCCGCCATTCTGGCTCCAAGACCAGGTCAGCGGCCAGCCGTATGCAAGTATGATATACGCTTTTAGAGCCGGAATGGAGGACACTGTAGGCTAGAGTTACACTGTCACACCGCAGCTTGGCGCTGGCGACCACCAATGAGAACCCGGAGAGGGAAATGGCGTCTAGGTTCAGATAAATACGAACACAGAGATACAGTGATCTGGCGATAGCCACCAGTCTGCTACCCACTTACCAGAAGCACCCTATTCGCGTAGACTTGGGCTCCCTGGTAGATTGCCTTCTTTTTTTTCACCTCGATTCAAAGAAAAAAACCACAGAAGAAACAAGATGGCCGCTCCGCCCCGTGAAGTTTTCCCCTCCTCCCGGATAGAGAAAATATCGCGTGAACTCCGATTTAAAAAAAAAAGCTATTCACGTGACAAGCTGCCACGTTGTGTTACGGAGCGGTGATCACTGAAGTATGTCGTGATACGGTGCGATGATCGGGGTATGGTCCTCCGGTACAATGTCCCATATTAACATTGCGCAACCGGTGGCATGTCACACAAATATAGAGAACTTTGCGATGATCAGGGTATGGTCCTCCGGTACAATGCCCCATATTAACATTGCGCAACCGGTGGCATGTCACACAAATATAGAGAACTTTCCATTCAGTTAGTGAGTATGATTCTAAGCAGGAATATAACCAGGCGATGAAAAAAAGTTGGCAAGTTACATTTTTCTAATATTTGAGGAACTGCCGTCAAAATTTCATACAAAAGTAAATATAATCAAAATGTAAGGCATCTGCGACTTTAACGGAATCTGCAACCAAATCAACAAACATCGTACTGTGGCATTTCATTCATTCATTTTAAATTTATTTTGTAAAGTTCACTTCACTTTTATTCATACTCCACTTTCTTGGCTTTGCATGGCACTGGGGCCTATTGATCCACGACTGGGAGCACGGGCATGCAGGAACCAGCTCTGGCTGACTTACCAGTTACTTATATGAAACCAGTTTAAAATAACCATAAAGTAGTTCTATATTTCAGTCATGGAAAATTAAAATTTCGTGAAATTAGCAATTTTCATTAGCTTCATATTAAATTTGGCACAACATTTGGTATCACATTCCAAAAAATGCTATCTCAATTAGGGAGGTAGGTATAAACTTGAATAGGTGAATTGTTTCAAAATGTAAATGTTACAATTAAAATAACTGGTATCACATTTTGTAAATCCATCCTAAAATCCCAAAAGATCAGTGTGAACTTTGAAAAGTTAATATCTAAATTCGATTTTTATCAAAAATTCAACAATATAATTTCAAACATTAATACAAAAAATGAAATGCTTAAATGTACACAAATATTACAGTAACTTCATTAGTTGCAAAAATAACTTGTAAAGTTTGTCAAGAATAAGTTTAAAAGGTAGTTTTTGCAAACAATGTATACACATAAAAGAGCAACTTCAACAGTAAACTGAAGGCTTATTTATCTGGAAGTTGGCTAAAATGAAATCACATGCACCAGTGTATTTACTTAAAACATACATTTAAAAAATAGTTTTTAATACAATTTACAAGCTGAATACAGCCACTGCAAAACTACTGAAATAATCTAAAAAAAGTAACACACATTTTAAAGTAACTGACAATGAAAAATGTTTTGTTTGAAAAAAAAAAAATACATAACCACCAAAATTACAGAAAGAACCAAGGTAACAGGTCATCTACAAAAAAGACAGCAGTGGGAAGTCGAGGGTAACTGAAGAAATCACCAGCAGATGGAGCTCAGGGTTAAATTACAGCAAGTAGTTTGTCTCCGTTGACCGTGACATACATGTCGCAGTTTTGCTTGAGTTCTTTCTCCTTGTATCTTCACCTTCAAAGTGTTTAGGCAGGTATATGAAAAACACCAGGGAAAACAAGCATTTAACTGTACCTTTTTTAAAATCAAAGAGCTTACAGAAAATTCCAAATTTAAAATTAAATTGTCAAAATTAAGGGCAGCTGTTACACAATACTGCAGTGGGCTAGCACCCTGCCTGGGGTTTGTTTCCTGCCTTGAGCCGTGTTGGCTGGGATTGGCTCCAGCAGACCCCCGTGACCTTGTAGTTAGGATATAGCGGGTTGGATAATGGATGGATGTTACACAGTATTATGTTTAACTTGTAAAATTTATTATAAGAGTAAAAGTTGTATTGTGGTCTAGTAAAGCCTGCAGATAAGGTTTTTTTTTTGGCAATAAATGGCTTAAAGTGAGAGACTCGTACCTGCTGTAGTGTTTCCATATTTTTCTTTCTATATATATATATATATATATATATATATATATATATATGCCTTTGTTCTAGAATTTCAAAATGAGCCTGCACTGTATGTCGACACTCAGCCAATTTGCTCCAAGCATACTGTAAATTTTTCTATAACGCAAAAAGAGGCATCATTACCTGGTATCATCTAGTCTATGCACTTTTCACAACCTGCACGATTCAAAGCCTATGTGCATCATTACCTGGTATCATCTAGTCTACGCACTTTTCACAACCTGCACGATTCAAAGCCTATGTGATCAAATTTTGTGCATTATACCTATATTATTATTTTTAACTGCTTATTCTTATGAAGCCCTAAAAAAGGTACTTCAAATTATAGGCTTAGTCTTATTAAGTGGCACTGCTTCAAGATGCAATGCATTTTGTTCTTAACTATACATGCAGCCTATTACTTTAAATCAGTTTGATTGCTGTGTAAATTAAAAGTGCAGATTTCAAGACATACTCAAGTTCATTTTTCTCAGTCTACCAGGATCCTGCTCTAGCAAGAAGATTTTTTATTAAAAGTTGTGTGACTTTTTTAAATAAAGAGAGCAGTCCTGCATGCTGTTTTTGTTTCTAGAGATATATGCAGTATATATCATTGATCTGCATTTGACACAGGCAGCTTGGCACCACACAGTGAGACAGTAATAGAACACAAGGAACACAGCCAGGTTAAGTAACTTGCTTGGTGTCACACAGTGAGACAGTAATATAGAGTGAGTAGTAGAAACAAAACTGTCAGACTTTAGGGTTAAAGTCCAGTGCTGTAGCCAATACACTAAATTACCAGTCAGTGAGAACGACTCAGAATTTGAGAAAAAAAAAACATGGAAATATTTTTTACTTCTACTATTTAATATATGGCTACATTTCACAATAACAACCTGCATCGTTGCTGGGGTGGGGCATGGTCATTTGTATTGCCTTTCCAATTATCTTTAATTTTGACCCAAAGGCAAGGTTCCAGCAATCTTACGATCTAATGGTATCCTAAAAGCACACAATTTCAAATGCTGATGTACAATATGATTGTTACGGAAAATTCTGCGCTTAAAATTTCCTTTTATTAGGGCGCAGATCAAAAAAGAATGAAATCTTCTCAGCTGTGATGGTGTCAGTGTACATAACTGTATTTGCCTTCTATTGTGTATGGACATTTAACACCAAAATAAACTCCTAGCAAATATTTAAAGTTTTGACATTTTTTGATTTAACAAAACTTTATAGTTTTTGAATGAGGTAACATTTTCCCACTCAAGCCATCTTTGTGTCCTAAGGCACCATGTTTCCTTTTTACTTATTAATCAATGCCTAGGTACTACTGTACTTCTATTCAGTTAAAATCCATATTGCATAAATGTTTATATGTGTACTTTGTCAACTTGCGTAAACAAATTTAAAGTAAAAGCCAGCGAACAGTGGCGTAGCGTGGTGGGGGCGGCCCGCCCCGGACAGCACTTTTAGGGGGCGGCAAAATTTCACAATAAATAATATCTTGTAAAAATTTGAACCATACCTAAATAAGGGGGCGGCGGAATTTTCCTCCGCCCCGGGCGGCTGACACCCACGCTACGCTACTGCCCTCGAAACCTGGGTATGGAAAGATTATTGAAATTTCGAGTTTAGTACTCTTTACTCCAATACCCAATGTTGATTCACCGCTAACAAGACGCCGACCCGGGTATAGTCTGTTGCTTTTCGTGATTCATGCTTACAATGTTTACTGATATGACAAAATTAACGTGCATATTAAATGTATTGATCAATTCCTAAATTAACTTAATTTCAGAAAATGTTTTCCTGACTGTTTTTAAAATGTATTAACTACCTACTTATCAACTGAATTTGTTCTAATTCATATCGTACTTAAATTTGCTAACTTTTCTTTTTAACTCATCTTCTAAGTGGATGCTTGTTTTAAAATTTCGCCTATTATTTTGTTCATAAGTGAGTTAATCAACATGTCTAAGTGGCAACGTTCAAGTAAAGTACTTGCGTTTAATTCGGATTGCTAATCATTTTTCTGGATTGTATAAACATAGAAACAGATATCTTCCTACTATAAGTTTTTTCTCTTGATGCGACTATTCTCGTTATATCCAAGCACCATCGCTATTTTCACCGAACGCACTTTTACTCAATCTTAATCCCACGATTCCCGTGATCTACCACTGTATGACACTTCTCACCCACGATTTATCCTAATCCTCGTCCTCGCGAACTTCATCTCTTCCATACTCAGGTAGCTTCTGTATATCTCTGGTAGCTGGTCTGAAGTTTTACGCGACTGTCACTCTGGCAGCTTTCTGAAGTACTTAACAATAGCGCACCGTACACTAAACAGCGCACATAGCTGGCTTTGTCACACTGTTTACTCAAGTATTTCTCACTGTATACGTCTCTCCTCCTAGCCAATCGTAGTCTCACTGGGTTTGTTGCCAACACTGAGTGGGGATTTGTGCCTAAAACCTCCAATCAGCACTTGGGTCCAGGGCGTGGCTGCACGTTGTTTTACTTGATTGGATGACAATTTGATCCAATCACACCTCGATTGAATCTGAGTCTTCCAATCAACGTTCGAAATTCGGGTCCAGGGCGGTGCCTCTCTATCGTTTTTCGAGTGTTTAATTTTAAGCAAACCCTCAAAAATTTTATCGCTCTTTAAGATACAAGCTCTTTAAGATACAAGAATTTGGAGAAGTGCCTAGTAACACAAACGAGTTAAGTTGTAACTGTAATTGCCATTTGTAATTGTAAATTTATTTGTTCAAAAATGTGTCTAACGTTTCTTGCACTTTACATTTGGTTGATCTGTTTTCATGTTTGTTTCTTTAGCTATCTGCATTTATCTGACTCTGTTGCGTTTGAGGAGAGGTAACCAGATCCGGATGAGCACATCAGTTTTGGGTACACGGTTATATAGACATGTATCAGTTCAGCACGTAAAACGAAGGATTAAATTTAGAGAATTGCTTTGTCGTGCGTTGGTCTGAACATGAAACACATGGCTTATGTATTCTAGGTCCCTTGGTTTTTCAAACTTAAAACTCCGCACATTATAGAGCTCTGATGATGTGGTTGTGTGGGATTCGTAACCAGAAAGCCGGTGGTTAACCTTGAACCGGAAACTGAGACGATATCTTGAGAGGGTGAACATCAGTTTCTATTCTTAGGTTTATATGCGCTTTTTGACCTTTTAGACTAATACTACTTAATGTGTTCCTTCTAATTCAGGAAAAAAATGTGTGAAGAGACTCGAATTGTACGCGTAATATTTTTTGGCTGACAGTAATTGTATCATATATTGCTCTTTGGAGCTGTTTTACCAGTTTATTTTCATTTGTATTTTTGGAGACGCTCTAAACTCAGTTAAATGCATTAGTGACCTCCCACAGTGAGTGCACAAAAGAAAATAACACAGAAACAGAAAATCTCTACTTTAACTATAATGTACACTCAAACTATTTTCAAGTTATTTAACCACGCTTATTATGGTCATGGAATATGCTAAATATTTTTAGCTCTGGTGTTTACAGCCCCAGACCATGCTGTTACCTGATTTTATTCATCCCTGTGTTCCTGGTTCCAGAACATGGCACACTGTAGTCCCAGCTAACACTGTTTCCTTGTTGACTCAAGCCACAATTCTCTCACCTAGACTGCCACTCTGGTATTCTGAAGACACCACAGCCACTGTCCATTTATTTATAGGGCCCAAGATAGGTGATCAGAGTTGCAGGTCCTGCAAATGTTTCCAGCCCAATGACAGCTGAAAATCCTAATGGCATTATGGACCAGCCCAAATAATTAACACTGTTGACGTCTGGAGGGGGAGTTTTACAGCTGCCGACATCCCCTCCATGTGGATTATTTCCACTGTTGAATTCTGGCTTATCGGTGGGTGTCTCTGTTGGAGTTTTTCAGATGTTGAAGTACAAGGGAAGCATGCCCTCTTGTAGTATTGCTGCTGGGAGAGTGAGAATTTTGGGTCTTTGGCTGGGTGTACAAGCTATTACAAAATAGCACAAATAATGTACACCGTCAAAATTTTTCCCCAACAACAATTTGAAAAATAACCAAATTTCACATGGAAAGCTGATACATCTGGTAACCCTGCAGTTGATACGCCTCAGAACCTCCATCACCCAAAATTGCTTACAAGAGCCCACTGTTCTATAATCTGCATACAGTAGCCACTTGTTTCTTGGTTCCAGCCAGTCTGATGATTCAGGTCCCAAAGGCTCCTCCTGCAGCTAGAGGTCCTCCAGCTTGTGTCCATCCCAGGCTGACAGACAAAAAGTGTCACTAGAGGTGTTCAACCAATGACAGCTGAGTTTTCACATTTTGTTGTTCTCAGCTACTCAGCCCCAAGAAAACCAAAAAAACCTTTAACATACTCAGCAAGGCACATCTCAGTGAATCACATAAAGCAACACTCATTGTATTACATCTGCGATCTTGGCAGTACAATTAATACATCCATTTTATTCACCAGAAATCTTACATTTTCCATAATGTTCTCCGGGTCATATCTCTGTTCCTTGATTATTTTTTTTAACACTAGGTCTACTGCCATGGTATCTGCATTGAAGCTCCTTCATTGTATCAATTTTCTGTTGCACAAACAAAGTCTGCTTCACAGGGCTATCATCTGATCCTTCATATACACAATCCCACTGCTGTGCTTGTCAAAAAGCTAAGTGGAATAAAGTTTCCTGAAAGTAAAAACAGGATAAAAAAGTTTCACAGCTCGTTAATGACCATCGTTGCAGGAGGGTACTGCATGTCATTTAAAAGCAGTTTCCTAAATGCTGCAAGAAAAAACATACTTTCACAGTCCTATCCCTAGTTTGATTGCAACTCCACTAACATACCAAGACAGCAAAACATGCCATATGTGAAGACATGGAATCATCTCTTTCTCTTTATAGGGAAATGGGTAGGCTTCTGGCAATTTTGTAAAGTGGTCCAAAGCTTCCAGCACATACTGATTCCACTGGAGTGAGCACAGCAATGAACCCAGTAAATGTACGCTCACTCACATACATTGGGTACGCAAACCTGATATTGTTGAAAGGGGGCTGTGGTTTGTCCGAAGGGGGAAAGCACAAGAGCTTTCACTGGCCTTGGTGGTAATATTCTGTCTTCTCAAACTGTCCAACTGGAGGGACTACCCCCCACTGGGGCAACAATTCCAGGTTGTGGGACTGAGTTGGCTGCCTGTCCCCTTTGCAAAGGTAAAAATCCCCGGATGTGGCCCTGTTGTCTGCATTGAAAATAAGACTTCACGTGCTGGATCAAGATTGTTGCTTTAGTTGGAGCAAGTTCCAGTTTAGAAACTTCCTGTTGAGTCATACACAGTGTGCTTAGTGCCAGTTCGAACTTCAGCTTCATGACCCTTCTGCTGTTGTTGTGTTGGCCCCTCTCATATTTCAGTGCCTTCCCGACAGTGTTGTTGGTTCACATGATGTTGCAACAGGATGGGTGTTATGCCTCTCAAGAAATTATCTCAGGTCCATTCATCCTGATGTGTAAGAGAAGTGAGGACAGGCATGGCCCAACAAATGTTGTATCTCAGCAGCAGGGATCCTCACTTGTTGCTTAGCCAACTGGATCCGGTTATACAGTCGCTGTTGTACTCATAGCAGGGTGTCAGTCACTCTTAAACTAGCGCTCAGTCACCAGTAAATGTAAACTCAAATCTGTTAAGTTTCTTTTCAATATGTCCTTTGGTACTCTGAGCACTTCCCCCTCCAATGCTACCACCAGTTCATATTGCCTAAGTTCTAGAGTTCTATCTATTAGCAGATGCAGTGACCTCAAAATGGTTCCAGTAGACCTCCCAGGAACTGGTGCCATCTCAATGGACAAGTTTTAGTTTTGGATTTGAAACCAGCTTGTCATGTCCTCAGTGGCTACATAATCTCTTAACCATTCTGGGAGCTTTGGTGCAGGTGTCTCTACTGCAAACTTGACACTGCTCAAACCTCCTCATCATCAGGGGACTACTCCTTTAACTCAGGCCAGGATGGTGGAGGATCTAGACGCTCAGAACATTCCATAATTTGATGCAACATATTTTTCCTCTACTCTCCAACTACTGAGCTCGGGAAAACAACTTCTAACAACAGAGGAGTGAACTCTCTACAGAAGCGTATTAGGGCCACAGTGAAGAAAAAAAAAATACGGACACAGTGAAGAAAAAAAAAAACTAAATGTAGAGAATACTTTATTATCGACATTTCCACTTTATTCGTACCACTCAGAGTGTGCAAAGGAAAAGAACACTGAAACAGAAAAATCAGGAAATAAAAAACTTCAAATTTACTTATAAGTTATATACTATCAACATATTATTTTTTTTTTAACTCTGGAGCCACACCACTCAGTAGTCCCAATGTTGTACATGTGGCTTCAGTGATCAGTCATCGCTCCCACTAACACCATTTTATTACCAAGATGATCACTCAGGTATTCTACCAACACAGAAGAAGTAGCAACTGGAAAGCTCTTACTGAAGCACAGTCTATTTTTTTTTTTTTTTTTTTTTTTTTTTTTGTTTTAATGTCATCAAGAAGAGGTGATGTCCCATAAAGCTTCTACAAAAATGTATCATATAGCAGCCAGCCATTTCTTACTCCCATCTAATCAGCTGATTTAAATCACAAAGGCTTTCTCTTATGCAGTTTAGAGGTGCATTAGTCTGTATCCATTCTAGTCTGACATTCACATACAAAGTGCCATTACAGGAGCCCAACTAATAACAACCTAGTTATCACAATATTTTTAGATTAATCCATGTGAACCCATGCTAACAAACAGGGTTAGCCAGTCTAAGACTTACTGTATCTGTAGTCCAAATGACCCAAATGATGGTGTTCCCAGTGTTGCATTATTGTGGTTTTTATAGAAAGCCAAAATGTTTCTGTACACTTCTGAACTTCTAAAGATGTTTTTCCTTTAAAGAAAAAAAGTTTCAGAGATGAAATAGAACACACAAGCTCTGGAACTTGCTTTCAGTATGCTTCAGTTAAAGAGGCATGAACTTATGAATACATCTAGCAAATTTATATATTCAGTCCAACATAGAGTGTCATTTTCTGTTTTTTCCTAAAACTTTCAAAATCCAACAAATCAAGATATTTAAAGATTCTTCAAACCATGTGCACTAAGCCTGGTAACTTGTTCCATGTTTTGATTTTTCTTTGTAATAAAAATACCCATACCATGCAGTGCTGTGAAATGTTCTTTTTTCATTTCTTGTTGCACTATTATAGCCAATTGTTAATACTTTAAATTTTCAAGTCTTCACCTGGAATCTAATATTAGATAAACAACTCCCATGTTAGCAAATAATATTTTTATTTACTTTTTTGTGATTCTACAGCTTTTTCTTTTTGGCTTCCCTGTTGCTAATTCAGTTAATAATCTTGTGTCCTGCATCATGTGTGACTTAATCAGCCCATTTATAAAGAAGGTGGTACTCTTTAGTCAGTATCCTATTGCTGGGTGTTCTGCCACCAGTGGTGGTGAGCACAAAGGAAGGAAGAGGCACCAATAATTAAGAACAAAGTCATTAAGAGAATGGTCAAAACCATGAAATGAGCCAAACTGTCATCAAGTAAAAATGGAGATGAAAAATAAAAAGTCTATGGAACTGAACGTTAGGTTGTTTGCCAAAAAATCATTTAGGGTGTACTTACATTGGCAATTTGAACCCACAAAGTCTACTTTGTTTGACTAGTGTGATCTCTCCGTGCCAGGCCAAACATACCATGATCTGGCCCGCTTGGAAGAGGTGGGTCCGACCACAGTTCAGTAGCATTTAGGAACAGTGTGATCGCTAAACGTGCCTGAGCACAGAAAACAGACATGACGTCAATGATGCAACAAGTCAGATAGTGCAAGTCTCATTTCATTCAATATCTTTTGATTTTAAAACAGGTTTTTATTCTCACCTTACATGTGAACATAAATTGTAGTTGGCAAGAAAAACTGCAAATTCATCCCTTAACATCACTTGTCACCGTAAAAATCTTCTTGAATGTGCAGCAGACTCAATAAACCTTTAAGAAGGTACACTGTGAGTGCAGGCCAGAGGGGTGAGGGGGGACGATTGCGTTTGGGCATGGTATGGAAGAAACATGCCTAGTGTGAGTACATCCTTAGAAAAGTCGCACAAAGTATTCACTATTTATCCACGAGCTTGAACAGTGATATCTCTGGTTCATTCGCTTATAAACCATTTCTCTAATGACATTATTTGATAGAATATCAAAATGGTAATACATGTGAAAACAAAATGGCATTGCAGTACAATTAATCAAACATCATGGTACAAAATTTTAACTGTGGAAAAGCAACCTTGAGTCAAGTAAATGGCACTATTCCTAGATTCCCTAGTTCTTTGGATGTGGTCCACAAATCAGACACATTATTAAAAACAAGTGCTTCAATAATCTTTTGAAAGGTTTTCAAGGGTGTTATTAAGAATTTTCTTGACAACTACAGAGCACCAAATTATGTCCAATAGATTGACAATATGCTTCAAGCTTACAAAACCATGAAGCCCAACATTTTTTTTTTTTATTTCGCCTTATACGATTTCTCATATTACGAATTTGTTAGTTTTCGCATACCCCTTGGGGTCAGAGTGTAGGGTCAGCCATTGTACAGTGCCCCAGGAGCAATTACAGGTTAAGGGTCTTGCTCAAGGGCCCAGCAGAGTAGGATCTCTTTTGGCAGTGACAGGGATTCAAACCGGCAACCTTCAGGATACCAGCGCAGATCCTTAGCCTCAGAGCCACCACTCCACTAAAGATTAATTTTCTGTATTCACATATAGAATTCTTCCCTGCTAAATTAGGTGTGCTCAATGATAAACATGGTAAAAGACTTTAACAGGACATTGCAACAATGCAAAAACTGGGCAAGAAGAAAGCATTCGATGCCAGCCAAGTTCTGTTGGACACTGAAACGAAAAGCATCAGATGCTAAGTACAAATGAAAATTTGCAGCAAAATATACTGCTAAAAAAATTAAAGGAACACAATTTTTCAGCACAACTTTTGATAAAATTAGTTTCCAGTATTGTAGCGTTTGTAAAATTATTGTTAATAGTAATGCGTTCATAGTGGCAACAGTGTCTTCTTCATAAGTCATTCCTTTTAGATTCTGACTCTTACATGCGTGTGCATGTTTATTATTTTAATTCCTGTGTCTAAGACTAAAATTTACATTTATTTACTTTAACCTCCTTGGTGTTAACCCAGAGCACGATTCAGGCTCTGAATTCTATTTAATTACAGTTAGGCCCAAGTCAGATTCAGTGCGATGTGTAATAGTTTTAAGTCTGAACAACGCTAGGGACTGTATTCTGCTGCCATCTAGTGGATAAAAGAACATTATGGTGCAAAAAACAATGAATATTTCTATGCATTTTGCCCCTGGTTTCCTCCGGGCGCTCCGGTTTCCTCCCACAGTCCAAAGACATGCAGGTTAGGTGGATTGGCGATTCTAAATTGGCCCTAGTGTGTGTTTGGTGTGTGGGTGTGTTTGTGTGTGTCCTGCGGTGGGTTGGCACCCTGCCCGGGTTTGATTCCTGCCTTGTGCCCTGTGTTGGCTGGGATTGGCTCCAGCAGACCCCCGTGACCCTGTATTCGGATTCAGCAGGTTGGAAAATGGATGGATGGATTTTGCCCCTGTAAGGAAACTTATCAATATTCATGAGTGCAACAGAGCCTTCAGCCAAAGCACAATGGCATGTAAATGAGAAGCTGTAAACAAAATTTAGAACAAACTGAAACTGAACCATTAGTTGAATGAAGTGATGCTGATGACAGTGTAAATTGCTCATCAAACGATGACACAAATAGTGAAACTGATCTATATAGCACTGTATGACCCAACCACCATAATATGCCAGGTGAATTTGGTTTCCTGAAGGGTCACAGTGGTGCCGGTAGGTACAGTATGTGGCAAAAAGGCGAAATGATTGTGATCAAGCAGAAAAACAAGAAAGGCACTAGCCTCCTAAGCACTGTTCAAAATGCAGCAACTATCGTTCATGTCAAGGGTAATGTGGAAATCACTAAACCTTGCGCTGTTGTAGCCTAGCTGTGTAAGCCCGTGCTATAGAAAGCATGGGGTCCTAGAAACTATTGAAATCGTCAGAAAAAAAATTGAAATGTAGAGATGTCAGGTAAGAAAGGAACTACTCTGGGCATCTCTCTCCTACGAGGTTTCGTTTTGCCAACGTGCTTGCATCGCTTGTGCATTAGCAGCTAAGTGACTTTGTCTGTCATTCTTCTGAGGTTTTGTTTGCTGAAATGCTCACCTTGCTTGTGTATTAGTGGCGGGAGGAAAAGTAAAATGGATACCGTTTTGCCAATGTGCTTGCCTCGCTTCTGTATTAGTGGCTAAGTGAGTGACTCTTTCTTTGGGAGTTTCATTTTGCCGCTGTGCTGGCTACGCTTGTGTATCCTCAGAGGTGCAGCCCTTAGCCAGACTCCACTTCTCACTTCCGGGCCGGACAGACAGACACACACACTTCTGTGCATAGACCAAAGGGCATATTGATCGTACGGATCGTGCACTGACAATCTACCCTCTCATGCTCAAGCAACAGGAAAAATATAAGAAAACCGTGCAAAGAAACATACTTCTCCTGTGTCGGTTGCAACATGGGGCTTTTTTGATGGCCGTATTAAATGCACACTAAAAATTAATTTCCTGCTGTAACTGTGTTGAGGTTTTAGTATTTACATGTTTCTGTTATATGTAATAACATTTTTCTTGTTAAAAAATGTTTATTGTTTTTGACTCGTTTCTCTGGGGGTAAACATAACTTAGGCTATACTTCATTTGACACATATCTGTCCTACTGTGAATTTGATCTTTGTTCATGTTATCTGGTTTCATTATCTAAAGTGTATCAGCTTATCTTTTCAACTAGCAGAGTTGGTCAACCCATTATGCCAGGCAGACTGCCGCCAAGTACTCTGTTATTTGAGGGTTGCTATTTAGATAAGTTAAGAGGTGAACTACATTAATTGCGCACTTCAATCACCAAAGAGGACCACCCCTTCATGCCAAGGACACCAAAAGGGCTTCATTATTGTCACCTAGTTTTTTGCCTTGTACACATTTAAGCAACTTACACAATATAACATTCCAGACCTTCTTAATCCAATTCAAGGTTGCAAGGATCAGAGCCTGTCTCGCTAGCATTAGGAGCAAAGAAGGAAATAACCCTAAATGGGATTCCAACCTATAACAGGACCTACTCGCACATACAGTGTGATGGATTAAGGGTCTCCGTGACCCCTTGAACCCTCAGACTAGACGTCAGACACCAGGTAAAAGTCCAAATATAATATTTATTATTATAAATAAGTGCACAAAGCACCCTCCTCTCCACAATACTCAATAACAAACCACAATAATCAATAATCAATCCTCCACACTCCCAGACACTTTGCCACCCTTCCTCCCAGCTCAGCTCAGTGTACTGGGCTTCCCAGAGTCCTTTTATACACCCTGACCCGGAGGTGTTCCCATTCAACAGTCCACAGTTTCTTTTCCCTTCCGGGTCAGGGTAAACAGTCCTTTTCTTCAACCCGGGAGCACATCGTTTCTTCCTGTCACGTGACCATGACATACTCCCGGGTTATAGGGCACATGCGAGCCTACGAGCCCCCCTACAGCGACGCCTGGTAGCCCCCAAGGTATCCAGCAGGGCTGTGTATAAAAACTACATAGTCCATGAGGCCCTGCTGGAACTCGGGGTATGTCCACGCTGCTGGGAGAGCTCCTCCTGGCGGCCTGGGGGTGAGGGCCGGAGTAGAAAGCCGGCAATCCTTCACAACAGCCATAGCCGAAATTATCGGCACCCCTGGAATTTTCCCAGAAAATGCACCATTTCTCCCAGAAAATTGTTGCAATTACAAATGTTTTGGTATACACGTTTATTTCCTTTATGTGCATTGGAACAACACAAAAAAACAAAGAAAAAAAACCAAATCTGACATCATGCCACACAGAACTCCAAAACCGGGCCGGACAAAATTATTGGCACCCTCAACTTAATATTTGGTTGCACGCCCTTTGGAAAAAAAAGCTGAAATCAAGCGCTTCCTATAACCATCAACAAGCTTGTTACACCTCTCAACTGGAATTTCTGACCACTCTTCTTTTGCAAACTGCTCAAGGTCTCTCAGATTTGAAGGGCGCCTTCTCCCAACAGCAATTTTGAGATCTCTCCATAAGTGTTCAATCGGATTTAGATCCGGATTCATTGCTGGCCACTTCAGAACTCTCCAGTGCTTTGTCTTCAACCATTTCTGGGTGCTTTTAGAGGTATGCTTGGGGTCATTGTCCTGCTGGAACACCCATGACCTCTGACGCAGACCCAGCTTTCTGACACTGGGCCCTACATTGCGCCCCAATATCTTTTGGTAGTCTTCAGATTTCATGATGCCTTGCACACAGTCAAGGCATCCAGTGCCAGAGGCAGCAAAACATCCCCAAAATATCTTAAAACCTCCACCATGTTTGACTGTAGGTACTGTGTTCTTTTCTTCATAGGCCTCATTCCGCTTTCTGTAAACAGTAGAATGATGAGCTTTACCAAAAAGCTCTATCTTGGTCTCATCTGTCCACAAGACGTTCGCCCAGAAGGATTTTGGCTTCCTCAAGTACATTTTGGCAAACTCCAGTCTGGCTTTTTTATGTTTCTGTGTCAGCAGTGGGGTCCTCCTGGCTCTCCTGCCATAGCGTTTCATTTCGTTCAGATGTCGACAGATAGTTCGAGCTGACACTGTTGCACCCTGAGTCTGCAGAACAGCTTGAATATGTTTTGAAGTTGATTGGGGCTGTTTATCCACCATTTGGACTATTCTTCATTGCAGTCTTTTATAAATTTTTCCTTTCCGTCCACGACCAGGGAGATCAATTACAGTGCCATGTGTTGTGAACTTCTTGATTATGTTGCGCACAGTGGACAAAGGAACATGAAGATCTTTGGAGATGGACTTGTAGCCTTGAGATTGTTGATATTTTTCCACAATTTTTGTTCTCAAGTCCTCAGACAATTCTCTGCTCTTCTTTCTGTTCTTCATGCTTAGTGTGGCACACTTACAGTGCATCCAGAAAGTATTCACAGCGCATCACTTTTTCCACATTTTGTTATGTTACAGCCTTATTCCAAAATGGATTAAATTCATTTTTTTCCTCAGAATTCTACACACAACACCCCATAATGACAACATGAAAAAAGTTTACTTGAGGTTTTTGCAAATTTATTAAAAATAAAAAAACTGAGAAATCACATGTACATAAGTATTCACAGCCTTTGCTCAATACTTTGTCGATGCACCTTTGGCAGCAATTACAGCCTCAAGTCTTTTTGAATATGATGCCACAAGCTTGGCACACCTATCCTTGGCCAGTTTCGCCCATTCCTCTTTGCAGCACCTCTCAAGCTCCATCAGGTTGGATGGGAAGCGTCGGTGCACAGCCATTTTAAGATCTCTCCAGAGATGTTCAATCGGATTCAAGTCTGGGCTCTGGCTGGGCCACTCAAGGACATTCACAGAGTTGTCCTGAAGCCACTCCTTTGATACCTTGGCTGTGTGCTTAGGGTCGTTGTTCTGCTGAAAGATGAACCGTCACCCCAGTCTGAGGTCAAGAGCACTCTGGAGCAGGTTTTCATCCAGGATGTCTCTGTACATTGCTGCAGTCATCTTTCCTTTTATCCTGACTAGTCTCCCAGTTCCTGCTGCTGAAAAACATCCCCACAGCATGATACTGCCACCACCATGCTTCACTCTATGGATGGTATTGGCCTGGTGATGAGCAGTGCCTGGTTTCCTCCAAACGTGATGCCTGGCATTCACACCAAAGAGTTCAATCTTTGTCTCATCAGACCAGAGAATTTTCTTTCTCATGGTCTGAGAGTCCTTCAGGTACCTTTTGGCAAACTCCAGGCAGGCTGCCATGTGCCTTTTACTAAGGAGTGGCTTCCGTCTGGCCACTCTACCATACAGGCCTGATTGGTGGATTGCTGCAGAGATGGTTGTCCTTCTGGAAGGTTCTCCTCTCTCCACAGAGGACCTCTGGAGCTCTGACATAGTGACTATCGGGTTCTTGGTCACCTCCCTGACTAAGACCCTTCTCCCCCGATCGCTCGGTTTAGATGGCCGGCCAGCTATAGGAAGAGTCCTGGTGGTTTTGAACTTCTTCCACTTACGGATGATGGAGGCCACTGTGCTCATTGGGACCTTCAAAGCAGCAGAAATTTTTCTGTAGCCTTCCCCAAATTTGTGCCTCGAGACAATCCTGTCTCTGAGGTCTACAGACAATTCCTTTGACTTCATGCTTGGTTTGTGCTCTGACATGAACTGTCAACTGTGGGACCTTATATGGACAGGTGTGTGCCTTTCCAAATCATGTCCAATCAACTGAATTTACCACAGGTGGACTCCAATTAAGCTGCAGAAATATCTCACGGATGATCAGGGGAAACAGGATGCACCTGAGCTCAATTTTGAGCTTTATGGCAAAGGCTGTGAATACTTATGTACATCCATCCATCCATCCATTTTCCAACCCGCTGAATCCGAACACAGGGTCACGGGGGTCCGCTGGAGCCAATCCCAGCCAACACAGGGCACAAGGCAGGGAACCAATCCCGGGCAGGGTGCCAACCCACCGCAGGACACACACAAACACACCCACACACCAAGCACACACTAGGGCCAATTTAGAATCACCAATCCACCTAACCTGCATGTCTTTGGACCGTGGGAGGAAACCGGAGCGCCCGGAGGAAACCCACGCAGACACGGGGAGAACATGCAAACTCCACGCAGGGTGGACCCGGGAAGCGAACCCGGGTCTCCTAACTGCGAGGCAGCAGCGCTACCACTGCGCCACCGTGCCGCCCACTTATGTACATTTGCTTTCTAAATTTTTTTATTTTTAATAAATTTGCAAAAATCTCAAACTTTTTTCACGTTGTCATTATGGGGTGTTGTGTATAGAATTCTGTGGAAAAAATGAATTTAATCCATTTTGGAATAAGGCTGTAACATAACAAAATGTGGAAATAGTGATGCACTGTGAATACTTTCCGGATGCACTGTAGACACACAACAGAAAGGTTGAGTCAACGTTTCTCCATTTTAACTGGCTTCAGATGTGATTGCTATATTGCCAGCACCTGTTTCTTGCCACAGGTGAGTTCAAATGAGCATCATATGCTTGAAATAAAATGATTTACCCACAATTTTGAAAAGGTGCCAATAATTTTGTCTGGCCCATTTTTGGAGTTCCGTGTGACATGATGTCAGATTTGGCTTTTTTTCTCTGTTTTTTGTGTTGTTCCAATGCACATAAAGGAAATAAATGTATGTATACCAAAACATTTGTAATTGCAACAATTTCCTGGGAGAAATGGTGCATTTTCTGGTAAAATTCCAGGGGTGCCGATAATTTCGGCCATGACTGTACATTTCAAATAGTTAGTTACAATTGTATCTGAATCAGTGTATGAAGATAAAAAGAATGTTTGATTGGTTAATCGATTATCAATTTTGCCTTGAGCAATGCAGCAATTAAATTATTTGGTATGGCTCCCACTTTATTTTTCTTAGATTTACTGTATATCGAGGTAACTTAAGCGCAGTCATTTTAAGAAGCAGAATTATACAATTTATTGATAAACACAAGGATTATAGAATTATATTGACATAAGACAGGATGCAACATAGATGATAGATGGTGTTTACTGGCTATTTAGAGTTCTAATTGATCTTTGTACAGATAAATAGTTTTATAATACCAAGTCTTTAAGGATGATGTCTGATGTTGTGTGGCATTGTTGCTGTTATTGCTCTGGGTTCAAGTGAAAGATTGTTCTTGCACTGGAGAGCATTAAATCTCTTTGTAACATGATCCGTCGTTCGTGGTGTGCTGTGATTTTCTCAGGCTCTTTGCTGTGTCCTCTGCAACTCCATAGGGAAAAGTGTTACTCTTTCTGGCACAAGAGGTTAGGGTCTGAAGTTCACTTCTTGAAGTAATGTCTGCTTCTCAATCTACTCTGTTTGGTCTCAGTTGCTGGCACAGAATTTGGCTTGGCTCAGTGGATTTCAGCTTTCAGATCCAAAAAGAGGAGAGATTGTCAGCTCCTCAAGGAGAAAGTGGCTTAAGAGATTTTAGGTTTCAGAGAGGGAGCAGGTTTCAGAGGGAACAGAGAGATGATTGCAGGTGGTTTAAATGGAAGATATAAACACTGGTGATTGGATTGAAGTCACTTCCAGTTACAGAACCAGTGGCTACTTATAGGCACGTTCTTTTTTCCATCATGAACAGAAACAGTTCAGTTTTCAGTTACAAGCCTAAGATGAATGTTTGCTTGATGCTTTCATGTCTGAAAGAGGCACTGCAAAGATGTCAGCTCAACTCTGATTTACACCTTTGTTATCAGATGAGGTACAATGCTGATACTGGTATGAACTGCATTTCAGCCACTTACTCTGGAATGCAAGTCATGAGTGCAACTGGACTTCTGTGCCCCTGTTAAATCTGCAGTATTAACAGGCCCTATGTTCCTCTAAAAGCCCAGCAGATCAGGTCATGCTCAAGTTGTCCTGACTCAGATAAAAACTAAAAAAAGGGATTCCACCACTGATGCTTACAGGTCCAGGTTTCCAGTTTTGATCTTGTTAAGGAAGTGTTCTTCCAGATTTTTTTTTTCTGATTAAGCCAGTTTTCTGATTAAGTACCCAGGGTCCTTGTATCATGTCGATTGATCACTAACCTTGGTGATAGAGGGAAAATATTACTATTTTATAATATCCAATAATCTGAACAAGAAGATATAGGTAGTACTTCTAATCTCTACCAATTTATTCTACAGGAGTGAACTCTTAGCTGATATAAGAAAAACAGATAATAAAGGGAAATCAGCTATTGACCATATACCCTCTTCATCGATTTCGGCAAAGGTTTGTTTAATTCAGTTAAAAAACTGTATAGAATTCACCTATCTCAACTAAGGTCAGTTTGATTTGATTTTGGGATATAAATCTTATGAAGTTTTTTTTTTTTTTTTTTTTTTGCTCCTTCAAAAACTAGCATATTAGTGAAACACGATCACTCTACTGTAAACTTGTGGTAACTGCCCGCTAACACATCTGTACTTAATATGTGGTTTTCTCTTTTGTTTTGTGTTTGCGCCCACTATTTTCCCTATGGTATAAATGAAAATAACTGACATATAGACACCATAAGCCTGCTTTTGCTCCAGCAACCCTTAATAGGATTAAGAAAGTAATAGATGAATGGCTCTAGCTTCTACATCCACTGTTGCCATTTGTTGCCATTGGTTTCAGTTCCATTGAGCTTTATAATTGGATAAAGTAGGTTTTGACAATGGATGGGTAAATAGAACAAACCTCTAAATCTGCTTTATTACACCTTATGTTTACACTCAGATGTTCACCCCAGTTACATTCTTTACATATACTATATGTTGGAAAGTTGCTTTCTGAAATAAAATGTAATGTTTTTCATTTTTGTGGATTTACTCTATTAAACAATCCATTATATTTATTCTCTTTTACAATTCATGGTTGCAGGGGTTTAGATAGACAGCATTGTGACAGATACCAACCATGGACTGGGTACTTGTTCATCACTGGAAACATATATAATCTTATGCTCATTCAAAAATGGGGTGAATTTAGAGTTATCCATTTTAACCGTGGGATGTAGGAGCAAAGAGAGATTTTTAAAATTTGAACACTAAATCATATTGATTTTTGATAGATAGATAGATAGATAGATAGATAGATAGATAGATAGATAGATAGATAGATAGATAGATAGATAGATAGATAGATAGATAGATAGATAGATAGAACATTATTTGTCCTCAGGTGGAAATTTGACTTTTTACAAAAGCACTTTATATAGTGAATTATTTTATGATTACCATATTTTAAGCCAAAAGAGTAGAATTAATCTTTTAATTACAGAGTTAAAATGCAACCATCAATTACATTTATGAATTTCAGCACATGTTCTATTATTTACATTTAGGTATTTAAAGGAATGCTTCACCCCAAAGTAATAATTTTTGTACTTCTTACTTGCTCCTCATTGTTTGTAACAATGGCGAGGGAAAAAAAATGGAATCTTACATTGTGACAGAGAACAGATAAAACAAAATTCCTGATATGATAGGCTTCAAAGAGAAAACACTTTCAACAATAGAAAACTATCAAAACATGCATTAAAAAATCTCAAATCTCTTTACCTTGTTAGCAAATTTCAGAAATTGTTTTGTCACATAATCCAAACGTCAGCCATGAGATCACATTCCAAAAACATGCGTTTTTGCCAAATAAAGTTAAATAAATCATTTAGTATTGAAGACGCATCTCTCCCACATTCATTACTCATTACAGTTATGTTCATAATAGTAACTAACTACCGAATTACCTTACGGTTACACTGTGACAGTTTGTGAAACTGCATCAGTGATTTCACATTCTGCATGTTGATGCATCTGACATTTGTACAAACACATGACATACTTTCTCCCTGATAAAGTTTCACTCCCTTTTCTTTCACTTTTAGTCTCTAATTGTACACCTCTCTCAAACCACACACTGCAATGCTGAAATCAGGTGAAGCGTCATGGAGGCCAATAAATGAGCTTTTACTGGTCTGGATTAATGACTAATGAATGACGGGGGATATACAGTAGGCATTCATTTCAAAAGTTCAGTCTCATTTGAATGAGCTTCAATGTTGTGCACGAGAGAATTTTCCAGAAATGGTTAATTTAGCAATATTTCAGCAAAAATACATGTATTTGGAACATTGCAGGCATATCAGTGAATATCTGATATACTTTTTTCATGGACCTATTTATATCAGGGCGGAGTGGTGGCTCTGAGGCTAGGGATTTGCACTGGCAATCAGAAGGTTGCTGGTTCAAATCCCGTAATACTTTGTTGGGCCCTTAACCTGAAATTGCTCCACCGGTGGGTAGGTAGGTAGGTAGGTAGGTAAGTAGGTAGGTAGGTAGGTAGGTAGAAATTGCTCCACCAGTGGGTAGGTAGGTAGATAGATACTTTATTAATCCCCAAGGGGACATTCACATACTCCAGCAGCAGCTGATAAAAAACAATATTAAATTAAAGAGTGATAAAAATGCAGGTATAACAAACAGTAACTTTGTATAATGTTAACGTTTACTCCCCCGCGTGGAATTGAAGAGTCACATAGTGTGAGGAAGGAATGATCTCCTCAGTCTGTCTGTCAGTGGAGCAGGACAGTGACAGCAGTCTGTCGCTGAAACTGCTCCTCTGTCTGGAGATGATACTGTTCAGTGGATGCAGTGGCTTCTCCATGATTGACAGGAGCATGCTCAGCGCCTGTCGCTCTGCCATAGATGTCAAACTGTCCAGCTCCGTGCCTACAATAGAGCCTGCCTTCCTCACCAGTTTGTCCAGGCATGAGGCGTCCCTCTTCTTTATGCTGCCTCCCCAGCACTCCACCACGTAGAAGAGGGCGCTCACCACAACCGTCTGATAGAACATCTGCAGCATCTTATTGCAGATGTTGGAGGACGCCAGCCTTCTAAGAAAGTATAGTCGGCTCTGTCCTTTCTTGCACAGAGCATCAGTATTGGCAGTCCAGTCCAATTTATCATCCAGCTGCATTCCCAGGTATTTATAGGTCTGCACACTTTGCACACCATCACCTCTGATGAGCACGGGGTCCATGAGGGGCCTGGGCCTCCTAAAATCCATCACCAGCTCCTTGGTTTTACTGGTGTTCAGTTGTAGGTGGTTTGAGTCTCACCATTTAACAAAGTCCTTGATTAGGTTCCTATACTCCTCTTCCTGCTGTCTCCTGATGCAGGCCATTATAGCATTGTCGTCAGCAAACTTTTCCACGTGGCAGGACTCCAAGTTGTATTGGAAGTCCAATGTATATAGGCTGAACAGGACTGGAGAAAGTACAGTCCCCTGTGGCGCTCCTGTGCTGCTGACCACAATGTCAGATCTGCAGATCTGCACATACTGAAGCCTGACTGTAAGATAGTCCACGATCCATGCTACCAGGTATGAATCTACTCTCATTTCTGTCAGCTTGTCCCTGAGGAGCAGAGGTTGTATGGTGTTGAAGGCGATAGAGAAGTCCAGAAACATAATTCTTACTGCACCACTGCCTCTGTCCAAGTGGGAGAGGGATCAGTGTTGCATATAGATGATGGCATCCTCTGCTTCCACCTTCTCCTGGTATGCGAACTGCAGAGGGTCGAGGGTGTGGTGGACCTGTGGCCTCAGGCAGTGATGTAGCAGCCGCTCCATGGTCTTCATCACATGTGACATCAGAGCAACAGGCCTGAAGTCATTCATCTCACCAGGACGTGATACCTTTGGGACTGGGGTGATGCAAGATGTTTTCCAAAGCCTCGGGACTCTCCCCTGTTCCAGGCTTAGGTTGAAGATACGCTGTAGAGGACTTCCCAGCTCCAACGCACAGGCCTTCAGCAGTCATGGCGATACTCCATCTTGACCCACTGCTTTGCTGGCACGAGTCTCCTCAGCTCTCTGCATACCTGGTCTGCTGTAATTGTGAGCGGGGGGAAACTCTCTCCTATGCTGATATCAGCAGAAGGATGGGTGGAGGGTGCAGTACTCTGAGGTGAGAGTGGGTTAGGGTGGTCAAACCTGTTAAAGAAGTTGTTCATCAGGTTTGCTCTCTCCACATCTCTCTCGATGGTGGCACCCCGCTTCGAGCTGCAGCCAGTGATGAACTTCATCCCACCCCACACTTCCTTCATGCTGTTATTCTGCAACTTCTGCTCCATCTTTCTCCTATACTGCTCCTTTGCTGCCCTGAGCTGGACTCGGAGTTCCTTCTGCACGCGCTTAAGCTCATGCTGATCACCTTTAAAAGCCCTTTTTTTCTGGTTCAAAAGGCCCTGATGTCACTTGTAATCCATGGCTTGTTGTTAGCATAGCAGCGTACTGTTCTTACTGGAACTACAATGTCCATACAGAAGTTGATGTAGTCAGTAGTGCAGTCAACAACCTCTTCAATGTTCTCACTATGTGACCCCTACAGGTTATCCCAGTCCGTAGTTCCAAAGCAGTCTCTCAGAGCCTGCTCTGCCTCAGGGATCCACTTCCTGAATGAGCGTGTGGTTGTAGGTAGCTCCCTCACTCTTGGTTTGTAGTGAGGCTGAAGCAGAACCAGGTTATGATCTGCTTTCCCAAGCGCAGGCAGCGGGGTGGCACTGTATGCGTCTTTAACGTTTACATATAGTAGGTCAATAGTCCTATTTCCCCGGGTGTTACAATCCACATACTGGGAGAAGGCAGGTAATATTTTGTCCAGATCGCATGGTTAAAATATCCAGAGATTAGCACAAGCACCTCAGGGTGCTGTGTTTGTAATTTAGCAACAGCAGAATGGATGATGTCACCTGCTATCTCCACGTCCCCCCGAGGAGGGATGTAAACAATAAAAACAATGATGTGTCCAAACTCTCTGGGCAAGTAATAGGGACACAGACTTACGGCCATCAGTTCGATGTCCCTGCAGCAAGTGGAGATTTTGATGTTTACAAGTCCAGGGTTGCACCATCTTGTATTCACGTAGAGAGCGAGTCCTCCTCCTTTCCGCTTCCCGCAGGTATTTGCGTCACTGTCCGCTCTAACTGTGCTAAATCCATTTAGCTCCACGTTAGCATCTAGGATGCTAGTTGTTAGATAGATAGATAGATAGATAGATAGATAGATAGATAGATAGATAGATAGATAGATAGATAGATAGATAGATAGATAGATAGATAGATAGATAGATAGATAGATAGATAGATAGATAGATAGATAGATAGCCACGTTTCACAAAAACACAACAAACTGCATTCTCTGTAGGTCCTGACATTTTTCACCAGCGCAGCCAGTTCGTCAATCTTATTTGGTAGTGAGTTCACATTTCCCTGGATCACAGAAGGCTAGAAGGGTATGACATTAATCTGCATCCAGCTCTGCATGTAGGCCCTCCAACCTGCAAGGAAAAACCAAGGGGTTGGTGGCAGAATTGGCACTCCAGCCAATGATTCTCATCCCTCCTGCTTCATACTCGATGGCAAACCATTCCAATGCATGCTGGAGTTCATAGCTAGATGAAACCAACAGGACCACATCACCTGCAGAGGCTCAATTCTAAGTACACCAAAGTCAACATCACCCCCCAGCCCCCCATCCCCGACCTTTATATCCCGTGCATAAAAAGTGCAAACAGCATGGGAGACGAAGCACAGCCCTGACAGAGTCCCACACCTACTGCGAATGGGGCTGATATTTTCCCAAGTATGTGGACACAGCTCTCTCTATGATTATAAAGAGACTGAATAGCCCTTATCAAGGTCCCCAGAATGTCATACTCTCCCAGATACCCACAGAGAATCTCTTGAGGAACACGGTCATACACCTTCACTAAGTCCACAAAACACAAGTATACCAAATGGGGGTACTCCCATACCCCTTCCAGGATGAGCGTTCTCTGCAGACCAGCTGGGCTGTCCCCTAGAGACAGGGTAGCACAGATATCTGGGAAAGGCTCAGAGTAGAGCTGATGACCACCAACATCGAAAGGAACCAACTGAGATGGTTCGGGCATCTGATACAGTTGCCTTCCAGATGCCAAATTCCAAAGGTTTTATGGGTTTTAATGGTAAGATCCAGGGCCCGCTGGGAGGACTATATTCCAAGTGGCCAGGAAATAAATGGGATCCCACAACATGATTTGGCAAGTGTGGCTGGGGAAATGGATGTACAGGCTTCACTGCTAAGACTGTAGCCCCTGTGACCCGGTCTCAGATAAGTGTTGGACAATGAATAAATGAAATTTAACCTTTTGCTGTTTCTGTGCTGGTTAGTCATTTTGATATTATATGTATTTTTCTCATGAAGTTCTAATGTATCTGTTAGCATTACTGTTTAATTTAGCTTATTTGAATTATTTGATATATACTAATCTCCCTGCCCCATAATTTTATAGTTTAAACAGACTAAGTACAATGGAACTGACCTCAGCATTGCATGTTTCATCAACCCCAAAAGATGCCCCAGTGATCCTTATTCATTTTGGCTCTATGTTATATATAAGACGACCTTTCCAGGTCTGCCCAGAGCTTTTCACCAAGCTCTTACAATTTGTCTTGTATAAATGGCAGTCTGCACCTACATAAGTCATTTGTTCTGATGTGGACAATGACAAATTGAGCCAACTCAAATCTAGCCGGAAACTAATATAGATGGCATGGGAGCTTTCTGGTCTGTGTAACAAGAAGGCTGCACTTGGTGCAAGACTCCTTATTGTTAGTTCAGACCTGTGTGTATATCTCACTAATAAATGATTCCTGTACAATCACAAGTTCTCTCAGTCTTAAGCCGAGTTTAGGACTCAGCCATTCAAACTAATCAGTCCTTGACAACAGAGATAATCTTAGAAAGGTTTCCAGTTTGTTCTATTCTTTGAATTTTCACATTGTTATTACTTTGGTAGTACATCTGTCTTTTTCACATTTGACTGTCATATTTTATTCCAGAAAAGACATTTCTCTTAACTTTTTACCAAAACTCAAAACCATCTTTTATTTTAGGTGGTGATAAGTGGGATTGCAACTTGTGGTGTGTCCTTTATAATACTGTTTTCACAGCAGTCTGCCATAGTACACTGTCATTCATTCACACTTGCACTTCTAAACCTACTAGGGGGCTCTGCCCCCTGCTCGCTTTGCTCGCCAACCCCTGGTGTTGGGAATGAGAAAGAGCGTGATGAATGAATGAGATATAGAATAGTGTGAAGGTGTAGATGATGCAAATAGAAAGCAAGCAATAAAGTGTGTGGCACAGTGTAAAGGTTTATTGGAAAATTTCTTTGTACACGCTGTTTAAGTGTAAAAGGTAATTCCAGGTCAGAACTTGTAAGGTCAATGAAGATGGTTATTGTCGTGATCAGAGTCAAGTTTGTCAGAGCTTAGAAAGAGTTGTGTCTCTCCAGGAAGTAATGCAATGACTTGGGTATTTATGTTTTCCACATTAATATTTTTTGGACATAATATAGTGCGTTGTGTTAAAAGGGGCATTTAGTCTAATGAGATTGCTGTTCCAAATCTTTCTGTAACTAAGTCGGCGCAGATAAAGGCTTGAGGAATTGTAATAATATCTGGGTGAAGTCTATCTGTATTGGTGAGTGTACCATCTCCCAGTTGTAATAACCAATTGTTATGATCTGGATGTGGACATTGCATGTTTTGTACTAACTGTATCTTTTGAAAGCAATGCCAATTGTCTGCGTATTTTAAGGTGCACTGAACAAAAGCTGAGCGCATGGAATGTGGAACAATAGCTAAGCACTGTCTAAAATCTCCTCGTAATAAAAGTACCTTTCCTCCAAAGGGAATATTATTATTCATAAACGTTTGTAGAAGTTTATGAATGGTGTTGAGAAAGTGAGTGGATGCCATTGTACATTCATCTATAATTAACAGTTTTGCAAGACGGATGTGATGTGCAGTGCCACTGTTAATGTTCATAGTGGATATCGATTTGTAGGATCTAATGCAGTTCATGAAGATTTCACTTTCAGGTACATCGTTAGTTAGAAGCTTCTGTAGATATTCAGGATATGAATGTAAAGGAGGCAGTCTAATATGACCGTTTTGATAACAACGTGTAAATTCATTACTTGTATTGCCAGTTGTTTCTTCAGGGAAGTTAAGTGAATGACAATGATTGCAAATGACATTCATTAATCCCAATGAATTTTCCTGAATAGTGGACTCATTATTGAACGCGTTGTCAGCTAACTGGCGCAATCGTTTAGCAGGTGTCTGTCGTTGATGTCCGTGACGTGAACGTTTTGCTTGTGCCGTTTGAGAGGCGCGTCGTTGTATGTCCAGTATTTGGGACGTGTTGTTTTGGAGCTGTAATCGATTAGCCTGTGAGGTGTGAGAAGCCCGTTGTAGTTTACGGCGTGCATTGTTTGTAATGAGCCTTGCCCGTTTTTGTATGTCGGTCAGTTGAGCTTTCTCTTTTTGGAGCCTTGCCTGCTTGTTTTCCGGCATTTGAGATGCGCGGTGAAGACGTCTGCGTTTATTTATTTTGTCCCCTCGCTGCCGTTTCTGTATGTCTGACACGGGAGGTGTTTCGTTTTGAAGCCATGCCTGTTTCGATGCAGTACTGTGAGACGCGTGCTGCATGCGTCCACGTTCAGTGTGTCTGTCCATTTGGGTTCGTTTCTGTAACTGTGTTAGTTGAGCTTTGCGTTTTTGGAGCCGAGACATTTTTTCTTCCAGAGTTTCAGAAGCGCGTTGGAGCCGACGTGTATTGTTTTTTTTCATGCGGGTTCGTGTGTTTGGTCCCGTTACTCGAGCCGTATCGGTTTGTACCCGTGATCGTGAATTCATTAATTGTTTGTTCTTCAGCTTTAGAAATATGGATAAGTAATAAGGAGGATCGCACTCACTGTTAATATGGAGCCTTTTCTGTGGTTGAACGGTTAATAGTGCCTCATTGTAATGAGATCCACCTATGCTGCATAGTGTGAATTGTGTTTGGTCCCGTTATCCGAGCCGTATCGTTTTGTACCCATGATCGTGAATTTATGACTTGTTTGTTCTTGAGCGTGATAAATATGGATAAGTAATAAGGAGGATCGCACTCACTGTTAATATGGAGCCTTTTCTGCGGTTGAACGGTTAATAGTGCCCTATTGTAATGAGATCCACCTATGCTGCATAGTGTGAACGTGTTGAGGTGACGTATGTTTAATACGGACGGTTCATTTAGAAATGGGGCTTTGTGTGTAGATTTGTGCATATTTGAGGTGACGTATGTTTAATACGGACGGTTCATTTAGAAATGGGGCTTTGTGTGTAGATTTGTGCATATTTGCGTTGTTGATTTGTTTCAGGGTGCACTGTTCCAATGCGATGCAATATTTGTCCACATATGCGAAAGCAGTATGGGCCATTGCCTTTTGGTGGCCTGATATTTACTCCGGTAGATGCAATAGCAAATGAACTATTGTAGGATCTAATGCAGTTCATAAAGTTTTTACTTTCAGGTACATCGTTAGTTAGAAGCATCTGTAGATATTCAGGATATGAATGTAAAGGAGGCAGTCTAATCTGACCCTTTTGACAACAACGTGTAAATTCATTACTTGTATTGCCAGTTGTTTCTTCAGGGAAGTTAAGTGAATGACAATGATTGCAAATGACATTCATTAATCCCAATGAATTTTCCTCAATAGTGGACTCATTATTGAACGCGTTGTCAGCTAAGTGGCGCAATCGTTTAGCAGGTGTCTGCGGACGGTTACTTTAGAAATGGGGCTTTGGGTGTCACTTCTTATTAATGTTAGTGTGTTTGTGGGTCTGAATCGTCGTTGTTGTGAACGTTTCGTGTGCCATGTCCGTAGTCTGTCCCGTCTCGTCTCTAATGGGCTTGGTGTGGCGGTTATGGCTTCTTTTTTTTGGTGTGGTAGGAGCTTGTTGAATCCTCCTGTTTGTGTGCGTCCCGTTTCGTGTGCAATGGGATTCGTGCGGCGCTGTGTGCTTTGCCGGCGTCTGGGGGGGGGGGGGGGGGGGGTGTGGGTTGGGGGGGGTGGTGGGGATTGGTGGGGTGCGAGCGTCTTCTTTCTTTTTGTGTGCCAGGGGCTTGTTGAATCCTCCTCTTTGTGTGTGTCCCGTCCGTTGCTTGTGGGGGGGGGGGGTGCTTGGGGGTGGGTGTGGGATTTGTGGGGCGCGAGCGGCTTCTTTTTTTTTGTGTGCTAGTTTCGTGTGCAATGGCTTTCGTGCGGCGCTGTGTGCGTTGCCTGCGTTTGACTCCTTTTTTTCTGTGCTGACTCCTTTTTTCTGTGGTCGCGGCGCCTCATTTCTTTGACTCCTTTTTTCTCTGCTCACTCCTTTTTTCTGTGGTCGCGGCCGCCTCTCGCAGCGCCTCATTTCTTGGGGCGCCTGCGCAGTATGTCTTTTTGCGGCTACGGACCATGGCCGGATGTCCCTGCGTCCATCCGGTTTAGCATTCTCGGTTAGTAATGTGGATGTATGTCTAAAGGTTTCCTTCAATACTCTGAAAATATTCCTGGCATAACCTGCAGTTCTTTCTCTTACCTGACCTGTTCATTGCCAAATGCCACAATATTACCCCTGACTTCTTATTTTCTTAGATACTGTATTCATAATTGTTCATTTTGCTATAAATAGTTTAGGTGTCATAGTTTTTTCTTTCTTTCTTGGTCTTATGATTGGTTCAGGTTGTTAACAGCTAAATTAAACACTGCTCTTTCTCAGATCTTTCAGGTGTGAGTATCATCAGTTCAATGGAAAATACTGTCACCAATTGAAATTAATACTTAATATAAGTGTTATTATTGAAGAACTCCAAAGCACAAATACATTCTTGAGACCAGGAGTGAAGAACAGCACTAAAGTGCTACTGGTCAGGAAGTAGTTCCACAGAAAACTTCTGTGGGAGAGAGAAAACCAGAACAACTCTGTTCAGTCGAGAGAGGACAGGCCTTAGTAGAATGTTGTAGATCATTTCCTAAAGAATTGTGTCCCATGAAGTGTCAGAATCCATATCACTAACCGAGAATGGAAGGCATGGACGCAGGTACACGGCGATGGGACCATGAGACATAGTGCGCAGGCGCCTACAGCGCGCGTCTCGTAAACCGCAAGCGAAGTGTGATCCACCGCGAATGAAGGAGTCACAGCCCAAAAACGAAAGAGCTCAACTAACGTAAATAAGACATGAAGCAACAACACGCCCATAGCTAACGACTAACGACACAGCCACACAAAAAAGAGGAGTCTGCGCTGCACCCCAGAGTCAAACGGAAGAGGCTACGGAGGCCCCACAGGTCCACAAAGATAGTACGGAAGGCGCGGGAAAGTACGAAAGGTGCAGGCGCCTACAACGCACTTCTGAACTAAACGTCCACACTACACAGCATGGTCCATGCGCTTCTAACACACCGCAAGCATAAACACGAGATAGTACAGAAACCACACAGATCCGGACTCCACAACATATGTGAATCACATTACAGTGATACAATATTAAGCACTTTACACATGGACAATTGTATGTAGCCCTTTCAAGAGAGTACAGAACCCTACACGTCCACACTACACAGCATAGTCAAACCCGACATAGTACGGAAGGTGCAGGCGCCTACAACGCACTTCGAAAGCACCGCAGGCAAAAACCCGAGATAGTACAGAAGCCCCAAAGATCCGAACTCCACAGCATATGTGAATCACATTGCAGTAATACAATACTATAAGTACTCACAGAAAACACAAACAGAAGAGGCTTCGGCGTCTCGCCCCACAGTCAAACCAGAGAAAGTACGGAGTCCCCAAACGTCCACAAAACACAGCATAGTCAAACCCGAGATAGTACAGAGGGCGCATGCGCCTATACACCGCAAGCGAAGGAGCCACGGCTCAGAAACACAGATCCGGACTCCACAACATACTGTATGTGAATCACATTACAGTGATACAATATTAAGCACTTTACACATGGACAACTGTATGTAGCCCTCTCAAAAGAGTTCAGAACCCTACACGTCCACACTACACAGCATAGTCAGACCCGACATAGTACGGAAGGTGCAGGCGCCTACAACGTGCTTCGAAAGCACCATACATTCATCAATGTATTTCGGGTTACCCAACACCGGGGGTTGGCGAGCGAAGTGAGCAGGGGGCAGAGCCCCCTTTTACCAGAATAAAAGATAGGCTAAGTCTTCCTGGGAGCTTGCTTGCAACACTTTTTCTGGACACAAGAGGGTAGGCAACCCGGATTACACTAAGAGTAAATAAATGAGGTGGTTGAGGACTGGTGGGAGTCGTGTTGTGATTTCCTAGGGTGTTTGGAGACAGTAGATCGTTCACACATGGAGCAGGTAGAATGATGCTGCTACTGCCCAAGAGAGGAAGCAAGAAGCTGTTCTGGTGGACCAGCCTTTTAAGAATTATTCAGGGGTACCAAGATGTAAGGGAGCCACAAGAAGGAGCTCAGTTCCACTATGCATGTAGCAGGACTTAATCTGGGAAGGGAGTTAGAACCAAGACTGATGTCTGAGAGGAAGAGAGGCCAGAGTTGAGAGAGAGTAGGAGATTAGACAAGGAGTTGTGCCTATCGTTGTTTGGCTTTTGGGTGTGTAGGTGAGTCACCTACTGGACAGATGAGGCAGCAAGCTTGTTCATTTAAGATTGGGGGAAATTTGGGTTTTATTTCTGCTTTTGTTACTTTGGTACTTTGTTTTCCCTATGTATCCCTTTCTGTTGTGTACTTTATTTTGACTGTAAACAACCATTTTTTTATTTTTTGAAAGTCACTGGACCTATTTCATCAGTGGAGCAATGAAATGCTATGAATGCAATGTTCTCCTACAATTACAAGAAATTAAAGATGACATTTCATATTCCTAAGGCATATAGGTTAGGTGGATTGACAATGCTAAATTGGTGTTTGTGTGTGTATTCACCCTGAGATGGACCATTCCCCTATTCTGGGATTGTTTCCTGCCTTGCGCCTGATGCTTGCTGGGATAAGTAGCTATAATATAATAATGGACTGATGTATACTTAATATTAATCTTTATTTTAGGTAGTAATAGTTTAAAGACAAGGCAAATTTTGACATTGCTCTCACTGTGCTTAGTCAGGGCACTTTATATGCTACTCACATAAAACTTGTGAAAGTAAAATAAAAAGTGGCACTTCTTAAAGTGAACCACACAGTGGTGTAGTTGTAGTACTGCTGCTTCACAGTAAGAAGACCAGTATTCGCATCCCAGGTCCTTCCCATGTGAAGTTTGCATGTTCTTCCCATGTCTTCATGGGTTTCCTGCCACAATCCAAAGACAATCAGGTTAGGTGGATTGTCGACACTGAATTGGCCCTAGTGTGTGTGTGTGTGTGTGTGTGTGTGTGTGTGTGTGTGTGTGTGCGCATGTGGGTGTGCGTGTGTGTGTGTATGTGCAATGGACTGGTGCCCTGACTAGGGTTGGCTCCTGCCTTGCACCCTATGCTAGCTAGGATAGGCTCCAGCACCCCCTGCGACCCTGTTCAGGACTAAGTGGGTTTGAAAATGACTGACTTCTTTAAGTTAAGTCAACACAGATCTCAAATTATTGCCTAGTTACTGACCGTGTGACATGTGCATGATTGCATTAGCTCCAGTTTTCCTCTCCTATCCCATCGTTGCATGTTAGGCAAATTGGTGAATTTTAACTAGCCCTGCATGACTGGAGGTGCACTCACAAGAGTGTCTGTGGCTGTCTGTACAGGCTTGGTTCCGCCTTCTTAACTAATGATCTTGGGGCAGGCTCTGCCTCTCCACAACCCAAAAATCATGATAAAAAGACAGAAATGGATAAATAATATGTTTATTCTGAAGTGATAGGTGAAGCTGGCAATGAATTATGTATTTGTACCTAGACACCTGTTGTGATGTGAGATTTTACTTAAAACTTGATAAATATTTTGTATGTCTTTATTTGATTTTTAGGCAAAGCAATGTAATTTAGTGTTACTTTGGTGAGAGGCATTCGTGTTTGACAACCCCCTTTTACAACTGAGCCTCTTTGAATTTTACGACAGGATTTGGGGGACGATGTGCCTTAAACTGGTTTGGTTAGTGTTTCTTTGCTTAATTCATTTCTACCCCCGCAAGAAAGACTTAAAGACATATGGTCTTGTGGGTGGCAGGCTTTAAGATGTTGTATTCCCCCACTGGTCTGAGGTATGGCTGTTTGGAATTGGCTTGTCTCAGAGACCTTGAAGTAGTATGAAGCCCTATTGGCTGTAGGGGTTGGACAGAAAATCTACATATTTACTTGTTTAAGCTCACACTCTCTCTCCTTACCAACTAACATATGATGAAGAAGTATCTCTCTCTTGCTAACCTGTGATGATGTAGAAGTATCTCTCTCTTACTAACCAACATCTGAAAGAAGCATCTCTCTTGCTAACCTGTGAAAGAGACCACACAATGATGAGCACAGCTCAGCAGCCATTTTGAACAGACATGTGGCTGAAAGCTGAGCACCAATGATGCCTTAACTAGAGACATTTAAATAACTACAAGACTGTGTGCCACCTGAACTACATATCACCATTTAATCAGGTTGTGTGGTTGCCAATATTCAAATATACTTTGCATTTTGTTATTATTTATGAATATTCTCAATAATACATTATTTTATGTGTAACTTAACTTCTGCTTGTCTTTTTACTACATCTAATTGCCTAAGGTAATAGATATAGAAGGGAAGGTGGGGATAAGTTATATACAATAATACCTTATAAACAGTGGTAAGTCTGTGAGATTAGGCATTCTAAGGCTACATATTAATAATACAATAGGGGAAAGTAGAGCAATATATATTACTCTACCAAGACAAAACAATTGGCGTAGTCGGCAGGATTTTGCGGTAACCATTGTTTTGCACCTTGTTAGACAAAACAATTGGCGTAGTCTGGCAGGATTTTGAGAAGACAAAACAATTGGTGTAGTCAGGCAGGATTTGGGGGTAACCATGTTTTGCACCCTGTTTGCAAATACTGTTGATGTATATGTGTGTTTATATATGTGAATTTTAGGGCATCCAGTGTACAAATGCGGTGGAAGTGAACATTGTTCGGTTGCTGAATGGAATATAACCAACAAAATCTAGAGACTTCACGTGTGTCACAAGGACACCCGCATGTTTGTTAGTGCTGGTGGTAGTGAGTTCCTAATTATAGTGCTAGAGAGTGGTGGAACATTGCATGCGTCATTCATACTTCATTTAAATGGTTAAAGTGCTAGGGAGTGATGGGACATGCATGCATCATTCATACGGCATTTATTCATTTAGGATCTTTGTGTAGGTATGTGTATGTTTGCTTACAGGGGCAAAAGTAGGCCAACTCATAATGAAGGTGGCAAATTGTATTTGAGTAAAATTGTAGACTCAGAAATGCCTAAATTTAAATTAAAGTCAGCCATCTTCCAGTGGAGTGGCAGAAGCAAGCAGGCTAAAGCTAGGAAACCTGTAGTGCAGGTAGAGAAAGCAGAAGCTGAGCTGAGTATGCCACAAAATGGAAGGGGGCTGGAAGGATTAAAAGCAGGAAAACAGAAATCAGGTATAAAGAAGACAGCTGCTGTTATAAGAGGTTTACTAGCTTGTATTATTGGTAATAAGGAAGATCAGTATAAGGAAGAAAATAGCAAAGTGAATGAAAGTGAAAATGGAATGTTGTGTGAAAGTTTTGAAAGAGGTAACAGTTGGTGTGAAAATTGTGAAGTGCCAGCATGTAGAACACCCACTGATGAAGTGGAAAGCACAGAAAGCAGGGGAAACAAGGAGGAAAAACCACCCATGGTGAAAGTTAGGGCAATAGTAACGGGATCTGACTGGAACCCTAAAACATGGGTGGGTGACTTACATGAGACAGATGAGTGGTCAGATAAAGAGTGGGAATGTGAATGTGAGGAAAAGGAGAGAGATGAAAGGAAGGGAAAACAGAAAGGATATTTTCTTCCATTATTATTCTGCACTGCACCACAATCTCCAGATAATTCTGAGTTCTGTCCAGTGTTTACAGAACATGCTACATTGATAGATTTTTCACCACTGTTAGGAAAGGTAACCAGTGCTGCATTGAAATTTGATTTAGGACAAATAAATCAGATAGAAGGCAGAGAAGCTGGTGAGTGTGAATGGCAATTGTTGACTAGAGGGCATGAACTGGATAATGGCATAAGGATACTGAGTGAAGAAAGTGTGGAATTAAAGCAAAGAACAATGGAAATTAAGGGAATTCAAGTGTTTGTGTGTGAAAGGTCTAAAAGTGCTAATGCAAGGATGGCTGAGTTGGTAAGAAAGTGCACCAGTTTAGGAGTTGGTTTGAATGAAACAGGACAAGCCAAAGAACAAAGGATGGGGGATGGTGCAGCAGGAAGGTTTCCAAGCTCAGGCAACAAGCCAGGAATGCACAGGGGCGTGAAGGTCCTAACAGCTATGCTAGGGCCAGCAGTAATTAAAAAACACACACATTTAGGTTCAGTAATTCGAAACCTGACTGACCAGTTGTTTAAAAAGACAGCCTATGGAACTCCATGCAATAAAATGGAGAAAAGTGAGCTGGTCTTGGGTAAAGAACACAGGTCAGTTTTAGGAGAGATGCTGGATCTGGCACTGGGATTTTGGAGAGGTTATAGCCCACACTTTCAAGTAGCAGTTACCATAAAATAAAAAGGACACACAGGTAAATGAAAAAAAAAAAAGAAGGGTAGCGGAGGAAGACACAGGAAAGGGAAGATAGTTATTTCTGTTTCAATTTTCTGGCCTTTTGCAATAGTGCTACTTCTATTGTAAGGTTTTATGGACTTTGGGTTGGTAAAGGTAATAAATAGTGAAGACAATTAGCAGAGTAAAATCCATGCAGGAGATTGGGTTACCATTAGCACATTGGAGCAGAGTGGCAGTGTGGCCAAGCTGTTCCAATGAATGCCTGGAAGCAAAGTTTGAGTGTTGGCACCAGGTTTAAACAACCAAAAAGTTGAGATGGACAGAAACTGCTTTGTCACCTTCCATTTTGCAGACCTGCCTACATAGCGGAATGAAAAAAAGAAACAGGAAAAGACAATAAGCAAAGATTAAAGACAAAGACATGAAGAAGAACCGTACAGACAGCAAGAAAAAGACACTTGCTGGGGTTTAAGTGAGTAACAAGTCCTCAAGCCATGCAATAATAAGTCTAGTCAGAATAGCTATAGTTTAAAAGGAAAGGTTTGTTCATTACTGCAGCAAATTTATATTCCAAGGGGTGGAAACTGAACAAACCAGTTAGGAATGCCAAAATAAGGGGATATTTTTGGGTTCCTACAGTATACATTCTGGGTATTAATTAATTAAGTGAGATAATTAATATAATTAGATAGATAGATAGATAGATAGATAGATAGATAGATAGATAGATAGATAGATAGATAGATAGATAGATAGATAGATAGATAGATAGATAGATAGATAGATAGATACTTTATTAATCCCAAAATTAATACTATTTTAATGAAAATAAGACAGAGGTTATAGTTTTTGGTCCTGGGGGCACCAGTGGGTCTATTTCTACTTCTGCTCTTGTGGATTTGGATCCCCTTGCACAATATGGTACGCCTGTTATTACAAATTTGGGTTTTAAGATAGATGTGGATTTTAGACTGGACGGTCAGATCAGTACGGTGGTGAAATCTGGTTTTTTTCAGCTAAGACGTTTGGGGAAGATAAAAAACATTCTTTCCAAAGATCAATTTACAACAGTAATCCATGCCTTCATTACAACCCGGTTGGACTATTGTAATTCGTTGTATGTTGGTGTTAGCCAGTCCACCCTGTCTCGGCTGCAGCTGGTGCAAAATGCTGCTGCACGCCTTTTAACTGGCATGCGAAAGAATGAGCACATTACACCTGTATTATCCTCACTGCACTGGCTGCCTGTTCAGTTTAGAGTTCATTTTAAGATTCTTTTATTTGTTTTTAAGTCCTTAAATGGGCTTGCTCCGCCCTACCTCGCTGAGCTGCTGCATATGCACTCTCCTTCCCGCTCACTCAGATCAGCTGGTCAGCTGCTTCTGGATGTGCCTAGGACTCAGCGAAAGCTCAGGGGGGATAGGGCTTTTTCCGTTGTGGCTCCAAGGCTCTGGAATTCACTGCCAATCCACATTAGACAGGTCTCCTCACTGCCCATTTTTAAGTCTGCTCTTAAGACTTACCTTTTTGGTTTGGCATTTGATCCTGTGTGAGCAGTTGATTTTACTTTGTTTTAACTCTGTTTAGTTGTTTTTACTATGTTTTAATTAGTTTTATTTATTGTATTTTATTTACTTATTTATTATTTTGTTTTTGTTTAAAATTTATTTTAGTCTATGTTCAGCACTTTGGTCAGCGGCTGTTGTATGTAAAGTGCTTTATAAATAAAGTTGACTTGACTTGACTTGACTTGACTTGACTATTATTAAGGAAAATGTATACTAAGAAAATTGGTGAACTTTTCAGGAAAGCAGGTGCAGCCAGTACATTTGCAAGTCATATGGGCTCCGATGTTTAGGTATAATTTTAATTGGGAAAATACAGAAGCCCTGCTGAGGTTATCACCTGTGGTACAAGCACAGGACCAGTGGGCCAATTCTGAACAGAGGTGTTTAGCACAACGAGTATGCATATGGTGAGCAAACAACTCTAGGGGTGGCCTACAGGGGGAATGATGAGTTGCATAGCTGTGATGTCTCATGGTGGTGATGCCAGCCTATACTGGTAAAGGCTGATGGCAGTCAAGAGTTGCACCATGGGTTGGAAAGCACAAGAGGCAACTAAATCAACCCCAAATGTGTGAAGAGGGGCCACAGAGGTTGGTTTGTGAACAGTTTATGCAGTGGCACATGTGCTCTCACTTGGGCAGAACTGGTTGTACTGGCACCTGTGGCATGTTACCTTTGAAATTTTGATGTTAATTGTACAGCTGCATATGCTTAAATGAATAGTTTGGGACAGGGGTCTAATTAGCAGTTAGACACAAAACCAGTAAAGAACAAAGGTCACTTTTAGGAATTCACACAACAGACTAAATTGCAGTGGGCTAGTTTAGTGGAAGGTGTGGACTTGTCTCATTTTGAATCACCAGATCTGATGACATATGAAGACTGCAGAAAGCTAAAGGAACAGTTGAAGCAAGCCGGAGCAGATGCAAGTCATCAGAAGCGCATCCAAGTTCTTCAGATTGTCTTTGAAATAAAGAAGATATGTAATGGACAAATGGTCATGGACAACTTTTAACACTGGGACAGCAAATACTGCAAATCAATGCACAAGTTATGCAACAGACTCGTTAAACAATTAAGACTGTTTATAAAGACATTGTACAAAACATTCATCGGGGTGGAGTGTTGTGATGTGAGATTTTACATATAACTTGATAAATGTTTTGTATGTCTTTTATTTCTAATTTGGGCAAAGCAATGTAATTTAGTGTCCCCCCCCCCCCCCCCCCTTAGGAATGGGTCAATGGGTCTGTTTGAATTTTACGACAGGATTTGGGGGATGTGTGTTTTAAAACAGTTTGGCAAGTGTTTCTTTGCTAAAGTCATTTCTACCCCCGCAAATGGGCTAAGGTGTACTTTAACTTTAACATATGGTTGTATGGCTGTTTGGAATTGGCTTGGTTCAGAGGCCTTTAAGTACTACGACGCCCTATTGGCTGTAGGGGTAGAACAGAACATCTATAAATGTATGTGTTTAACCTCACAATCTCTCTCTTGCTAACCTGTGATGATGTAGAAGTATCTCTTCTCTTACTAACCAACATCTGAAAGAAGCATCTCTCTTGCTAACCTGTGATGATGAAGAGAACAGCTCAGCAGCCATTTTGAACAGACATGTGGCTGAAAGCTGAGCACTAATGATGCCTTAACTAGAGACATTTAAGTAACTAGAAGACTGTGTGCCGCCTGAACTACATATCACCATTTAATCAGGTTGTATGGTTACCAATATTCAAATATACTTTTCATTTTGTTATTATTTATGAATATTATCAATAATACATTATTTTATGTGTAACTTAACTTCTGCTCGTCTTTTTACTACATCTAATTGCCTAAGGTAATAGATATAGAAGGGAAGGTGGGGATAAGTTATATACAATAATACCTTATAAACAGTGGTAAGTCTGTGAGATTAGGCATTCTAAGGCTACATATTAATAATACAATAGGGGAAAGTAGAGCAATATATATTACTCTACCAAGACAAAACAATTGGCGTAGTCGGCAGGATTTTGCGGTAACCATTGTTTTGCACCTTGTTGACAATGCTAAATTGGTGTTTGTGTGTGTTTTCACCCTGAGATGGACCATTCCCCTATTCTGGGATTGTTTTCTGCCTTGCGCCTGATGCTTGCTGGGATAAGTAGCTATCTATACTAATAAAAGGCAAAGCCCTCACTGACTCACTGACTGACTGACTGACTGACTGATTGACTGACTGACTGACTGACTGACTCATCACTAATTCTGCAACTTCCCGTGTAGGTGGAAGGCTGAAATTTGGCAGGCTGATTCCTTACAGCTTACTTACAAAAGTTAGGCAGGTTTCATTTCGAAATTCAACGCGTAATGGTCATAACTGGAACCTCTTTTTTCACAATATACTGTAATGGACGGCAGCTCGATGGCCGTGGGAGGAGGAGTTGAGTGTCACGTCATCACGCCTCCCATGTAATCACGTGAAAAGACTGTGAACGCAGTAGGGACAAATGAAGGAGGAGCTGCAAACAGCGAAGAACAAAAAATTCATTAAACAATTGAGAAGGGAGCGAGTGAAGCATACAAGCATGTTCATAAGGGAAACAAAGCACGGTGTAAAACGTAAGTTTAAATTAAGTTTATAGAAACGCTCCCGCTGCGGATTGCAATAACGTGAAAAGACTGTGAATGCAGTAGGGACAAATGAAGGAGGAGCCGCAAACAGCGAAGAACAAAAAATTCATTAAACAATTGAGAAGGGAGCGAGTGAAGCATACAAGCATGTTCATAAGGGAAACAAAACACGGTGTAAAACGTAAGTTTAAATTAAGTTTATAGAAACGCTCCCGCTGCGGATTGCAATAACGTGAAAAGACTGTGAATGCAGTAGGGACAAATGAAGGAGGAGCCGCAAACAGCAAAGAACAAAAAATTCATTAAACAATTGAGAAGGGAGCGAGTGAAGCATACAAGCATGTTCATAAGGGAAACAAAGCACGGTGTAAAACGTAAGTTTAAATTAAGTTTATAGAAATGCTCCCGCTGCGGATTGCAATAACATATTCGCGAGATAAAAGTTTAATGAGAAGACACGAGGTATAAACGAACCACACGTCATAGCGCAACGTTAGGGGCAACAGTTTCAACCATTCTATGATCTGCCTCTCGCAACTGAAAGACGGCACATGGCGGATGTTAGCCCACTTGCTGACCGCAACGTTAGGGGCTTCAACTCTGGCGCTGACGATATTCGATTCTCGAGAGGGGATGCAGTGAGTGTGAATGCCTGATGAGCCCAGAATTAAGGAGAAACACGTGTCGCATACTCTTTGCATTATTTGAAAGTAAATTATTAAAACCATTCTATGATCAGCTTCTGGGAACAGAAAGAGGGCACGTGGCGGATGTAAGGCGACTTCCTGACCAACCACAAGCGTAACCTGGCAGGTAACCATCCATACAGTCAGATTGTGATTCAGAAAACGAATGCCATGAATTTAATTACCACGATCTACATACTGTCAAATAAACGAAACACACGCCGTAGCGGGACAGCTGTGAAAAGCGAGGTTCACAAAAAAACAGATCCTTAACAAATTGTTATTGGTATATTTTCGATCCGTTTAAAAAGGTTTTACTTTCTTCTTAAAAAATTAAAAGCAGTACTTCGCCGCAACGAAGCGCGAGAATATGGCTATATATATCTGCTTCTCACAATTAAAAGAGGGCACGTGGCTGATTTTAGATGACTTCATGACCAAACATAAGTGTTACCTCCCAGGTAGGGTTACCACTTTTAATACAAAAAAATAAGGGACGCATACTGCAGCGGGTGCCACATCCCAGTGCCAACAGTTTGCAGACTCTACTTAAAAGACCCGCCCTCCTCACTGGACAGTTAAAAAGACCAATCAAACTAACGATGACATCAAGTATTACCCAATCAAAAGTAGGAAAGGAGGCATCTTCATAAAATGCGTGTGGGATGATTTGCATGAGACGCTGCTTTAAAAAAAATGATAAAAAAAATACGGGACAAATTCCTTCCCGTATTGATTCAAAACGGGACGCGCAATTTCATTCTCAAATACAGGACGATTCCGTATTTTAAAGGACGGGTAGCAACCCTACAGTGCCAGGTAACCACCCATACATTCGGATTGTGATTCAGACTAGGAATGCAATGAATGTAATTACCCCGATCTACATACAAGGCAAAAGTCTTGCAACATTCAAAGATGATGGTTTGTGATAAGTACACCATAGAACATAAAAGAGCTTATGAAGCCTTGAACCGAAAAAAGCAAGATCTCAGAGATCGTAAAAAAAAAATAGGAGGTAATGTCGTTTTTACTCGCTGTAGATTTTAGTCAAACATTACCAGTTATTTCACGAGGGAGACCAGCAGATGAACTCAACGCGTGTTTAAAATCCATGCTTCTCCCACGCTCGGTTATATGTCGCGTGTTCTCGGGTAGGTGCACCAAAAAATGTATACATTTAAGCATGTAATGAGCAAACAAAAAATGAGGTATACCCGAAGGCACTGCAGTAGTACTTAATGTAACTTTACTTCTTAAATGTTAATGTTTTACTGTTTAATAATTTATACGCTTCTTATATGTTGTTCAAATTCTTTTATCAAAATACCAGTGACAGCGCAATGCACGATAACGTGGAGTGAATACACCATACGCATCCGCCCACGGCTGCCCTGGTGTGCGCAGATAGGAGTTGATTCTACAATAAAATAAAATAAAGATAAAAAACCCAGGATTGTTTCCTGCCTTGTGCCCTGTGTTGGCTGGGATTGGCTCCAGCAGACCCCCATGACCCTGTGTTCGGATTCAGCGGGTTGGAAAATGGATGGATGGATGGATAAAAAGAGTAATACAATCATCACCAATAAAGCGGATAGTAGACGTGACGTTCTATATGTGTACCAGATTTCAAGTCAATAGGTGAAACGGTTTGCGAGCTACAGGTGATTTAAAATCCTGGACAGACAAACGAATAGCCACGGTAGCACATTACAGAAGAAGATTTTACTGTTTAATAATTTATATTTATATGAAATGTGCTTCTTATATATTACTTCATATTCTCATATGATAATGATGTTAATGTTGTTTATATTGATTTCTATGTTATTGAAACTGCATGTATGTGTGTATATGTATGTGTATATATATATATATATATATATATATATATATATATATATATATATATATATATATATATACTAGCAAAATACCCGCGCTTCGCAGCGGAGAAGTAGTGTGTTAAAGAGGTTATGAAAAAGTAAAAGAAACATTTTAAAAATAACGTAACATGATTGTCAATGTAATTGTGTTGTCATTGTTATAAGTGTTGCTGTCATATATATATACATATACACATACACATACACATATATTATAACACACTACTTCTCCGCTGCAAAGCGCGGGTATTTTGATATATATATATATATATATATATATATATATATATATATATATATATATATATATGTATATATTCTCTTCCATTCATATACAGATATATATTATATATATACACACACATATATATATACACATACAGAGATATATATATATATATATATATATATATATATATATATATATATATATATATATATATATATATGTGTGTGTATATATATTTGTATATATCTGTATCTGTATATATATATGTGTGTGTATATATATATATGTGTGTGTGTGTATATATATATATATATATATATATATATATATATATATATATATATATATATATATATATATATATATATATATGAAAGGACGCACTATCTTTGATATATGCACATACTGAATCGACAGGACACACATTCAACTGGGACAACGTAAAAGTAAAATTTAAGGCCAGTACAAAAAGCGCCAGAGAGTTGGCCGAGTCTTGGCTATCAGATGAAAATGCCATCAACAGACACTTGGACATAAACCCAGCATATGCCAACTTAAGAAGGACATATGCACTTTAATTAAACGATACACCCCCCCCCCCTTTGATCATACTGACTTAGTCACCTCCACCCACCCCCCCACTGAATGTGTTGCTATATATTGCCTTTGATTCTTGTAAGTCTAACCATTATCCTCTGATGAAGACCCCTGACAGGGGTTCAAAGCTCAGGAATAAAACTATTTTATGATACGTGATTCGTTTTTTCTCCCTTTGTGGATCTCCAACTGCAAATATGCAAACCGTATCACAGACCTTCTCTTCCATTCATATATATATATATATGTGTGTGTGTATGTATGTGTATATATATATATATGTGTATGTGTGTGTGTATGTATGTGTATATATATATATATATATGTGTATGTGTGTTTGTATGTATGTGTATATATATATATATGTGTATGTGTGTGTGTATGTATGTGTATATATATATATATATATGTGTATGTGTATGTGTATGTATGTGTATATATATATATGTGTGTGTGTATGTATGTGTATATATATATATGTGTATGTGTGTATGTATATATATATGTAGATATTGTCACACACGTGCGCATGGGAGGCAGCTAAAGGGCTTGAGGGACGGCAGTTCTGAGACATACCGGGAGGTGGCAGAGTGCACTGACTCTTTTTCTCTCTTGCCTGCAGACCGTTCCCGGGAGATACCACCTGGCTCTCGTGACATCATTTCCGGGACCGAGCCAATGGAAGGGGACCTGAATGGCTCCGACCCCCCTGACGTCATGTCCGGGCTCGGTCCAATGGAGAACGAACACATCCCTGATCCTTATGACCTCACTTCCTGTCTTCCCCTTTAAAACCCTGCCCTCTTTCCTAATTCCTCAGTCTGGTTTTGGACTCGTTTGTATGCACTTCAGTGCTATTATTATTCACTTCAGCTGTGCAGCCAAGGATTTCGAGATTATACGGGTGGCTGCCCCAAACCTTTATCAGAGTATGTCTGATTCTTTTACATCTGGCGTAGCCGACAGGATGAAGACGTCCTGGACGAGAAGGGGACAGGACCTGCAACATATCCAGGTGGGAGCGTACCGGGACCGAGTTTCCAGGCGGGGAGGGTGTCCCGTGGTTCGGGGTGACCCGGTGCAGGCTCTGCCTCCGGCAGACTCTATTAGGCAACCTAGGAGGGCCGGGGAGTATGCGGGAGGGGCTCACAGAATTGGGCTGCTTCGGAAGCGGGAGGCCGGGAGGGCTGTTTGTGCTCTCTCGGGGGAGAGTGCTCGTCTCCCTGTAAAGCCAGAGCCCCGAATTCCACCTGGGGGTGCCCCAGACCGGCAGGTGAGTAGAGTGAAAGCCTGGCGGTTTGACCCAGAGAGGCCAACCCCTCAACAGGCCTTGAGCCTATGGACGAAGGTAGGGCTGTGGCTACGGCCACATGAAAGTACGCCCTACCACATGCTTGAACAGGTGGCTTGCTACCTGTTGTTAAATTCACTACCCCAGCGCTTCACCCAGCCGGTTTGGGGTAAAGATTTCATAAATATGGCGGAGCTCATTGAGCTCGTAGAACAACAAAGGGGGGGCCTCCCGACCTGGGAGAGCTGAGCCGCCCCTGGGCCGACCTCGACCGGAGTACGTCCCAAACCCTAGCCTCCCTCTGTACAACCCAGAGCTTGCACCGATGTCCCCGGCGCCGCGGGCGCACGAACCGTTTGGAAATAAGGTGGGATGCAGGTGGAGGGGGAGGAGGGGTTGGTGTGCTCTGTCAAACCCGTTGACGGTCCCGCATACAGACAGGCTGATCGTTAACGAGTATAAAACATCTGTGTTGTTAGATACCGGCAGCAACATATCCATTGTTGCCCGCCGTTTTGTGCTACCGCAACAGTGGGTAAAACATAAGACTGGTATAACCTGTGTCCACGGAGACATCCGCTGGTACAGGACCGTCATTTGTGTCATCAGCTACGGAGGTTCAGTTCGTAAGTTAACCATGGCTGTCCATCCTGGGCCTCCCCACCCGGTGATACTAGGGCGGGACTGGTCTGAAATAAACAGCGGTGAGTCACATACCACTCCTGGGGATAACTTGGGCCTAGTTATAGACGGAGATGAGCCGTCTCAAGCTGCCTCCACGCCGTGTAATCAGCCGGCAGAGAGAGATGAAGCAGTCGGCCTGAGTGACGTGGCTACTCCCGGGCTGTCGCGTGCCAATACGTCATCCACCAGGGCCGCGGCGGAGCGGGATGACACCACGCCCCTTGAGGTCGGCACCGACCCTCTCTCCCTTTTAAGGTTTCAATTTAGAGAGACGCCGGCTTCCTTTAAAAGGGAGCAGTGGAGTGACGACTCCCTGAAACATGCAAAAAATGCAGTAGTCCTTGTTAACGGCCAACGCACCAACCAGTCCATGCCACAGGGTCCTCACTTTGTGTTGGAAAATGACCTTATATATCGGGTAGCATTGCATGATGGGCAGGAGAGAAAGCAACTGCTAATCCCACGGACCTACCGGCGGCAGGTCTGTGAGTTAGCACACGCCCATCTCCTAGGTGGCCACTTGGGCACCGAAAAAACCCTGGAGCGGATTAAGCTCTGTTTTTACTGGCCGGGAGTCAATGAGGAGGTTCGTCGCTTTTGCACTTCCTGTCCGGAGTGTCAACTGCGACAAATTCCAAGAAGGGACCGTGCTCCTCTCATTCCCATTCCCCTGATTGATGTTCCCTTCCAGAGAATTGGGGTCGATATAGTCGGACCTCTAGAGCCCTCAGCCCGAGGACACAAGTACATCCTAGTCCTCGTGGACTATGCTACGAAATACCCCGAAGCTGTTCCCTTGCGCTCAGCTACTTCTAAAGCAATCGCACGGGAGTTACTAGGGGTCTTTTCGCGCGTAGGTATCCCCAAGGAAGTCTTGACAGACCAGGGGACACCTTTCACCTCGAAGACGTTCAAGGAGACTGCCAAGTTACTGAGAATAAAGCATTTAAAGACCGCGGTGTACCATCCTCAAACCGACGGTTTAGTCGAGAGGTTTAATCAGACTCTCAAACAGATGCTACGTAAGGTGGTCAGCGAGGATGGACGGAACTGGGATCAGCTCCTCCCCCTCGTCCTTTTTGCCTATCGGGAAGTCCCTCAAGCCTCCACGGGGTTCTCCCCTTTTGAATTACTGTATGGGCGACAACCCCGGGGCATATTGGATATTTTAAAAGAAGGATGGGAAGAAGAGGCTCTTCCCTCGACAAACATATTAGAGTATATCGCGCAGTTACGCGATAGATTTGGAAAGATACGGCCCCTCCTTAAAAGTCACGTGGAAGAGGCTCAGACAGCACAGGCCCGTTATTATAACCGTGGCACGTCACTCCGGGAGTTCCGCCTGGGGGATCGAGTCATGGTCCTAGTGCCTACCTCTCACTCGAAGTTGCTCGCCCATTGGCAAGGCCCCTATGAAGTTAAGGAGAGGAAGGGACTGGTCGACTATTTGGTGAGTCAGCCGAATCGTCGGCCAAAGGAGCGGGTTTATCATGTGAATCTGCTGAAACCGTGGAAGGACAGGGATCCCGATCCCTCCTCCGGCCAGCCCCGCTCGCTCTTCGCTCACAGCCCCAGCCTTAACTTCGGGGTGGACTTGAGTCCCCGACAACGGCTGGAGCTGGATGCAGTTATCCGGGCTGTTCAGGAGGTAGTCAGTGAACACCCCGGACGGACCTCTCTGGTTGAGCATAATATTGTGACAGAGCCCGGGGTTGTTGTTCGAGAACGCCCGTATCGTCTTCCCGAGGCAAAAAGGGCTGAAGTGGAGCTTGAAATCAAGCGCATGCTGGAACTAGGAGTAATTGAGGAAAGTTATAGTCCCTGGTCCAGTCCCATTGTGCTCGTCGGTAAGCCGGACGGGAGTTGGAGGTTTTGCAATGACTTCCGCCGGCTTAATCAAGTCTCCCAATTTGATGCCTATCCAATGCCACGAGTGGATGATCTCCTCGAGAGACTTGGGCAGGCTCAATATTTGACCACGCTTGACATGACGAAAGGGTACTGGCAGGTTCCTTTAACGGCCTCCGCGAAGGAAAAAACGGCGTTTAGTACCCCTAGCGGACACTGGCAGTATTGTGTCCTTCCATTTGGGTTACACGGGGCCCCTGCAACCTTCCAGTGTCTGGTGGACAAAGTGCTCCGACCTCATAACTCATACAGTGCTGCCTACCTGGATGACGTGGTCATCTATTCCGGCACATGGAAGGAACACCTACAGCAGGTCCAAGCGGTATTGCGGACACTCGGTGAGGCCGGGCTCAGGATTAATCCCAAGAAATGTTTCTTCGGATTAACCGAAGCCAAGTATTTAGGCTACCTGGTGGGTCGGGGTACCGTGAGGCCACAGTGCTCCAAAGTAGACGCCATTTTGAAATGGCCCCGTCCGCGAACCAAGCGGCAGGTCCAAGCCTTTCTCGGGTTAGCGGGGTACTACCGCCGGTTTGTACCTCGGTTCTCAGAGAGAGCGGCGCCCTTGACTGATTTAACAAGGAAGAGGGCCCCGAACATTGTGGTATGGACTGAGAAAACAGGCGCTGCATTTAGTGACTTGAAACAGGCCCTTACGTCTGCACCTATCTTGATGGCACCCAACTTTTCCTTGCCTTTCATTCTCCAGACGGACGCTTCGGACACAGGCTTGGGAGCAGTGCTGAGCCAAAGCGTCGATGGTGTGGAACACCCCATCATGTACCTGAGCCGGAAACTGTTGGACCGGGAGACCAGGTATGCAGCGGTGGAAAGGGAAGCCTTGGCGATTAAGTGGGCGATAACTCAGCTGAGGTACTACCTGTTGGGCCGGGAGTTCACCCTTGTCACGGACCATGCACCCCTACAGTGGATGGCCCTGCACAAGGAGTCGAATCCGCGGGTCACCAGGTGGTTTCTTGACCTACAGCCGTACAAGTTTTCGCTCATTCATCGTCGTGGCTCTCTCCATGCCAACGCTGATGCTCTTTCCCGGGTTCATGACCTCTCGGTTAGGGTCGCCCGACCCGACGGGTCTGGGCTAAGGGGGGGGCCTTGTCACACACGTGCGCATGGGAGGCAGCTAAAGAGCTTGAGGGACGGCAGTTCTGAGACATACCGGGAGGTGGCAGAGTGCACTGACTCTTTTTCTCTCTTGCCTGCAGACCGTTCCCGGGAGATTCCACCTGGCTCTCGTGACATCATTTCCGGGACCGAGCCAATGGAAGGGGACCTGAATGGCTCCGACCCCCCTGACGTCATGTCCGGGCTCGGTCCAATGGAGAACGAACACATCCCTGATCCTTATGACCTCACTTCCTGTCTTCCCCTTTAAAACCCTGCCCTCTTTCCTAATTCCTCAGTCTGGTTTTGGACTCGTTTGTATGCACTTCAGTGCTATTATTATTCACTTCAGCTTTGCAGCCAAGGATTTCGAGATTATACGGGTGGCTGCCCCAAACCTTTATCAGAGTATGTCTGATTCTTTTACAATATGTATATATGTATATGTATATATATGTTTATATGTGTGTGTGTGTGTATATTATATATATAAAAGACAGCAACACTCATAACTGACAACACAATTACATTGACAATCATATTACGTTATTTTTAAAATGTTTCCTTTTCTTTTTCATAACCTCTTTAACACACTACTTCTCTGCTGCGAAGCGCAGGTATTTTGCTATTTATCTATATATATAAAGGAGAGTTGGGATCCGAGAGACTGTGTTTGTGTGTTTGTGGAGGGATGGAGAGTTAAGGCGGGTGTTGGAGTCACGTGATCATCTCCCCTCCCATTCACCTCATTTCATTCAGTTCATTTCGCTCCAAGCTGAGCTCCGCAGCTGGCGCGGTCTTGCTGTTCTTGATTTCCTTTTCACATGGCCAAGTATACGTTGCATGCTCAAGAGTAAGCTCAGCGCACAACTTGGTCATATTACAACCGGAGGGGCGAACTGACAACATGGTATACAAAGAGATCCTTAACAAATAATTATTGGTATAATTTCCCTCAGTTTATTATTTAAAATTTTAAAGCAGTACTTCGCCGCTGCAAAGTGCGGGTATTTTGCTATATATATATATATATATATATATATATATATATGACAGCAAAACTCATAACAATGACAACACAATTACATTGACAATCATGTTATGTTCTTTTTAAAATGTTTCCTTTTCTTTTTCATAACCTCTTTAACACTCTACTTCTCCGCTGCGAAGCGCGGGTATTTTGCTAGTAATATAATAATGGACTGATGTATACTTAATATTAATCTTTATTTTAGGTAGTAATAGTTTAAAGACAAGGCAAATTTTGACATTGCTCTCACTGTGCTTAGTCAGGGCACTTTATATGCTACTCACATAAAACTTGTGAAAGTAAAATAAAAAGTGGCACTTCTTAAAGTGAACCACACAGTGGTGTAGTTGTAGTACTGCTGCTTCACAGTAAGAAGACCAGTATTCGCATCCCAGGTCCTTCCCATGTGAAGTTTGCATGTTCTTCCCATGTCTTCATGGGTTTCCTGCCACAATCCAAAGACAATCAGGTTAGGTGGATTGTCGACACTGAATTGGCCCTAGTGTGTGTGTGTGTGTGTGTGTCTGTGCGCATGTGGGTGTGCGTGTGTGTGTGTATGTGCAATGGACTGGTGCCCTGACTAGGGTTGGCTCCTGCCTTGCACCCTATGCTAGCTAGGATAGGCTCCAGCACCCCCTGCGACCCTGTTCAGGATTAAGTGGGTTTGAAAATGACTGACTTCTTAAAGTTAAGTCAACACAGATCTCAAATTATTGCCTAGTTACTGACCGTGTGACATGTGCATGATTGCATTAGCTCCAGTTTTCCTCTCCTATCCCATAGTTGCATGTTAGGCAAATTGGTGAATTTTAACTAGCCCTGCATGACTGGAGGTGTACTCACAAGAGTGTCTGTGGCTGTCTGTACAGGCTTGGTTCCGCCTTCTTAACTAATGATCTTGGGGCAGGCTCTACCTCTCCACAACCCAAAAATCATGATAAAAAGACAGAAATGGATAAATAATGTGTTTATTCTGAAGTGATAGGTGAAGCTGGCAATGAATTATGTATTTGTACCTAGACACCTGTTGTGATGTGAGATTTTACTTAAAACTTGATAAATATTTTGTATGTCTTTATTTGATTTTTAGGCAAAGCAATGTAATTTAGTGTTACTTTGGTGAGAGGCATTCGTGTTTGACAACCCCCTTTTACAACTGAGTCTCTTTGAATTTTACGACAGGATTTGGGGGACGATGTGCCTTAAACCGGTTTGGTTAGTGTTTCTTTGCTTAATTCATTTCTACCCCCGCAAGAAAGACTTAAAGACATATGGTCTTGTGGGTGGCAGGCTTTAAGATGTTGTATTCCCCCATTGGTCTGAGGTATGGCTGTTTGGAATTGGCTTGTCTCAGAGACCTTGAAGTAGTATGAAGCCCTATTGGCTGTAGGGGTTGGACAGAAAATCTATATATTTACTTGTTTAAGCTCACACTCTCTCTCCTTACCAACTAACATATGATGAAGAAGTATCTCTCTCTTGCTAACCTGTGATGATGTAGAAGTATCTCTCTCTTACTAACCAACATCTGAAAGAAGCATCTCTCTTGCTAACCTGTGAAAGAGACCACACAATGATGAGCACAGCTCAGCAGCCATTTTGAACAGACATGTGGCTGAAAGCTGAGCACCAATGATGCCTTAACTAGAGACATTTAAGTAACTAGAAGACTGTGTGCCACCTGAACTACATATCACCATTTAATCAGGTTGTGTGGTTGCCAATATTCAAATATACTTTGCATTTTGTTATTATTTATGAATATTCTCAATAATACATTATTTTATGTGTAACTTAACTTCTGCTCGTCTTTTTACTACATCTAATTGCCTAAGGTAATAGATATAGAAGGGAAAGTGGGGATAAGTTATATACAATAGTACCTTATAAACAGTGGTAAGTCTGTGAGATTAGGCATTCTAAGGCTACATATTAATAATACAATAGGGGAAAGTAGAGCAATATATATTACTCTACCAAGACAAAACAACACCCTACAATATCAAAAAAATTCTTGTTTGAAGAAAGTATAGATGCCTGTTACAGGCTACTCTGTACTTGCTGAAGGAACCTGGAACAATTGTTCTGGTGTTACTAGGCCTAGCCTATGTCCTGTCAACTCCTGTCCATAAAAATTCTCAAAAATATGTATATGTTTACCTTTAACTGTGTATTCTGAACAATATTTGATGCTTTGATAAAAGAATTAGAACTGCGATCAATGGTATGGTCCTTATGTATGTGTGAAACCTCTCCTTCAAACTCCAAAAAAGAAAAGTACATCACATATAGTCTTATTTTTAGATACCTACAGTGCTATTTGTATACCTTTATTATTTATAAAACATTTAGAAACATTTCTGATGTGAGCAGAAGTTGTATCCTCATATAGAGACTTATGTTCTCATCAATAATAACCCATCCACCTGTGTTATTTTCACTTATAATTTCCCTTCATGGGAAATTTTGTTTGGAATTATATGTGAAGTAAGATTTTAACAACAAACAGACCAGACATAAGGGGAGTTAGCTTTTGTAGTATTTGTTTTATTGTATCATTTAACGTTGGCCACAAGGCTGATCACTGTGTAACTTCTGCATTTTCAAAATATTAATCCTCACTTCTTAGAACAAATTGTACTTCCATAATAGAAGGAAGTCCTGTTTGAAAAATCGTCTGTCCACTTAGTGCACTGTTTTGTTCCATTATAACAGCACACAGATCAAGAGCTAATCTTGACAGTACAGTGTGCAAAGCAAAAACTTACCCTGGGCAGAACGCCAGTCCATTAGAGGGAATGCTCAAGTTCCCAACGTGCCAAGATCATAAACATGTAAGAAAATTTTGAGAGTTAAGGGGCCATTAAGATCAGCATAATTTGTTAAGCCATTCTTCACTTAGCTTTTTCAAATTATTGCCTAGTCAATATTTGAAACTACCCAAAGTACCACTATCCTTTACACTACTTAGGATCTTGTTCCATATATCTGTGGGTGTGTTTTGTTGTGAAATCACACCACAATCAACCCAGGTTGAACTTGTTACACTGTGGTAACTGCTGGTTGGCCAGACGCAGCACTGGATACCTGTGTTACAAAGGCTCTCAGAAGCCCCTCCTTCTACACTGTAAGCAAGAAGAGAACTCTTACCCTCATACAGGCAAAGACTCTTTGTAAGCCCTGCAAGCAGGGAGCTTCCTGGTGATATCAGCTAAACTCTCTTTCACTCAACCCCCAACACTCCACCCACTCCTAGTGAAAATCCTGCTGACTATGTTAAGTGTTTTGTCATGAAATCACACCACTGTCCTTCCCAGGTCACACATTTTGCACTGTAGTAACATTTAAATCCATAAAATCTGGAATACAAAAATCTTAAAAGTAACTCCTGTGTTGTGAACAAGATGTCTGTTATGCTGCACTCACAATTTTTTACTTCCGATATTGTGCTCCAAACTCAGAATTACTGTGGCAAACACAGGTTTAATTTGTTTATTACAAGAATTTACTTTACATTAATCACCTGAAAACATAATACTGAAAGCTGAGAAGATAAATGTTAACATTACAGGAACAAACAGTAATAGACTAACCAATCTTTGGACACTGCGCTTAAGGATTGTTTTTATGAAGTTTTTAAATTGCAGTTTCCAAGCAGAAATAGTACTATTTATTGTGGCCAAGAACATAAAAATATTTTTTAGATGACAACATACTTTTTGTACTTTCTTTTCATCATTTTCTTCTTTGATCCAGACTATAGAACTGAAAGTTAGCATTTGTTGCTGAAACACCATCCAAACATCAGCTTTCATGGGGCATCCACATTTACTTTCCCACTTGGGTAACACGATTGCATGGAGGTTGCTAATGACGCAATTGCAATTTCCAACTTCCTAGCTCTGCCGTATGATGAATGCAGCATTAGCAATGCAAGCAAAGCACTTCCTGGTGATGTCAGCTGAGCTATCTGTCACTACAGGGTCTTTGTAAGAAAAGGATGCCTTTTGACATTTGAATAAAATTTACCCTCTTAGCTTGTATCTATTTTCCCATGTTCTAGAATCAATCTTAAAAAAGAGTTTACATCCATCCTACTAACTCCTTTCATGATTTTAAACACTTTTATTCTTTTAACATTTAATCTTTGTTCTGAAATTATTGAAGTCCTCATAAATAATACCTTGGAAATTAGTTTTTTTTTTATAATGAACTGTTATCAGTGAACTTGACATGGATGTCTATTGAATGTAGAAGGAAACCCAAAAGAAAATCTTGCAAACATATCAAATACATTTACCAGACAGGGAACTTAATTAATATCCCTGGAACATTGAACAAGCACTAGTCCAGTAAGTCCTTTCCATTTCCCCCTGTCTCATTCTTTCTTGTTTTGGTCCATATTGTAGTTAGATTCCTGGGTTACTGGAGGTGTTTTGGGAACTGCAGAGCTGTTTCTGTCTGAAGATGCTGCATTCTTCGTGTCCCTGTTATAAAGCCCTGCTGAACATTCCTCTGACACCTATCACACATGGACGCCTGAGGGCCACCTTCCAGGCTTGAATAAGGTATGCAATAACCCACTGAGAAAAAAGGGGGTGCCAATACTAACAATACCATCTCATTTCTCCTCCGAAGCTCCAAGAAGCCATCCAAGGAGGGCACTCCAACCATGCTCCTATTCAACTAAACCACGCACCTGGAAGATGGTGTCCCAGTCCAACGTCCAAGAAACTACATCCCTTATGACTGAGCTCCCAGCCCCAGACCTGCTCGAGAGAGCTGAAAGTTTAGAGATGCCACTGAGGCTTAAAAGGCAGATTTTGTGCCTATTTTCTGTTGCACTACCACATGTTCATTTTGTTCTATTTTTTGGACATTAGCAGTAAACAGGTTGACCCAGTTGGCACCCACACTTTCCTATGGCTCTCTGCTTCCTTATTTGCCTTCGAATCACCACTGAATCAAACTCTATTGTAACAGCACCAAGTGAAAAAGCAAGATCCAGCTTTGGAAAGTATTGCATTTTAAGTGCAGATTTCAATATTCTCCTTATGACATCTGTCTGCTATGGGGTTTTTTGGCCTCCAAACACATTGCTTTCTTTCCACTGCCACTGTATTTAGCAGATCTATCAGTATGGAACTATTTCTCTTTCCTGAGTTGAAGGTTTGCATAAAGAAGACAGTTTTAAAACAACTGAAAACATTTATAGAGGGGTGGAAGGTCTGGTGTGGATTGGGGGTGGGGGGTGTTTCTGTGCTTCTTCTGAAAGGAAATATTTTTAAGTAAAAGAAGGTGAGTGTAACAATTTATAATAAAATTAACTTTAATATCAGTCTCATTAATTTCTTGCCATACCTTGTATGTTCTTCAGCCCTTGAAAATACCCATTTGTTTCGATGACTTACAGAGCTGTGTTTTTGTCATGTCTTGTTGAATTTACAAGGTAATATGGAGTATGGCTCCTTTGCTATATGTGCATCCTGCTTTGTGAATTATTGCTGTCTCATTGTTAATACAAATGAGAACTAATAATGACAGAATAACTAATGACAGAGAAATCAGGTTACTGCACTGTCATGAAAGAGTTTGTGACTTTCACACTATTAATGACACCCTGGTCATAGAAATGGCGCTGCTATTGAATAGTTATTATCAGTTTATAGGATTTATATAATCAATATTATCATTGCAATGACTTTAATGAGAACAGAAACCAATCTCAAATTGAATCCATTGTTTAATTACAGTGTACTTCTAAATCAGTTTTTTCCTATACTGTGATATTTTAGAATGCATGTTAAGAATTGCACAAAACATAAAAATGTGAGGTTACTGTGACATTTCATCTGTATCAGTTTTACACCTTACTCTGCTCAATTGGTTTTCAAGCGAGCATACAGTGTGAGGTTTGATCAAAAGGTTTTGAGCTTGGCTGGTAAGGTTGGGAGCTTACGGTGATATAGCATGGTGCTGCACGCACCACATGACAAACCACCCCGATTGGGACCCGAGTGCAGCTGTGCAACAGGTGACACCTCAGCACCACACTAGCCACAAAGCCCTGAGTTTTCCCTGAAAGTTGGAGGACTTGCTTGCAGGGCTGGATGCAGATTAATGCCATGCCCAGCACAAAGCATTTGCAGGTTAAGGGCCCAACAGAGTAGATTCACTTCTGACATTTACAGGATTAGAACTGTCAGCCTTCCGATTGCCAGCACAGATCCCTAGCCTCAGGGCCACCACTCCACCCTTTTACTGGCCTGTAAATCCAAACACATTTTTGTGGAATATCTCCATTTTATGTTCAAGCCATGAACCATGAACAAATAGAATTTCAGTTTAAAAGAGCAAAGCCATGCACAATCAGCCTTCACTGTCTCTGTTGTGGTCCAAACCTGGTGATAGACTGTTTTTCACCAAATAACCCAAGCATCCATCCATCCATTATCCAACCCATTATATCCTAACTACAGGGTCACGGGGGTCTGCTGGAGCCAATCCCAGCTAACACAGGGCACAAGGCAGGAAACAAACCCCAGGCAGGGAGCCAGCCCACACACACACACACACACACACACTAGGGACAATTTAGAATCGCTATCTTTGGTCTGTGGGAGGAAACCGGAGCACCCGGAGGAAACCCACACAGACACATGGAGAACATGCAAACTCCACGCAGGGAGGACCAAGGAAGTGAACCCGGGTCTCCTAACTGCAAGGCAGCAGCGCTACCCACTGTGCCAACCCCCCAAACATAGTTGCTGTAATAAACAAAATAACATTGTTTACTCAAAATATGATAATGATAGAATGGATGATGGTGGATGTATGCAGAATTACAGATGTATGCAGTGTGATATTGGCGCTTGGTTGGTGCTGACCTGACACAGACGGACAACGGAGGCACATGTAAAGTAAACTAAGGACTTTTAATTTCTTCTTTGCCTGTGGGGCACGTCTTCCCCATGAACCCCACAGGCAAAACAGTCCCAAAATACAAAGAAAAATCACCCCAAATCACACTCTTCTTTCCACTCCTCCCAGGGCAGCTTCGTCCTCCTCCTCCCGACTCTGGCGCCCTGAGTTGTGGCTGCAGGCTCCTCTTATAGCCCATCCGGAAGTGCTGCAGGTGCTCATTGACCTACCTCTAGCTGCACTTCCGGGTGTGGCTGCTCTCCTGCCCAGATGGGCTCATTAAGCCATGCAGCTCCCCCTGGCGGAGGCCACGGAGCCCAACCAAGATGAGCTCCGGTGTTCCACGAAAGTGGCCCCGACGCAACCCAGGGGGATGCCAACAAAAGGTTCAGAGGGAGGTAGCGTGGCTCCCATGGCTGCTCCCCCAGATCTAGTGACAAAGGGGTGTCCCGGCCAGGCATGGGTCCCAGCATGTCCGCCACAATGCCCCTCTCTCAGCTGAGCCCCATTAGGCACAGCGGCTCGTCCCGTGAGGGCTGGTCTCCTCCAGGATGGGGAGTCGGTGTCCTCCTGTCCACGGCTCTGTCCTGCAAGAACAAAAGCAGGATAGCGGGAGGTGCTGCCCCAACGCCCGCGTCCTCCACATACAACACCTCCAGCCGTGGCCACAGCTGTTGCACTCAAAGCAATGCCGATCCCCTCTGGTGCAATCCCTGCGGGACCAGAAACAGGACGGGAAGTTCTGCCCCGACGTCCACCCAGCTGAGGGTGGCTGGTGGTTCTGCCAATCTGAAGCACAGCCCTCCACTGTCTGCAAGCAGATGGGCTTACGCTGCGCACTTTTTGGAGGCCCCTTCTTTTTCCGGGGTCTCCTCTTGTTCTGGGGTGCACCAATGGTCTGGGTCCCCTTATGGGAAGAAGAGGGACCCTGTGCCGTCTGCACTCCTTTGGACGCCCACGAGACCAGTACTGGCAGTTGGGGCAGGGCTGTTTGGCAGCCAATATCAAGCAGCTGCCTCCCTGCACACTCCTCTGCCGTGCTGTCAGTCATCGCGGCTGTGTCTCTTGGAGGTGCGGCGATGCCACACGGAACCAATCAATACCGCGGCCCTTTCAGTCACCCCTCCCATATACTCTACGGTACAGGCATCACTCACCTGTACCGCCGCCATCAGTACGGCTGGAGAATCCAGCATTGCGCCTCCTCAGCCATTGTTTTATAGCCCTTAGGGGCGCACTGACCTTCCTCTCCAGCCGCTCAGGCATCTCCTGGAGTAGCCCCAGAGCCTGTAATACAGACTGCATGGGTTGGCGAAGCTCCACCAGCTCCTGTATAGCCAAAGACAGGTTAGTTTTGTCGGCCGGCAGTGGACTCGGACTTCCCTCATTCCACCTTGCTGACTGCGAGTCCTGAGTCCTCCTTCTCCACCAGCGCCCTCGGGGTTTCATCGGGTTTGGGGCAGAGGATCGTCGCTCCCGCTTGTACTTCACCTATGGGAAGGCGACACCCATCCTCCACCCCCTTACCTGCCAGAAGAATGCGGCTTCGTTCCTCCACCGCCCCCTTCACAACAGGGAAAGCTGCGTCAGGGAGATCATCCAGGTACTCCTTCTCCGCCTGCTGTCCTGCGGAGAAAACGGGGACTGCACCTACCTTGCTCACCCTCGAGCTTGTCCCAGCGTGAATCGGCGCCCCCAGGCCACTGACACAGACCCAGGCCACCAGCCCCTGCATGGATCTCGTCTTCCGGAGGATCTCTTGTCCATGTGGCCTCTTTTTCGGGGCGTGCCAACCGTGGCTTCTTCTCTGACGGCGGGTAGGTGGCCAGCCGCCAGCCTTGGAGTCTGCCAGGCTTCCTTCCTCCCCATGCCGGCTCTGACAGGGTAATGGAGCCCTAGAGTGTCGCAACCTTCCTGCCGCAAGCACGTGCTTCAGTGCACTGTCTCCGGGTGCACGCCACGCGCTCCTGCACAATGTGCGTACCTCGTGCTGCTGTGCCGGGTCACCACACAAAAAAATGTACAGGTCCGAGCCCCAAAAGATGGACCGGAATCCTGCTGGCTACGCCAGTGTGACATTGCCGCTTGGTTGGCGCCTACTTAACACAGACTGACAATGGAGGCACATGTAAAGTAAACAAAAGAACTTTTAATTTCTTCTTTACCTGTGGGGCACGTCTTCCCCATTAACCCCACAGGCACAACACTGTCCCAACATACAAATAAAAATCACCCCAAATCACACTCTTCTTTCCACACCTCCGTGGTCGTGGTCCCCAACTCTGGCGCCCTGAGTAGTGGCTGCAGGCTCCTCTTATAGCCTACCCGGAAGTGCTGCAGGTGCTCGTTGACCTACTTCTGGCTGCGCTCCCGCCCAGACGGGCTCGTTAAGCCGTGCAGCTCTATGCAGCTCCCCCTAGCAGAGGCCACGGAGCACAACCAAGATGAGCTCCGGCGTTCCACGAAAGTGGCCCCAATGCAAATCGGGGAACTGCCAACCATGGTTCCGAGGGACGTAGCGTGGCTCCCATGGCTGCTCCCCCGGATCTAGTGACAAAGGGGCGTTCCGGCTGGGCATTTGGTCCCGGCTGTCTGCCACAGCAGTTAAACACAGACACTGGTCTACAAAAAATACCCGCCACAGCAGTTAAACACAGACACTGGTCTACAAAAAATATTTTTTGTTTGCTTCTGGGAATTTCAGAGCATCTCTTTATTAAGTTTTTTACACTGATTTCATATATGAAATTGGAATTAAGCTAGCACGTCAGGTTTTTGAAGTACACATCATTGACGTTTTCACACTTTTGAATATCAATATATCAACACGATATCTGGAGTTTGGACTATATCCCACCAAAATTGTTTTGATGTGTTTATTCTGAAAACAAACCAGAAGACGATACCAGAGACATGTTAAAGCATATTTATGTCAATTTACCTCAATATAAAATAGAGGTCAGCGTGCTCAAAAATGTTTGAGGCACTTGCTTTTGCGCTTGTACTGCACATCCATCTCTCTTTGCAAGAACCAACAGTAGTCACCCATCATGCTCGAAGTGAATTTTTCCCGATATCAGTTTTCCACCACCTTTATATCTTGATGAAATCTTTCCCTGTGCTCATCTCTGACATCGCTTAGATTGGTGGAAAAAAGTTGAGATGAGAATGTAAAAAATCCATCTTCAGTGACATTCTGGCTTCCATAAGCTAATATACTTCCAGCATATTCTCCACAAGCTCAGTATAATTATCTGCTCTGTGACCCGCTCGAATGAGGGTGCTGATTCAGTTGGCTTCAGTTTCCTTTTGAACTCATTGTCAAGCATCAGTTCACGTATTTCAGGGCCAACAAAAACACTTTCCTTAATTTCGGCTTCACTTTTCTAGAGATCAAACTAATTTCTTAAATGCTGAAACGCATTGCCTTTACTGTCCAGTCACTCTAGTTGTCCAAGACCTGGAACATCATAACTGAAGAATGGGATGTGCTGGACGAAAACGTTTTTCAGATTTGGAGTCAGCAAGTAAAATTTGTTAAAGTACAGATGAAAGAATCCCAGTAGCAAAATGCTTGTTGACCTGTTGACCAGTGTAGTGTAGGTTAATTTAGTTTTCTCTCCTTGTTTGTGCTATAAAAAGAGTTACAAATCTGTAATTTATAACTGTTCTTCTAATTGTTGTTTAAAGAATGCCCCAAGAAAACTTTTTTCATTCTGGTACAGCTTTTCAATGTAGGTAAAATTCTGTCCTTTTATTCAGTTTAATGGATAAACTTTTCTTTAGTTTATAAGTTCCTCACTGCCTGTGTAAGAGGCTAGAAATTGGTATTTTAAAGAAATGGACATTTATAGCAAATGTAAAACCCAATAGATGAAGGGGCAATAGACACCCTTTGTTTGAGACTGGGATGATAAATGAAAAGGCAAATGTCCAGAATAATTCTGTTACAGGTTATTGGGGGCTGTGTATAGGATGTAGATATTTATCTGTCTCACAAGAGTTACCTGCTTTGAAGACCAAACTGCTTTGATTGGTATGTCATCAACATATAGCACTGTGATAAGAGAACTGCTTCCTTACAAAATGTTTGCATTTACTTTGTATGAAAATTAACATGTTCTGGGGACATTAGTCTCAAATCAAAATAAAGTCATATACAGTATACAGTGTTCTTCTTGATAGTTAGTAATAACTAGGGGGCTTTGTCCCCTGCTCGCTTCTCTCGCCAACCCCCCGGCCTGCGCTACGTGCCAGCCACTTCGGATCTCTGCCACTCGCGTATGTGGATTTCACTTTCACCAAACAACAAATCTTTTAATTCTCGCAGATAGACCTCTAAACACTACTTTTTCCTGATGACAACATGAATTAGACGATCTACAAGTCTTCCGACTTAAAGTTTAAAGCCAAACAAAATCTACATACTTCTGTCATATCACCTATGTCCATATATGCAATCTCTTTTCGTTGTCCCATTATTTCACCGAGTAATAATTTCTGTTTGTTAGTGCGATCTTTACTATCAGTTTTTTGAGACTTTAGAATTTTAGTACTTTCATAATCTCTAACCTGCTCTGCATGTGCATCACACCAACATTTTTGAACCTCTTTACGACGTTCTACTTTGTCTTCTACTCTTTGTCTTTTATTTCCAACCCTGCTTGGAGCTGAGAGCGCAGGAACTGTGTCTGACAATAGCATTTATATGAATGAGAAGTGATTGGACCACGGGCATTGTTGTAAATGTTTGAGAAGATGGCGGGACTTGTCAAAATCTCTTGGCACAAAGTCTCGTCTCACAGGACCTGAAATTATGTCTCACAGGAGTTGAAATTATCTCTGAGAAAGTCTCATCCTATGATTCCCTTTTATAATAGAGAGATATTATTGTTTATCCAATTAAAATGTGTATACACTATTGTTGAAATTGAAATATACCATTGCTCAACCAATGGTTATGTTGATCTAGGCAGAGTTTGAAACAGTTATATTCCTCTGGGTAAATCAAAATAAAATAAAGTATGGTGAGACATTCCAAACTGCTACCTACTTCTTTTATGCTTTGGCACCTTACCGCTGCAGCTACACCCTGTAGCCACAGTGGTGTGTACCTGCCCCAGGTTCCCCTAAGCCTGAGGCTGGTAACACTTGCTTGCCCTTGGTATGTTAGCATGTTTGCTGGCTTAACCTTAGCTACAAGGTTACAAGCAATATTAATCACAGAGTCAAAAGTGTATGAACCAATCCTAGTAAGTTATTGTTAATGATAAAAACCATATTACTTGTTTGATTTGAATAGAATGATTTTTATTTTTATTCTATTTTATTTAAAATATTTTTTTATCCCGTAAAGCTAACCTGTAATGGAACATCCTTATTGGTCAGCTATATTGCCAGTACTGTATCCATATTACTAACCGAGAATGGTAAACTGGAAGGCACGGACGCAGGTACACGGCGATGGGACCAGGAGACATAGTGCGCAGGCGCCTACAGCGTGCGTTTAATAAACCGCAAGTGAAGTCTGATCCACCGCGAACAAAGGAGTCACGGCTCAAAAACGAAAGAGCTCAACTAATGTAAATAAGACATGAAGCAACAACGCGCCCATAGCTAACGACTAACGACACAGCCACACAGAAAAGAGGATTCTGCACTGCACCCCAGAGTCAAACGGAAGACACTACGGAGTCCGCAAAGGTCCACAAAGATAGTACGGAAGGCGCGAGAAAGTACGAAAGGCGCAGGCACCTACAACGCGCTTCTGAACTAAACATCCACACTACATAGCATGGTCCGGGTAATACGGCTCAGAAACGAAAGAGCTCAACTAACGTAAATAAGACATGAAGCAACAACGTGCCCATAGCTAACGACTAACGACACAGCCACACAGAAAAGAGGATTCTGCACTGCACCCCAGAGTCAAACGGAAGACACTACGGGGTCCGCAAAGGTCCACAAAGATAGTACGGAAGGCGCGAGAAAGTACGAAAGGCGCAGGTGCCTACAACGCACTTCTGAACTAAACGTCGACACTACACAGCATGGTCCGGGTAATAACAATAAACAAACTCTCTGTATTAAACGTTCAGCATCCTTACAAATCCAAACCATATAGCATATGTGAATCACATTACAGTGATGCATTATTAACAGTACAACCACAGAAAATGCTCCGTATTAACAGTAAGTGCAATTATCCATATTACTAATGGTAGACAATGGATAACTAATGGAGTCACAGTCACGGCTCCAAAACGATCCAGCTACGAGCCCGTATGGGCAAATACAATGAACATAGACGCCTACAACACGCATCTGAAACTGCGGAAGCAAAGCAGGCACGGGTTCAAAACGAAAGACCACAACTGACGGAGATACAAGAACGAGCCCGCCTGGATAGATTCAATGAACGCAGGCGCCTACAACGCGCGTCTGAAATGCCGCACGCAAAGCAGGCACAGCTCCAAAACGAGAGAGCTCGACTGCCGGGGCTATAAAAACGAGCCCGCCTGGACAAAATCAATGAACGCAGGCGCCTACAGCGCGCTTCTCAAACAACGCAACCAAAGGAGTCACGGCTCCAAAACGAAACATCTCACCTAACAGGCATACAGAAACGACCCTGCCTGAATACAATTAATGAATGCAGGCGCCTACAACGCGCCTCTCAAACAGCAGAGACAATAGATAAACGGCAAAGAAAGGAACGACAAACAGCCGCTAAACAATTCCACCAATTAGCTGACAACGCATTCTGTAATGAGTCCATTATTAATGAACATTCATTAGGATTAATGAATATCATTTGCTGTCATTGTCATTCACTTAACTTACCTGAAGAAACAACTGGCAATACAACTAATGAGTTTACACGTTGTTGTCAAAAGGGTCAGGTTAGACTGCCTCCTTTAGATGAATATCCTGAATATCTACGGAAGCTTATAACTAACAATGTACCCGAAAGTAAAAACGTTATGGACCGCATTAGATCCTACAATAGTTCATTTGCTTTTGCATCTACCGAGGTAAATATCACGCCACCAGCTGGCAATGGCCCATACTGCTTTCGCGTATGTGGACAAATATTACATCGGATTGGAACAGTGCACCCTGAACCACATCACGAACGCAAATATGCACAAATCTACGTCATAGATCCAGATGACGCAATCTATCAACGAATAAACCTTCCTGAAAACAAGCAATGCACGGAGCTGATAATGAGAAGCGTTCATCTGACATTAAAGTTAAAGTTATAGATACTCCATACCAAGGAAAACTCATTCAAGGACAACACACCATCTTAACTACAAATGTTGTGTATAAAGAAATATTCCAATAAATCTTTCTAATGTGCCATGCTATGGGTTCTTTACGTCCTTTGTTCGTCATCTACACCTTTACACTCCAATATATCTCATACATACATCAATGTATTTTGGGTTACACAACACCAGGGGTTGGCGAGCGAAGCGAGCAGGGGGCAGAGCCCCCAAGTAATAATAGAATTTCAGTCAGTCTGTTAGTTAGCTAGAAAAATGATTTAGCTTGCAAATAGAAGAACTGCACACAATTTTCTGACCATATGCCATATGTGCTGACATATGTCGTGTACAGTATATATGTATGTATATGATCGAGAATAGAGATTTAAGAAAAGTAACAAGATACATAAGCCTTAAACAAAGACCTCCTACACATGAATGTTTCCTTTATTGTGAGTTATTATCAATCATTTTTCTGTTTATTTTTATATCAACTGTTTTTGCTTTGACATTTACTGAAATGTTTAAAATGAAGATACCTGGACAGTGGAATTATTTGCATATTGCAGGTGCCAGGAAGGGATAAAGGAAGGATTCATACCCGGTCAGGAGGCCCCCACATGACAGGTGGCAGTGTTCCTCAACGCTGGACTAGATTGAGACACTTGCAGGGTGGCATGGGAGTTGGAGTCAGGAATCGCAGCTCTGTCGGGGTCTTTGGATACCACCAGTGGGTACTGCTGGGAGACGACTGCCCCGATTTCAGATTAACCTAGAAATGCTCAGGACAACCTGGACAGGAGACCAAAAGCAGTTCCCGGGTTTAGTTTAAAAGAAAGCCCGCTGCCACACTTTAATTAAGTCAGAGTTAGGAGGCAGTGGGCAACATTTTTTTGGAGGAGGGAGGAGGAATTATGAATGGTTTATTTTCCTGGTAATTGTATGTGAAAGGAATTTTGTTGAATAAAAATAATTTATTTGATTTGAACCTGGAATTGTGTTGGGTATTACTGTGTCTGTGGTTTGGGGCTTAGTGGTGCCCCATAGTTGTTATAATACATACTGTATCACACTTTTTGCCAGAATATCTCAATGAAGGAAGCTGAAGCTGCATCATTTTGGAAACCCTGGACTTATACAGCTATACAAGTATTCCCAATAAAGTACTTACAGTATTTTTATTAAGTTGCAGTGTATTCCTCTCCATTTTGTTTTTTCACACCTTCTAGTGGATAGCTATATACTGCAATTACAGTATTTGAGACTGGTTCTCTTTTGCTGGCATAAAATAAGTCTGTTGAGATTTTGTAGTCAGTAAACTATTTACTTCAGCAAGACAAATGTTGTTTTTACATAAAGTCTGTCTTGCACCTCACTAACTCTTAATGAGGCTGGACACAGTGTGCACTCACATCCAACTCCATTATGGACTGTCTCCTCCTCTTATTGTCTGGTACTAGATTACCCCTTGGAGTAGAAGGTACACTCCAGTCTTTTTTATACTGCCATACATGGAGATGGCAGATTTTTAAATGGGAACAGACCAAGGATTATACGCTGTCAAAACCAGAAATTTGAAATGTATTGACAGCAAATATAAACAAAATCCTAAATCAGTCCAAAAATCAAACGACTAAGATAATGTTCTAATATCAGGAAACTCTAACAAAAATGAATTACACACCAAGTTTTGTTTACCTGAATTCTCAGATACCAAGAAGTGAAATGTGTTGATCTTTAAACCTGCAAAACCACGTCCCCCTAACCATATCGTAACAATAAAGCTACAAAATGGTGAAGTCTGTGAAAAACAAAAGGGCATTAGTAAAGATGCAAAAATAATTAAACTACTTTTTTTTACATTTTCAAATAGAAAACTAACCTCAGATTGGGTATTTCAAAATCAAGAGTGATTAAAGAAAAATCTGAAAAATGGCATAAAATTCAAATCCACGTTATAACATTTTGTTGCTGGTCAAACCCTTGAAAATATGGCTTCTTTTATTTGGCAAAAGATAAACCCAGATAGTGGGATAGTGAGTGCTACTCCTGACACTGGATTATAAATGAAGGAATGAGCATTTTTCCATTGGTTTCTTGGGTGCACATAAGCCCAACTTTTGTGTAGAAGGTGGACATTTTTTATGACCCCAATTTGGGGCTACATGCCAGTGAGGGAGGATGGGTGGGGCAAAAGGGGGCATCATCCCTTAAGTAAACTGTTCTGTACCCTCAGTTTTTCAAAAAAGAATTTTAAGCACTTTCAACTACTTCTCTTGTGATAAGTGAATTCAGTGCTTACCTGCCTGATTCACACCAACTTCTTTCCACAGTAAAATACTGTTGTAGGGAATAAAAACAAAATGTCTTTTGGTTTGTGGAACCATCTTTTGCAGAAATGCCTCAATGGTCTTGTATCAGTGCTTACTGGTAAAATTATTTTCATTAAAAATCTTTATTGTTTGATTAGTGAGGGAATTGAACATTTCAGAACAGTTGTGGTTATTCCTCCTGTGATGCAGTCAAAAACATGATCAGAAGGGGTAGTGAGGCCCGCAAAAACCATAAGAGATTCAATCCAATTCAGCCAACCCCCAACTGCAACCAGCAGGCTGTAGCCTATGCAGGGCCCCAAAAAAGGAAAAAAGGCTTTTAAAATTCAAAAATACACTATAAGTCCCAAAATATATCAAGAAATATTGTACAAGAAAGACCATGACCATACGCCTCCGGCTTATGAACAAAAGATTTATTAACAAAGATAGAAAAATACAAGAAAATGCTCAAAAGAGCAAAAAAGAATATGCTTAAAATGGCAATCAAAAGCAAAGATGTCTCAATTCATGATCCAATACCAAAATCCAAAGAAAGAAACAAAATAAATCCAATAAAAAATCTGAACAAATCCAGTACTTACAGCTGACTACTACAAACTCAATGACAACCTGAGAGAAGCAGTCTCATTTGATTCTGATTTGATTTGACATACTTTGCTAATATAATGTTGTAGGATTGTCCCTAATGTTGTGGTGTGATGTTATTGTGCCCGTGTCTCTTGGCGTTTCACCCACAGAAAGACACAGAACATAAATTCTAAATAATGAACAGACATAACAGAAATTATTAAAAAATATTAATGAAATAATTCAACATTAACAAAAATAATAAAAAAACCAGAAAATATACATAAGACCAGTCTGAGACATAACAGTTCCATGTATAGCACATTTTTTTACATTAACATTTATAAATACTGTTGCAATTCTGACTTCTGATGAAATATGCAGGTAGGGATTTGTAGAGGAGCAGAGACACTTGTAAAGGAGTGGCATTAATGGAGCTGAAAAGAATGAGAAGGCAGACAGCATAGCAAGGAGCTTTCATGTCAGTGCTGATTCCCATAAGGAGGTTTAAGGCCTTCAATGAGACTGACAGCGAGAGTTAATCCAGGTCACAAAAGAGTTAACAAATGGGTCTTCCAAGGACCATTAACTGTTGCTTGTGTCTGTGTGTTAGTCCTTCCTCCAGCAAGTCAGGTATGATTCACAAAGAAAAATACAAATTTTGGGACAACTTGTTAAAATGTTTGTAGTGAATATCTGCAGAATCTGTCGCTGACTATGCCCATAGAGTTTCTTCCTCCAGTTTGTGCAGTTTAAACGGTCAGGGTGCAACTAAAAACCCAAGTGAAGCAAACTGAAATAAAAACTGAATTAAAGACTTGACCATGAAAGAAAATAAAAAGCTACAATTGAGCAATCAGTTAAAGACCTCAGTAACACAAGTTAACTGAAGCATAATTTACATATCTTTCTTTCATTTGGACTTTTGCATCACTCCATTGTATAAAAACAGAAACAAGTCTTTGAAGAGGTTCTACAGTCTGTATATACAGAATACAATATACTGTACTATGTGTTAAAGTGCTGCAAATATATTCTTATGCAAGATGTTTGGTATTTACAATTAGACAGTAATGTTAAATTATTTTAGTTATTTGTGCGGAGTCCTGTCCGTGGTCTGTGGTAATTCTAGAGTGTCATTTGGCACATCAACTGTTTCCATAGTACTGTGTACCGAAATCTTCTTCTGCTGTGGATCTTTATTATCATACCAAATAGTCCTTGCTTAACAGAAGCTTTTTTCACCTGTTTTTCACTAGGTATTATGGCTCACTGTTTAGTACAAACAGATACTGTACAGTTTTTATTTTCTGTAAATGTATAGCTGCCTATTCTTTGTACTTCACACTGACTTTAACTGTACAGTCTTAATTGTGAATGACGTTAACCACATACAGCCAGTGTTCTGTTTTTCTACACGCCCAGTGATAATGCTCGAATGGTGAAGTATAATATGTTTTTGCAGAAAGTTTGTTCCCTTGTAAAGGTTATGTATTTTTAACACTGCCAACATGATACACAATTATTTGTTTCACAGGGATCATTTTAGAGGATTTTTAAATCATGAAAGGATTGACAATTATAGCTGCAGACCTGATGTTTCATCCCAGGAGTTAACATTCTACACACCCAATATGCACAGACCTAGCTCATATTTAATTGTTCATGAAGAATGGATTCAACTAACCAATTATTAATCTCTATAATGTTTCCTATAGTATGCTGCCATTTTTTATTTTCCTTTTTGATTTACTGCATAATGAGATCATTAATGAAGGCTGTTCAGACCTCGGGTCAGCTTTGAAAGATATGCTGCCATAATCGAATTGTGTAGCCCATCTCTTGACTGAGGCATATGAAGGGGACTTGTCGTGCTACAAGGTTGGCAAGATGAGAATGAAGCATTTAAACATATTGTTATGTAGTGTTAGAAATTCAATGATAGCATGATATTAGATTTTATTGTTTATAGCATCCATGTTGACACGTATCTGAAACAAGAAACATACACTATAATTTCCAAATGCTTGAAACTTGTAAAAGCTATGATTTTTCTACTTTCACCCGTAAAGATGGTGGTAAAGGCTCAGTAAGTGTACTTAATCTATTCAATTGCTTTATTTAATATGACCTTTTTTCTGTTTTTTCTCTGAAAGTTAGCACTGCCTCAGACTGCAGAGGCTGTAGGTGAATTCCCAGCCTTGTGTAAAGAGTATTTAAAGTTACCTTAAACTGTGTCCTTTCAAAATGATGAGCAGAGTACAGTCACAGTAAACATCTCTGGTTATGGCTTGAGTGACTGTCACAGCTTGAGCTGCTATCATTTTTTTCATATAGGATTTTATGCTTGTTTGTCTTTGCCGCTTGTGTTACTGGATTGAACTCTAATTTCCTGTTACTACTCCTTCTTCTTTCGGCTGCTCCAGTTAGGGGTTCCCACAGCGGATCATCTTGTTCCATATCATCCTGTCCTCTGCATCTTGCTCTGTCACACCTCCCACCTGCATGTCCTCTCTCACCACATCCATAAACCATCTGTTAGGCCTTCCTCTTTTCCTCTTTCCTGGCAGCTCTATCTTTAACATCCTTTTCCCAGTATACCCAGCATCTCTCCTCTGCACATGTCCAAACCAACACAATCTCGCCTCTCTGACTTTGTCTCCCAGTCTTCTAACCTGAGCCGACCCTCTAATGTACTACTCCACAATTCTCAAAGTAATGATTGTTTTACTTTCCTTTGGGTGGTGGGCCAGATACCCAGGTGACATATCTAATTACTTCTCCAAATTGAAAAGGCAAAATTATTTTGGAAAATTAAGATGTCCCTGGATAGAAGCTAGTAGTTAATGAGCCTGGCATTTTCACATGTGCACTCTGGGCATCACCGTTTATTGCAGTACAGACTTTGTCACAGTGCTCTGCTGATGAAAGCAAGTGACTTACAGGTGATTCTCACCTTTTTGATTCTCTCTGTTTTATGTGCTATTGAGAAACCAAAACCAATTAGAAATTAGTTTAAATAGGAGACCTTTCTTATAGTTTGCACTTCAGTATTAGCACTCATGGCTATGCTGGACAAATAAAATTTTATCTGGTGATTTCAAAAGCACATCAGTGACCATACAGTGGGGCAGATAAATGAAAAGAACATTTGATGCTGATTAGAATTCTAATTTTACATTTGATTGACAGATATCAAGTGCCTTGACAAGACCAAGGTAGCAAACATAACTATGCTTGTTAATCAGTAAACATTAATCAGGGTTGCAACAAAACTGAAGGGGAATTCAGGATCTAAAACCAGGTGTACACACTACAAATCAGGACATAAGAACCATGGGAAAAGCAACATCATGATCAGAGAGCAGGGGACAAAACCAGTCAAAACTACAAGCAGCAAATGGACACAAAAACAGATGGAATAGAATGTCTGTAAAGACAGACAGAAATGGTGCAGATGCCAAGTACTATGAGTCAGCCAGCCATGCAGAAAATACAAAATGTAGGCTCCCATGTTAGTGACTGAATGGATGAGCACTCAAATCAGTGAAAATATGGTTGTGTGTAAGCAGACATGTAAGAGGCAAGATAGAATCAGATATCCGCCATGTGGTAGGTTTAGGGACGGGCAGCTTCTCAGTCACACAAGAATGAGATGACTTCTAACAAGTTATGTTAAACTCTTAATGCAGATCAAAGGGTGTGGCTGGAATAAACTGCAGATTGTTGAGCTGCTGTTCAGTGACAAATGTTCTCCTTAACAGTACTGAATCAACTAAATTGTTGCTCATGAGATACTATTTTCTTGATCTCCTACTCAATCCAAATCTAGATTTCCTAATTTTTAAAAACAAAGCACAAATGTCTCTAAATACCACAAAATCCTGACATGGCTTTAATACCATTACCATCTTTCAGGTGTTCTTAGTGCACACTGCAAGACTTAAGTAGTAACAGCACTAACTAGCATGCAGTCTTTACACAACAAACGATAGACACTTGGAATAAGCTACCAAGTAATGTGGTAGACAGTAAGACTTTAGGGACTTTCAAAACTTGACCTGATGTTTTTTTGAAAGAAATAAGTGGATAGGACTGGCAAACTTTGTTGGGCTGAATGGCCTGCTCTCGTCTAGATTGTTCTAATGTTCAGTGTTTAATGGTCAGTGCAAGGCCAGCAAATAATTAAAAAAAACAATTTTTTACATACTTACCTGTTCATTCTGCACCAGGATTTTGTGTTTCTGTTGAAGAAGAGCATTATAATGCTGGCATCTTTTCCATAGGTGGCACGGTGGCACAGTGGGTAGCGCTGCTGCCTCGCAGTTGGGAGACCTGGGGACCTGGGTTCACTTCCCGGGTCCTCCCTGTGTGGAGTTTGCATGTTCTCTCCGTGTCTGTGTGGGTTTCCTCCCACAGTCCAAAGACATGTAGGTTAGGTGGATTGGCGATTCTAAATTGTCCCTAGTGTGTGCTTGGTGTGTGGGTGTGTTTGTGTGTGTCCTGCGGTGGGTTGGCACCCTTCCCAGGATTGTTTCCTGCCCTGTGTTGGCTGGGATTGGCTCCAGCAGACCCCCGTGACCCTGTGTTCGGATTCAGCCGGTTGGAAAATGGATGGATCTTTTCCATAAAGTGAAAAGCACATGCATAGGCTTCCTTGGTGGCTTTTTCAAATTTTGCACAGTCCTCCTCAGCAGTAGGTGAAAATCAGTGCACCACAATGTCTTGTGATTGATGCATTTCTGACATTGATTTTTGTTACTTTCTTTTTTTCCTTTTTAAATTACTGCGGCTACCTTTAAGGAAGTTAATGGTACTGGACTTTGCACCTTGTCACACATGCGCATATTTGGAATAACCTCAGACCTGAAGCAGATATTACCACCAGAGAGGGCGGGCTCTTGCTAGCTTTCTCCTTTTCTTTTATCTCAGCAGCTCTGAGAAGATAACCGTTGAGGGCAATTGACCCCATCACTTCCAGTTTCCCACCTTTTAAACCCGCCACTGTGGGAGGTGATCAGTATTGAAATGACTGAATCAGAGAAAGGAGCTCCACAACCCAAACAATTGATTAGAAAAGAACCAGCTTATTTGGCCTGCTATTAGTTGATTGTGTAGCAGTGTGCATAGTGGCCATTTTTTGTTATGTGTGACTTTATTAAACTAGGATGACCAAGTTGGTGCCCCAACCTTTTACTGTTGAAACCTTCAGTGCCTTATTCGACCAGAACCTCTTTGTATGTGATGTGAGCTACATGGCCACAACTGGGAAAAGCTTGAACTAGAAGTATAAATGTGTGATTAAAAATATCAACAACAAGCAGTTCCTATTTTAGTACATGCAATGACCTTCAAACCCCATTATTAAACTAAAAAGTTCAGGTTGTACATGAACACACACACCCACGGGTGTAGAGGGAACTGCAGGGTCAGTCAGTCCTGTCCCTCAGTCAGAAGCAGACATACAGCATCCGGCACAAAGACATTTTCACATAAAGCAAAAAGCAATATTTTTATAAATAAGTAATTATATTGAGCATATGATAGAAAATTGAAAACAAAAATGTTTTTGACAGGCCATGTGTCAACAAGGACCTGACACACGCACAGCTTCAAAGTGCAGGGGGAAACCAAATCCTCATCATAGCCACTCAAGATCAGGCCTTGAACATCCGGTACCACCAGAAGTATATCATAGTCACACCAGTCAACAGCAAATGCCATCTGTGTGATGAAGCTGTGGAGACCACTAGCCACATAGTGTCTGGATGCCATGTACTAGCCCTGGAGAAGTATCTTGAACGTCACAACAAGGTCACTAAGTACCTGCACTAGGCACTTTGCCAACAGCTGTGTGATCAGTCGATAGACAAGTGCTTCGAGCATACACCAGACATGGTCGTTAACACCGGAGACTTCATCGATATGACGATCCCGGATGACAACAACATCCTGAGCAAGGAGGCAGAGAAGATCATCAAGTATTAAAAACTCAAGATTGAAGTTAGACGCATGTGGAACATGAGGAAAAGAGAGGCTCCAGCAGTCTTAGGCATACAGGGAACAGTGAAGACCAACTTCCATGATCAGTTTGACTGACCTCCATGTACAGTTAGCATGAAAGAGATCCAGAAGGGAGTACTCCACGGCATTCTTCGACAAGACCTCAGCTGAAAAAAACAACTTGAGATCAAAGTCTAAGTGGTCTTATTGAACTCTGGCAAAGGTACCAACATACCTTAGTATGATGAGAGGAGAATGGTGCTAAAAATAATAATAATAATAATAATAATAATAATAATAATAATAATAATAATCAAACACATGATTTTATTTAATGCTACCATAGTAATGGATATTTTAATTGCACAAGTACTTTATAAAGTGGGAAAGTGAATATTTTGTGCATATGTCAAGCTATTTCAAATAGACATCACCACCTTACGTGTATCTTTTGAAGCCATATGGTTTTTTTGAAGCTACCTAATTCATTTCAAATCTGAGGGTTCCAAAGTCTAAACATGCAGCACTGAGCACAAAGCAGAAAAAAAAGTGCTGGAATGGGCACCTCTACATTGCAGGGCACATTCACGCATACACCCACACTCACTCACTGGAATGTATATATGTGATAAATAAATAGACTTAATGCTTCCTTTCAAATGGTAATTTTATTATTTTTGTAGCCAATTTGGAATTTGAAACAAGTTCCTTTTTCACAGTGTCACCCTGTAAACTTAACTTTCATTCCTAAAGATTTTGAATTCTTCAAAGAGCCATTGTCAAGAGTCATGAGATGCTAAAAGCTGAGGCACTGCTAGCTAGGATGCAGCTACTATGACAGAGATTGCTTTTTTATCTCTGCATATCAAAGTACCAGCAAGAGTAGAAGCCTGTTTTGACATGATATGCTATATTCTATTTGCAAACTTTCTTAAGGTTTTATACTATGTTTGCACATTTTAAAGCAGACAAATGAATAAAGCATAACTCATCCAAATTGTTTTGCTCTTTTTTGCTTTCTTGCTGATTTACCTATTGCAAAGCACCTTTGCTTTGTGTGAGTATACAGGGTAAGGGGAATTTGTGTTAGTTATACTCAAGAATGCCTCAATATTCGCTAGTCTCACCATAACTACATACTGTAAGAGTCAGGGCCGGTCAGTGCAGAAGGGTTAAAAATTGGCAAAATCTCCTTGAAACCTCCACAGAAGTTAACACCACAATATTCACAGTGACTGAGCATGTAGCCTGGGGTGGGCAGCAGCTTAGGAATTTGGAAGTTGTTCAATTTTGCTCTACTTATAGTCGTGGAAAGTGTATCTGAAGAAATATCTGAAACTGTAGCAGCTTAAAATATTAACAGGAATGTGCCCCCATACACCAAAACCATCCATTATGTAATGCCTTTCAGTAGGCAAATTCCTCTTAGAATTAAGCAGGACTACACAAATAAAATGGATGGACTGCAGTCCAGGCCAAAATTAAATATGACCCAGTGTGATTTATTCTTTTCCACCTTATAAAAGTGTAAGTGTGAGGAAGTCAGCAGGTGACTAATCCAGCCTGCTAATGGACTATACACACAACTGTGCCTGGCACTTTGAGGACATACCAACCCAAGCTGATTCTGGCCCCAACAGGGTGATATGCTTTGTGTAACTGTCACAACGGAGCACTGCAGCCGCTTTTTATTTAATAAAATACAGACGCCTTCCCTTTCGAACTCCATTCTCTTTCTAGTGCAGTGCGCAGCTGCAGATCCCTCATTTGCCTCTCATTGAAGGTTTTCTCTTAGGATTTCTGCTGCGCGAAGCGCTGAGCGAATTACAAGCCAGGGGTAGAGGCAGATTTGCAATGGTAATTAAGTGAAAATTTGGACACATGTGAGACACAGCAGGGAATTTGCAGCTTGAGACCCATGCTGCTGAAGAGAGAGAGAGATGCTTCAGCTCTCCCCGACAGATAAACTCGAGCGCTGTGAACAGCGAAGCTGCCAGGACCAGGTGAGTAGATGCATGCGTGCATGTTGCTGCCGGAAAACGAAGGCAAACAGGAGGAAACGGGTTTCTTGCATAATGAAACAAGCTTTTGGGGTGTGTATTGAATGCCATGGAGTACCAGGAGACAACAGAAATAACCAATTGATTTTGAGTGATTTATGACTTATTTATTGGGGAAGGCAGTGGGGAGAGAGAGCTATGGACTTCATCTGCTAGGGTAGACAGCGAGGTAGTGCAGACTTTATGTTAGAATTGATGCAGCAGTGCCCAGCAGTCAAGTGGTGACTTGAAACTCTGTTATGTTTTATATCTGCTGGGATACCAGACCAAACCTATCCTGCGCCAAATACTCCATTGTCTACTCAGCACTTAAGCTTGCATCGGATACTTAAGCCATATACACTCATTGGGCAGAATGTGCCAAATCCCTGAATTCATCTTTTTCATCTAACATGTCATATTTTCTAATGTTAAGAATGAAATTTAGAGGTGTACATCAGTCTTTGAAGAGGTAATGACCCCTCCAGAAGGGTCTGTTTGATCATTTTAGTGCCTCAGCATTTTTCCATTATTTTTATTACATCTGTTTCCTTTTTAAACAGGATAATAATCCTTTACGGGCAAGTGTCTGTTTTGAAATTGCTCCCTTTGAAATTCTAATTAAGCCCTCATTAGCTCAGGAGTGAAAAGTGTGATTCAGAGGCACCCGCACAGACTCAAGTGCCACGTGAGAAGGAAGCCAGTGCCTGCACCTGGTAGGAGGGAATGTCTATGTTGGTTCCTTCCTGAGCATGTCTCTGCCATCTCATCACTACTACTAATTCTACTAATTCTAGCATTATGTAATGTGATCAACTGAGCAACGTCTTACATAAATGATATTAAATTTATGATCAAAAGCCCCATTCCCTCCCTGACACACCTGAGATATAACAGGTGAGCAGCCTGTGCCTGGAATCGTTAAAAACCTTACAGCAGCAGGAACAGGAATCGTCGAGCTTAAGGGATGAGGGGATGACAGGTGCACTTCAGGCTGACAATTTGTGCCGTGAGACTGTGAGATAACTGAACAATGACACCAGCGGATGACAGCACTTTTCGAAAAAAGAGATGGTTTCCTTTATAGATATATGGTGGGGACATGTTGGCTAATGCTGCTGCCTTACAGTTTTGGGAGACTAGGCACGGTCACTGTCTGTAAGGAGTTTGCTTGTTTACCACATGTCTGAATGCCTTTTTCTCTAGGAAACCTTTGGCTTCTTCCCACATGCCAGGAATTCTGGTTGGGTGGACTGAAGACTCTAAATTGGTCTTGTGTTAGCAATTGTGTGTGTGTGTGTGAATATACCCTGTGATGAACTGCTAGACCTTACAGCTCTGATAGCTGTCTTGTGTCTGATAATGCTGAGCTAGACTGTTATTTCCAAACCCCATATTAGGTAAGGCAGGTCTGAAACTGGATGACAGGACAGATGGATGTTCTTGTTATTTGTTCAGTAAGTTCAAGTGAACTAAATGACTGCTTGGGGCCCTGCGGAGAGTGGTCAGGGCCTCAAAAATATACATGCTCCCTATGACCCCAAAAGTAATAGAAACTGCCATCATTTTTCAATTCAATAATACATCAATGTAATAATTAGGCAAGTACATGTGCATGGAGTAAATGCTTTTTTATAGAAGTGTTTGATTTTTTTTTATCTGTCCATTTTTAAAACGTATCATCAGTTGCAGCATTTATGAATGGCATGAAAATGCCTGGATAGGTAAGGCAGTCATTTGCAGGGCTCATTAAAATTTATGCTTGTATTTCCTACCTAAAATTAAGCAATCTGCCATATTAAACATCCAAACAATAAACTCAGTAAGGAAACAAATTAGTTTTATCCATCCATCCATCCATCCACCCACTTTCGTTACCCACTTTATCCTGAGCAGAGTCTCAGGGAAGCTGGAGCTCATCCCAGCAAGCACAGGGCACAAGGCAGGAGCAATACCCAGCAGGGTGCCAGTCCATCACAGTGTGAACACACACAACACACTCACACGCATGTCAGGAGCCAATTAATACTGGCAACTCACCTAACCTGCATGTCTTTGGGTTGTGGGAACAAACTGGAGCACCCGAAGGAAACGCATGTGGACATGAGGAGAACATAGAAACTTAATGAAGGAAAGACCCAAGGTATGAACCCTGGTCTCCTTACTGCAAGGCATCGACACTACCACTGCAAATTAAATTTATATTGATCCTTACATAATTTAATCTATTTTCCCTGTTTTAGATCAATCCCAACCACAGGAGAGAGACCACTCCATTAAATTTAAATATTCATTCATTTGCCCATTTCTTGAACTCATGGTCTAGCAGCTATGGAGTTGTGGGGAGGTGAAGCCCATTCTAACTGCACTGAACACAAGGCAGAGCCTGAGTGTGCATGGGATACGAGTCTGTTGCTGGGTAAACTCACTCACTCATATCAGGTCAGTTCAGAGTCACCAATTTACGTTAACTTATAGGAAGAAATGAGAGTATTTATGAACAGCTTACACGGACAAGGATAATTTTAGTTTCTTGAGTTGCAACCAGCAGCTCTAGCCACTGTGTCACATACCATGTTAAATTTAAATAATTTAATTTGTCAGTCAGTAAGTAATTTTCCAACCCGCTATATCCTAACACAGTGTCACGGAGGTCTGCTGGAGCCAATCCCAGCCAGCACAGGGCACAAGGCAGGAACAAAACCCCGGGCAGGGAGGCAGCCCACCGCAGGGCACACACACCAAGCACACACTAGGGACAATTGAGGATCACCAATGCACCTAACCTGCATGTCTTTGGACTGTGGGAGGAAACCCACACAGACATGGGGGGAACATGCAAACTCCACGCAGGGAGGACCCGGGAAGCTAACCCAGGTCTCCTAACTGCAAGGCAGCAGCAGTACCACTGCGCCACCGTGCTACCCTAATTTAATTACATGTTTATAAATATTTACCGTTTATCCATCATCTTAGATTGTTATGAGGTTTGTTCAGGGCTTAGGGGATTAGAGCTTAACCCAGTAGAAACAGCGGCACAAACAGGAACCAGCTATAGGTAGGACACCAGATCATCAGAGAACATGATCTCATATACATACACACCTAACCATTTATACGAGGACCCAAGCATATGTGTGGGGGACTGTGGGAGGTATCCAGTCCTCAGAGGAAGCTCTGTATGCCAACTCTGTTCCTTTATCAAAATAAATGATCAAAATAATATAAAGTGTGTGAACTGAAGTGTATTCATAGAAATGCAGTTGCAAATAAGATTTATGTTGTTTTGTCTTATACTGTATATAAGCATCTACACATGGAAGTGTGTGTGTCTGGCCGGCCCGGAAGTGAGAGGTGGAGTCGGGGTAAAGACTCTGCCTCCGAAGAAGCAGAAAACTCGCTTAGCCATTAATAACACAAGCGAGGTGAGCACGTCAGCAAAACGAAACCTCAGAAGAAAGACAAAGTTGCTTAGCTGCTAACATCGGCAAAATGGTATCCCTTTTACTTTTCTTCTCTCCGCTCATACACAAGCGAGGCGAGCACATCGGCAAAACGAATCTTCCTAGGAGCCCAGAGTAGTTCCTTTCAATTACCTGACATCTCTACATTTCAGTTTTTTTCTGACGATTTCAATAGTTTCTAGGACCCCTGGACTTTTTACAACATAAGCTTACACAGCTAGTTTCATATAACTACATGTTTAAATGCTGTTTCTGTTTAGTCATTTCTTACTAAATAAAGAATCTGCCACACTAAAACAGCCAACAAGTGGCATAACAAAAGAGGTCTTAAAGATGGGTTACTGGTGCTTTGGTGTCTATATATAGGTGTGTGTCGTCTAGAGAAATAAACACTGGCACCCAGTACTATCAGCAGAGACACCAGTAATGAAATTTAAATATTGTTGGAATGTTCCAGGTTTTTGTTCTCCTCTGGACATCAGAGGCGATGTGAGGCACCTGCAGCTACTTCAAGTGGCTCTCTTGAATCAGATGCATGTGCAATGATGTAATAAATGTATTCTAAGAACCATGGCCTTGCAATCAGTAAGCATGTGTAAAAAAGAAAGGAAGGAGTTTTACAAAGGTTTGTGGGGTTAAGTGTGTGCAGACAGCTGAAAAGAGACAGGCTTTGAGAGAACACAGTCCATCTGTGGCAGCTCAGGGTAAAGAGAGTAGCATAATCTTGGCAAAGTTATAGTTACTTACATTGAGTAGAGTTAGCTGTTTTAGGGAGAATGACTAAAGCAGCATTACATGAGGTATTACAATTTTTTACAGTAAATAGGCTGTAAACATGAAACGTATACAGGAACAAGCCTGGCTAGATCACATGTAATTGGTATGGAATGGGCACTTTAGCAGAAGATTATGAAGACCCAGGTATTGCTTGTTTGTACAACCTTAGATGGACTGGAATGAATTCCTATCCTTCCTGTATGCAACTTGTTTTTGCCTTATTTGCTGACAGAAATGCCAAAAAGCTGAAGTATCTCACCATGGAGTATTGCAGTCAGAAAGCAAAAAACTGTAACGTTATTGTGGGACAAAGTGTAACAATTAAAGAAACCATCAAATGTCTGGGTACTGTCGTGGTTACAATGGTGTCAGAAATGGACAGCCATTCTTGTTAAAAAACAAATTTGTTAGACAGAGTGGTGCAGTGTAGTCACCACCCTGCACTGATGTGAGACTGATTGGTAGTAAGTGATGGAGCTATGTGACAGATCCTTTACCTCAGCAGACCAAGACATTTTTTTTTTTTTACCTTGAGGCTGAAGTTGATTGGTTCCAGGTCACCAATTAAAATCAAGAAAGGCACTTTGTGGCAGTGTGAAGCTTACTATCATTCAGAAGAGGGATGCAAACCCATCATCTGTGGCAAGTCTGAAAATACTAAATTTGACAGTGTAGAAATTTTTTGTTTCTCAAGGGGTAATAATTTGGCTTTCAGCTTGTCATATAGTATGCAAGAAAGCAAGAAGGGTTTCCTAGGTGGGTAGTCCTTTAAAGGAATATGGACAATGAAGTGTTGTGGCAATGATTGGAGTCATATTTGGGGTTAATAACTGGATTTAGATTTTACTTCCATGGGCTTCTTGTAATACTGGGACTTCATATGGCAATATTTAATTTTCTCTCTTAATTTTCTTCTTTGTACCTTCCTATTGACAGTTCTAGTTTCTATTTTGTTAAAATTATGTCTATATTTACTACTAAGTATTTTTAATGTACTGTTGGAGTCACCTTATGCTGGAAAATCATTTATTACATATAATAATACACTTCATATCAAACTTTATTTTATATTTCACATTTTAAAGAACGCAAGAAATACATATAGAACAAATATGAACAGCAAAAGCAGACCAGTAGTTCATTAAGCTTGGTTGGTTAGCTGACCACAATTATCCCAATATTCTATATTCTATTTGAATTCTATATAAAAATTTGTCAAGGTTTCCATTTCTGCCACATATGTTTAGAATCCATGATTCTTTGTGCAAAGAAGTATATTGTTCTTAAATGCGTATTCCCTTAACTTCCACCAGGCCCTCAATTTTGTATTCACTGCTTAATTGAAATAATTGTGACTGATCAATTTTATCAATACCTTTGAGAATTTTAAAGAGCTGATTTATGACCCCAAGCATTCTGCTCTGTTTGAGACAAAAGAGGTTTAATTCCCCAAGCCTGTCACTGAAACACATGTCCTTCAGTTCAGAGATAGATCTAATTGCTCTTTTCTGCACACAGTATCACAAATGTGGCCTCATATCCATTATACCAGTAGAATCTCAGATTAAGGTCTCCATATTTATATTTAACATGATCATTGATCACATGATCAAAAAACATGATCGTTCACTACATGATAAAAGAAAGAGATTTTTGAAGAGTGCTTATTAAGTACAAACCATCTGGTTAGAGTAGATTGGGTATATACATGATGACAGTTTTGTAGAATCGTGATCACTTCTGTTGGCATATAAATGTCCAATTGGAGAATAAACAAGCTGATATTTTAAGCATTATTTAAATTCAATCATTTATGGAGATTTACAAATAGACTTAAGGAGATAGTTCAAGCCAGAAATGATTGCAAAGATAAATTAATTTTCACTGATCACTGCATAATACATTTTGGGAATAATGAGACAGTTGACATCAGTGGATCTCAGGTGTCTCACAAGACATGCCAACTGAAAATCTGAAATGTTGAAACTAACAAACTTAGTAGCATCAGTGGAAAATAATGTGATCGAGGGAAGAATGCCAATCTATTCAAGCAATATTCTGAGTGATGTGACCTTTGCATCTGGTCCAAATGAGAATTTTGGAAGGAGCATTGATCCAACAAAAGTCTATTTATGTTACTGGGGTTTCTTTATAACTAGTGAGCCAACCTACTTTCACAACACACCTAGCATCTTTCTTTGTAATCATTTTCATTGTATTTCCCTTTCCCTCCATCAAGGAATGGTTGTGTTCTTGTCTGTTCTGTGAGTTCAGATGTATTGGCTATGTAAGGGCTATTAATCCCTTCTAAGCTCTTCTGGAGTACCAAAAGAGCAGCATTGGCTCAGTAGTACTCCCACCTGGCTGATGTAACCAACACTGTACTCCACAGTCCTAACAACACTAATGTTAATGTCATGGTAGACACAGTAACTTACAGTAACTCACACCATTCTGATCCTGTAAAATGCAAGACTGGCATTGTGAAAGGCCCCAAATTCTTGCATTTCATTAATGTCTGTGGGCACCTAGTAATCAATATAAGTGCTTTCTTCATCCAGATGATTTGGGTAATCTTCACATGCATCTTCTCAATTATATTTTTAGGGAAATCACATTTTCAGATAAATTTAATAATTATGCACAATGGGCAAAACACAGACAAAGTAATTTACTATAGCCCTGCTGTCTATTAGATGACACATTATAGTTAAGCACTTCTGACTAATTCCACCTTAATTCACCCATTTGCTCAAAAGAATAACAAATTTCTCTGGTACTTTTTGTCATTTTAGAGATCTCTTAAATTAGAGAATCCTATAAAATAAAAGGCTCATTTCTAACAGAGACATTATTTTTTGCAAAATAGCACATATTCAATACAATCAAGATAAAGTAAGTCAGAGTTCATTTAAACTATTTTATTGTTCACTTCAATTGTTTAATTGTCAAACTATCTGTGCTACTCGTCTAATATGGGTTGAAGTCTAAGTAATTAACGTAGACCTCAGTGTTATCTCTTGCAGAGCACCATGTATCCCAATGGACTTTGTAATGCATGTAGTAATAAATGCATTGCATTTGTCATTTCAATAGTTGTTAATGATGCGCAATCTGTTGGAATCACAAATGCAACACATATGTCTCTGTTATATGCCAAATGGCATAAGATTCATAAAAGCAGTGGTAATATTTGTGATGCATCTTCTGTTGGAATGACAGAGATATTGCAACTAGATGGACACACATACACTAATCCTCAGTGATCCTTTTATCAAGGTGGATTAAATATTTTCCATCCAAAATATTTTGTTTTTACCAGAGAGCCAAAGCCAGGAGATTAAAACAAGAGGACAAAATGAGAATCAAACAAGAGAGCCAGAAAAAAAAAAGTTGTAATCAAAACCAAAACCTGACACTTGGACATATTTGGAAATAAATATTAACTTTACCAGAGATTTCAATATGTGGAATATGTACTGAGGGATAACGTAAATTGAACCTGTAGGCCTGTTTATAATATCACCTCCTCAATATCACCAAAACAATGATTGCAGTTAAGTGACACATCTAAATGCATCACCATTAACAAGAAAAAATAAGATGGAAATAAAATAGGATATTGTCAAAACAGATTGAAATTAAAAATAAGCCTCAGAAACAGAATCCTGATGATGATGATAATAATAAAAAAAAACAATTCAAATATATGTATAGAACCTTTTACTTATCACACTCAAAATGAGGTTCTAAGAATTAATTTTATTTGTGTAAACACTTAATGTCGAAAATTGCTTTTAGGGCTCAAGTCTTCAAGTCCTCAAGTGAAGAAAACAAAGAAGAACCATTAGACCTGACGTCATACAAGTGGGAGGTTTAAGGCAGGCAAAGGTCTGGTTCTGTATTGTTGTTTCTCCTGTCATTTGTCAATAAAGTAATGAAGAACAACACTTACCTTGTATGCAACAGTGTAGGTAACTTGTGAACAGTTATGGAAAATGCATTAGATATGTTAGTAGTCTAAGAGCCAGTACTGTGGGATAAACAGGAAATGTAAAAGAGATACTAGAACCTAAATAAAAATTGAATAAAGTTAGTTAATTCATTTAGGTAATGAAAACTTATTGCTAGAATTGATGATGACACCAAAGACTATACAGTGGATTCAGAAAATATATCCCTTCATTTCCTGCACATTTTATTGCATGTAGATTTTAATTTTGATTGGATAAATTTGCCTTTTTTGCCAATCAATCAGCACTCAATCATCCATAATGACATATGAAAAACATATTTACTGAAAGGTTTGCGGATTGATTAAAAATCAAAAACTGAAATATCTCATTCATATAAGTATTCAGACCCTTAATTCAGTATATTGTAGAAGCCCCATCGACAGCAATAACAGCTTTGAGTCTTTTTGGGTAAGTCTTGGGTTAGTCTCTACAAGTTTTGCACACTTGGTTTATGGTAAGCCTCTTTAAACTGCCATCTTCATGTCTCTCTTCAAATGCTCTGTGGCAGGGGTCCTCAATCACAGTCCTGGAGGGCTGCAGTGGCTGCGGTTTTCCTCCTAACCAGTTTCCTAATTAGAAGTTGGTCCTTGCTGAGAATGAAACTTGGTCTTTAACTGTTTGGCTTGTTAGTGCTTTCGTTCATCCAAGAGAAATTTTAATTGCACTGTAGAGATTCCTTCTCTGAGAACATTATCCATGGGTTTTGTAGACCAGAACAAATTTAAACTTAATGGTCCTTCCAATTCCCCTCTCATTTATTTCTAAACATATTTTTAACACAGATACTTCATGGTGTGTATGCACAGGTTTAAATGGAAGCACATTAGCTGGAGAGTTGCTGGTTTATTGGTTTTCTGCATTTTATTATTAACTAAAGTCTGCTTAAGAAAACAGGCAAGAATTAAAACTTAAATGCATCTGCTAAAAACTAAAATAGGCAATTAAGGGTTCTGAATGGTAACAGGTAAGATAACTAAAAGTAAGCCCCAAAAAATATTGCTTTAGTAGTAAATAATGGGTTCTAATTAAGAAACTGGTTGAACTAAAAACCTGCAGCCACTGCAGACATCCAGGATTATAACAGAGGACCACTGATCTACAATGTAACTAAAATTTGTGTTTGAAGAATGAAAGCACTAAAAAGCCATAAGTTAAATACCAAATTTCATTATCAGCAATGACTGAGTTCTAATTAGGAAACTGGCTGGAATGAAAGAAAACCTGTAGCTACTGCGGCCCTCCAAGACTGTGACTGAGGACCCCTGCTCTATGGGGTTTAAGCCTGGGCTTTGGCTGGACCACATATGGACAGTCAGAGACTTGTCCTGAAGCCATTACAGCATTGTCTTGGCTGCTTGCTTTGAGTCATTATTATGCTGAAAGGTGAACCATCACCCCAGTCTAAGGCTGTATGCACTCTGGAGCAGATTTTTTCCAAGAACCTCTCTTTATTTGGCTGCATTATTTTTCTTCCTCAGTTCTGACCAGTCTTCCTATCCCTGATGCTGAAAAGCAGCCCAATAGCATTATGCTGCCACTGCCATGCTTCACCGTACGGATGGTATTTGGCAGGTGATTAACAGTGCCTGGTCTTCTCCAGACATAGTGCTTGGAGTTCTGCCAAAAGAGTTCAATTTTTGTCTCATCAAACCAGACAATGTTTTTCGTCATGTTCTCAGAGTCCTTTAAATGCCATTTGGCAAACTGCAAGTGGGAATTAGTCGGTCCACTATAGATGCATGTTTGATGGAGTGTTGCTGAGATCGTCATCCTTCCAACAGGTTCTGCCATCTCAGTAGTTGAACCTCTGTTAGAGTGACAATTGGGTTCTTGGTAACCTCACTGAGGCCAGAAGATGAACTTTAGGAAGAGTGCTGGTGGTTGCAAACATCTTCCATTTCACAATTATTGAGGCCACTCCAGTCAAGTTCTAGAAACATCTCAAGGATAATTAAAGCAATCAGGATACATCTGACTACAATTTGGAGTGCCACAGTAAAGGCATATAAGTGATTATTTAAGTAAATAATAATAATAATAATAATAATGTGATTTAAGTTTTGGATTTTCAATAAATTTTCAAGACATTTTTTCACTTTGTCATTATGGGTTGCTGAGTGTAAATTGATGGAGAAAATGGTGATGCATTTATTTAAAATTAAATCTACAACACAATAATGTGTGCCGAAAATGAAAGGGCCTGAATACTTTAGGAATATACTATACTTACATGGCTAATATTTTAATAAGCTGAAAGGAGAAAAAAGAAAGAAAAGTCATTATAAAATCAATAGTGGACACCTTGGACATGCCACCCTAAAATTATTTATTTTAACACATTTATGACTTTAAACATTTATACCTAAGCTAACAGACATATTCAAAGGTGTTAAGGATCAGCCTTCGACACATTTGCTCTTAAACGGCATCAAAAAGAGTAACACTTAGACAGCTCAGAAATGCTGGCATCCAACATCAAAGAAAAGGCTTATAAATGCATCATTAGTCATTGCAATGGATTGTTGGCACATCTCAGACTCATGACGGGTGCAACTCGGAAAGGCACAAAGAACAGCGAAATGTTCAAAATCTAGTGCAGAAGAATAGAAGATCGTATAAAGTAAAGATGTGGCTAGTTTACAATATATATTAGCATTTGCTCATGTAATTTGTTTCTAACACTTATACTCAAGTTCAAGCTTTGTTCTTCAAATATCTATTAACTGATTTTGAATAATTCTTAGGGTTAATTACTTAAAACGTAATTACTGCTTTTCATAAACTGATACTGCAGATTGTCCTATATAATTCTGAAATTTTCACTTGGCCAACAGAGAATACATTTCAGAGTTGAAGCATGGATTGTCAGCTGGCAGACAGGGCATCCATGGTGAATGTGTAAGATATAAACCTTTCAGACCGACCGACCGACCGACCGACCGACCGACCGACCGACCGACCGACAGACAGACAGACAGACAGACAGACAGACAGACAGACAGACAGATAGATAGATAGATAGATAGATAGATAGATAGATAGATAGATAGATAGATAGATAGATAGATAGATACTTCATTAATCCCAAGGGGAAATTCACATACTCCAGCAGCAGTATACTGATACAAAAAAAAAACAATATTAAATTAAAGAGTAATAAAAATGCAGATAAAAACAGACAATAACTTTGAATAATATTAACGTTTACCCCCCCGGGTGGAACTGAAGAGTCGCATAGTTTGGGGGAGGAACGATCTCCTCAGTCTGTCAGTGGAACAGGAGTCTGTCGCTGAAGCTGCTCCTCTCTCTGGAGATGATACTGTTTAGTGGATGCAGTGGATTCTCCATAATTGATAGGAACCTGTTGAGTGCCCGTGGCTCTGCCCACGGATGTCAAACTGCCTACAATAGAGCCTGCTTCCTCACCAGTTTGTCCAGGCTTGAAGCGTCCTTCTTCTTAATGCTGCCTCCCCAGCACACCACCGCGTAGAAGAGGGCGCTCGCCACAACTGTCTGATAGAACATCTGCAACATCTTATTGCAGATGTTGAAGGACGCCAGTCTTCTAAGGAAGTATAGCTGGCTCTGTCCTCTCTTGCACAGAGAATCAGTATTGGCAGTCCAGTCCAATTTATCATCCAGCTGCACTCCCAGGTATTTATAGGTCTGCACCCTCTGCACACAGTCACCTCTGACGATCACGGGGTCCATGAGGGGCCTGGGCCTCCTAAAATCCACCACCAGCTCCTTGGTTTTGCTGGTGTTCAGGTGTAGGTGGTTTGAGTCGCACCATTTAACAAAGTCCTTGATGAGGCCCCTATACTCCTCCTCCTGCCCACTCCTGATGCAGCTCACGATAGCAGTGTCGTAAGTGAACTTTTGCACATGGCAGGACTCTGAGTTGTATTGGAAGTCCGATGTATATAGGCTGAACAGGACCGGAGAAAGTAGAGTTCCCTGCGGCGCTCCTGTGTTGCTGACTACAATGTCAGACTTGCAGTTCCCGAGACGCACATACTGAGGTCTGTTTGTAAGATAGTCCACGATCCATGCCACTAGGTATGAATCTACTCCCATCTCTGTCAGCTTGTCCCTATGGAGCAGAGTCTGGATGGTGTTGAAGGCACTAGAGAAGTCTAGAAACATAATTCTTACTGCACCACTGCCTCTGTCCAAGTGGGAGAGGGATCGGTGTAGCATATAGATGATGGCATCCTCTGCTCCCACCTTCTCCTGGTATGTGAACTGCAGGGGGTCGAGGGCGTGGCGTACCTGTGGCCTTAGGTGGTGAAGCAGCAGCTGCTCCATGGTCTTCATCACATGTGACATCAGAGCGACAGGCCAGAAGTCGTTCAGCTAACTAGGATGTGACACCTTTGGGACTGGGGTGATACAAGATGTTTTCCAAAGCCTCGGGACTCTCCCCTGTTCCAGGCTCAGGTTGAAGATGCGCTGTAGAGAACTCCCCAGCTCCAGTGCACAGACCTTCAGCAGTTGTAGCGATACTCCATCTAGACCCGCTGCTTTGCTGGCACGAAGTCTCCTCAGCTCTCTGCTCACCTGCGCTGCTGTAATTGTGGGTGGGGATGTCTCTCCTATGCTGGTATCAGCCGAAGGATGGGTGTAGGGTGCAGTACTCCGAGGTGAGAGTGGGTTAGGGTGGTCAAACCTGTTAAAGAAGTTGTTCATTTGGTTTGCTCTCTTCATGTCTCCCTTGATGGTGGCACCCTGCTTCGAGCTGCAGCCAGTGATAATCTTCATACCATCCCATACTTCCTTCATGCTGTTATTCTGCAACTTCTGCTGCAGTTTTCTCCTGTACTGCTCCTTCGCCGCCCTGAGCTGGACTCTGAGTTCCTTCTGCACACACTTGAGCTCATGCTGATCACCGCCTTTAAAAGCCCTTTTCTTTTGGTTCAAAAGGCCTTTGATGTCACTTGTAATCCATGGCTTGTTGTTAGCATAGCAGCATACAGTTCTTACTGGAACTACAATGTCCATACAGAAGTTGATGTAGTCAGTAGTGCAGTCAACAACCTCCTCAATGTTCTCACTATGTGATCCCTGCAGGATATCCCAGTCCGATTATTATTATTATTTATGGACAGTTGGCTATTTTTACAGAAGTTCTTTAGATAAATAAATACATAAATAGTTAGAGAAGTAAGTAAAAAAATATATACACACATACTTTGGTCTTGAAACAAATTGGAATGAGTATACAGCAAGAAAATTCAAGAAAAAGAAAAAGTTCTGACTTCGTTGTCATAGTGAGGCATGCTGCAGATGTATTGCTGCTGGTATGAAGGAGCTCCAGCAGTGTTTCTTGACACACTTAATTTGTTGGCTGAAAGTCCTCAGTGTTAGTGTGTCAGAGAGAGGATGTGCAGCATTATTCATAATGGGGCTCAGTTTTGTTTTAGCTCTCTGTTTTGCTACTTGTACTGTAAATGAGCCTGCCCTTTTAATTAGCTTGTTAATTTAGTGGGCCTCTCTTGAAGTGATGTTACCAGCCCAGCACACCACAGCACAGAAAACCGCACTGACCATCACATAGTTATAGAAGATATGGAGGATGTCACTTCCCATATTAAAGGAACACATTTGCCTAAGGAAAAAGAACCTCCTCTGCCCTTTCTTATATACATGTAGTTCCTCTGTGTTCCGAGACCATTCCAACATGTCATTAATGTGGACCCCCAAGTACTTGTAGGAGTGGACCACCTCTACATTCACTCTTTGAATATTACTTTCTGGAAACGTTTGCTTTCAATTTTCTTTGCACCCTTTGTTTTCCACTGTAGTACCATAGTTTTGGCCACTACCTACTGTATATATGCATTGTTATTAGTAGATGCAATGCATACATTATTTGACTGCACAGTTCTGATTTAGCTCCTTCTGAGTAAGCATGATAATCAAAATGTGTTTGACTTCCATAGTTGGATCCCAGTGCTAGAATATAGCCTATGCACTGCATAAGTAGAGTCAGCTGTTTAGATAGATAGATAGATAGATAGATAGACAGATAGATAGATAGATAGATAGATAGATAGATAGATAGATAGATAGATAGATAGATAGATAGATAGATAGATAGATAGATAGATAGAATTTGGGATGCAGGAGGATGCCTGACTATCCCGAGAAAGCAAAAGGTGGGTTGGGTTCTGGAATCATTAGATCCTTTATCAGAACATGTGGGTGTGCAAAATTAAATCAATGAATAAGCCATATAAAATGCTGAAGATACAGTAATATTGAAAATGTAAATGTTAAGTGTAGGCATTTGTATGTGTAATATTTTGTTCTCGAAGAATAATCTTATAAAACATAAAAAATACTTGAAATACTATTTTGAATTGCATTTTTTCAAATAATTGGCCAGAATTTCATTTTAATGACTTCTTCCATGAGGCAATAGTAGAATAACAAGTTATTTTTCATTTCAACTTTTGATTTTAAAAATCTAAAAGTGTCTAGAGGAAAGGTACATGGATTGTACGTCAGAAGTGAGTTGTAATAAACCAATTATACTAAGCCTCTGCAAACATGGAGTTGCACATCAGAATACAGCACCATACTTAATCCCAGGTGAAATATTAATTAGAGAAAATCTGGCTTCTGTGCATAATAATGAATATTTAAGGCTCATTTGCATCAATGCCTGACCAAAAAATCTCATTTGTCTCTGCAGTGTGATACATGTGCCGCTTTAAGTTGCCCTCATTTAAAAACATGGGGTTCTGTTGTAAATGGTGTTGGTTAATAATAAAAGACTACGTCAGCATTAGTCTGTCAATACAGAGAACTGAAAAAGAGCCAAGCAGAAGCAAGTGAAATTGTTAATAATAATGTTGACATCTACTAATAAAACATTTTTGGGACAGTTTCTTTATTAAATGAGACCAAGCTATAACAGGTGACAGGCACAAAGGCGCCCAGTTCACACTGTTGTCACACCACTATTGCATTGCATAGCTGTAGGGGTTTTAGCGCACTACCACAGTCCCTGTATTATCTAGAGCTGTAAATGAGATGTTCCTTGTAGTTTTCACTCTTAATGTTTCTGTTTACTGTGAAAAAATTACTCACTTCACACTGTCAAACACATCCCACCAAAGATGCAACTCTTGTTTTGGCTGAAAATTTCAACACACTGTGCACTGCGCTAGGATCTCTGTCTCCTTGCTATTTTTAACTGCAGTCTACTTCCCAATTTCCATAACAAAAAAAAATGAAACTGCCATAGCACATTATTAAATGAAGTCAGAACAAATCATTTGTGTTATTGCATCTCCTGCCGCCAAGTATTTTTAGCTACATCATTTTAATCTGCACTCCCCCTGCTGCATTACAAATTTCTAAAATTGTCATAATGTCTTGTAATCAAGGAACTTGTTGTTTGCTTTGCCTTTGTTCTCTTTCCCAGAAGCATGTATTCTGATCCTTTCCATGATGTGAGGATTAATTTCATACATTCTGATTTTATGCTTCCTTCTGATAAAACACATCATTATGAAGATGTAAAGCAGTGCGCTTTCGAATATACAAAAATTTGGTTATGCAGTTAATGAAATGGATGCTTTTCTTGAGGTTAATCTACTGAACCTGCTGCTCAGATCTGCTTGTGGTGAAGAAGTGAACAGCATCTTGATTTGGCTGAATGCAGTCCGCAGAAAGGCAACAGGAAAGTGTTTTGCTTCAAATGGCAGCAGACTATCATCTTACTCCTCATCCTCAGTCTTTCTTCTGTCACTGCTGCAGTCACTTCTAATTTAATTTCAGGCTGTTATTTATTTCTCAGAAATGCTGCATATATTTTCTCTTGGCTATTGGTCATAACACCCTCCTTTTCAATCAATGAACATTTCTGACACATAGATTACCAACTAAAATCAAAAAAGAAAAAAAATGCACATTTATCATCATCCATCCTACTGTATTGTATAGATGGCCTTTACATGTAAACATTCCAACAACCCTTGGACGACAACTCAGTCTTTGGTCCTACTTCAAAAATGATGTTCATTTTTTGAAAGATACCCCTCTCCAGTACACACACACCGCTACCACCATCTTCCAAATAGAAAACAATTCCTAATTCAGGTAGATTGTATTGATTTTTGTGTGAATGAGGATAATGTTTTTTTTAGAGCAGTGCATTGCACAAATTCTGCATTTTTAGTGGATATGCTCCTTATCAGAAACACACGCCATTTACACTTTACATTGTACTCTAAAGTTGGCTTGACAAAAGCAAAAATTTAAAAACTGTTGTGCTGAGCTCAACAATTTATCACTCCAAGAAGAAACTAGTAAGAGTTGTAAGATGTTAAAGAAATTTCACTAAAATATGTCTTTTAAATCTGTTATGCATTTAACCATTAGATGGTAGTCAGTCTCAAAACTATACTACAGCTTGAACAAGATTCCAGTTTATCTAAAGTTGCACAACACTCACATTCACACATGCTGTCAAACATGCACGCACATCATACCCTCTCTGTCAGTTTGGCAATGTGTCTTAAAGTGCACCATCTGAATGTGAAACTGTGACAGCAGTGGACTTCTTCAATATGTGGTGTACGTGTTCTTCATGTGCTTTACATGTGACATTTACTTCTGTACCGCCAACAAATGAGGTCAGGTTGTATTGTCGCTTTACGAGTGTGTATGGCTATGTAGTGCACAGTGAACCTGTCTGTCACAGGCTGCTATTGAGTTAGGCTTATGCTCAATGTAAGCCCATGAAGGAGAGAGACAACAGATGGATCAATCAATTAATCAATCAACCACCCAACCAACCAAACTACCAATCAATCAATAGTTCAAATGGCCAGTCAATAAAACCCCATCAGTAGTCCCATTCAAATTGTTTATTGAAATTTAACGTTGCCTCTGTTTTCATTTTCTTTATTTTTTATTCTGTAATTAGCTCTTCTCTGTTTGCTCAACTGACCCTGGTTCATCTCACATTGTTAGTCCATTCCCAAGTACTGTTACATTTTGTTTATCTGTGTAGTCTCTTGCTGCTTTATTTCCTTGCCATTTATCACATGTTGATTGATCATGCATTATATCTTACTAATCTGTATAATACTAATTTACTTTAGGGGAGACACAGGGGTGCTGGAGTTGAATATGAGACCGGGCATGCCTGTAAATTGTTTGCATATTTTCCCCCATATGTTCTTGGGTTTTCTCCAGATTTCCTCCCAAAGACATGCATGCTAAAATCTCTAGTTTTGTCCATTATGAGTGTGTCCAGCTCAGCTCCTGAATCAAAGTTTATTGTTCTTATGGCTAGAAGGAGATGCTACACCTTGTGGAATAGTGGGTCCATGGCTTAGAAGAAAAGGCCAGTTTTAAATCAATAATCGAGCGAGCATGGTAGTATGGCCAGAGCGGTTCTCGGATGTTGCATGATGCGGGCATTTCCTCACTTAAGACACAGGTGAGGAATCATCTGCATCCATAATTGATGCCGGGAGCTGCTAATCAGCACAATTGAGTCACGTTCCCATTTTATATAGTAGGAGCGTGAGTGCAGAGGGGAAAGAAAGAAAGAAAGAAAGAAAGAAAGAAAGAAAGAAAGAAAGAAAGAAAGAAAGAAAGAAAGAAAGAAAGAAAGAAAGAAAGAAAGAAAGAAAGAAAGAAAGAAAGAAAGGATTGGAGTGAACAGAGGTTAGGAGGTTAGGTGGAGGAGGAAGAAGAAGAAGAAGAAGAAGAAGAAGAAGAAGAAGAAGACGGGCAAGGCCGGAGAAGTAAATAGCTAGTGCAAGATAGAGAGAGTAAGCGATCGAGAGCAGGCTCGCTGGTGTGTTGCAGGCAGCTGGAAGAAGAGCACCATGGAAGGGGTGTTTGACCGACACTCGATAGGGATGAAGGAAACAGTCACTCCAGCTGAGAGATGAAGGAGCTGGAGTGACCCGGAAGGTGGTTGGCTCACCACATAAGGCCATGGTAGGCAGCAGGAGTCAGGAAAGCTTAGGAGAGTGAACCCCAGCGTGAGGGCCCTGGATGTTGGGGAACCTAAGTCTCTGTTTAACGTAGCCAGGGACTGAAAGGCAACCGGACATGAAGAAGGACAACTGCAGCTCATCCAGTTACATTACCAATGGTGTCGGGTTCAAGTGCTCCCAAAATGGAGATGGAATCATGAAGTGGAACCTGCATCCTCACGCTTAGCCAGGAACTCCTTCTGAGTATGTCCCAGAGATAACTTCCTGGACCTGAATCAGCCTTTGAAACCACCAAGGTTGTTGTGCTAGCACTCTCTTTCATGGCATTAGGTGTCCTGCTAAGCAGCATTCCAGTTGCTATTTAAAGCAGGTCATCTGTACTTTATAGTTGGTAGCGGGAAACCATATAAAACACTGAAAAATTCCTGCAGTCACCTATTATGCTGGCATACAGGTCCATTAATCTGCTCTCCCCTTTGTACTTCAATAATGTATTCCTTATGAGTAACTAACTACAGGGCTCCATCCATAAACAAGGGTGTTGGCATCCCCTTGTGCAGACAATGTGATTACACTGACATGTTACAACAAATGGGTGCCATTAGTGTAGTCTTTGGCTGGGCATTTTACAGCTCACCCTGAACATCCTGAAAACCTACACAGTCCCTCTCCACATAGCCACATATATGTCAACCAAATTCATACAATACAATACAATACACAAGTGCCGCAATGGGCTTTAACAGGCCCTGCCTCTTGACAGTTCCCCCAGCCTTGACTCTCTAAGAAGACAAGGAAAAACTCCCAAACTTCCCCTTGTAGGAAAGAAATGGAAGAAACCTTGGGAAAGGCAGTTCAAAAGAGACCCCTTTCCAGGTAGGTTGGGCGTGCAGTGGGTGTCAAAAAGAAGGGGGTCAATACAATACAATACACAGAACAGAACAAATCCTCATGTTTAAAGCAATTAGGCTCACAGACTGCAGTCAGATAATGACTATTAATTCATAATAATTCTTCACTTTTGGCCAGAGGTGAATGGGGTTTCAAAATTAGCTGTGGGCTTCTGCTCAGTGTGGCTCACCATAATCCGCTAGACACCAACTATCCTTACATCCCCTTCAGTGCATGTGCACATAGTATTCCCTGTGGATCTGCAAGTAAAGCAGTACAGCATATTCACCAACATCTCTGATACCCCAGCAGCTACATTGTCCTCCAAAGTCAGGTTTTAGTTGTAACTAAATGTATATTCTCTGCTTACTGGCTACTCCACACTTAAGTAATACATTTCAGTCAAAGTTTTTTAACTATGACATCTTCTTGTTTTACACTTGACAGTAACACCAGGATCCTAAACTTTTAACTTACCTTTCACTACTGCACACTCTTCTTAATAACCATATTAAAAAGTGGAGTTGGCATCAGTATAATAACTCCAGAAAAGCCAATTAATCAGTGATGTTTCATTAGCTTTGGTCCATTCTCAGGACTCTGACAGCAGCACTTTGAACCTGTTGCAATTAGTAACAAAAATACTATTGGAAAAAGAACTGCAGCAATTGAAGTAAGGCAAAACAAAAGCACAACAACATGATTCGAGTTTCTCCTAAACATATAAAACATCACCTTCCAATGTAATTCCTGGGTCTGTAGTTTTTGCTTCTTGTCCATTCACTAAAACACTTTGGTTCTTTTGATGACTGACCAGTAGTCAAGACTCACGTTGTTAAGACAGAGAGAGATGACAAAGCAGACTGGCAGCACTGTGGTGTTCAGCATGGCTTAAACAGACACAGTCTACAATGTAGCCTGCTGAACAATCAATAAACAATTAAAGCACAATTGTTTGTGAGAAGCATCACGATTCAAAATTGCTTCTGAAAATCTGACAGATATCGATTGCAGTCACTCTGTTCCTTGCAAACAGTAAAAGACAGAAAAACGAAGAGCAGACAAAGCTTAGCTACACATACTCCATAAAGTCACTGACTGGAAGTATTTCATCTTTTATGTCACAAGTTATCAGTGCTGTCTCAACTTGGCAGGCCCTCCTCTATCAGACTGCAGAACGCCAGTGACTCTTGTATGAGGTGTCTGACCACAGCACAGCCTAGCAGTCAATAACCACTTCCTAAGTGTGCCAGTCATTGAGGGTAAAGTAAAAAAAAAAACATGAGGGAGAGACCTCCCCTACAGTGTCTGTACAGGGACTATTTTGAAGTACATAGATAATCCATCCATTCATCTACCCATCTTCAAAACTCACTTTATCCATAAGGATTCTCTAAATACTATTGGCCCACTGGTGGGGATATCAGAGTGGCCGCTAATTTGGATTCAGTCTGTCTGATCCTGTTTTATGTGAACTAAATCATAGCTGCTGTAGGTGCTCCTACCATAAGAAGTGTGGACAGTACTGATGGTAATGCTCGAGAGGTCACAGGTCATGCTCAGAAATGCTCACAGTCTTGAAGGTCTATTACTATTTTCTGAAATTCAAAATTAACAACTAAAGATGTATAATAACCTGTTTGCCTTAACATAAAGATTTTGAATCCATCCATCCATCAATTTTTCAAGCCTTTTTTTCCATTAAAGAGTCATAGGCAGCCGAAGACAGTCCTAAAAAGGAACCCAAAAAGTTGTGCCAGTTTGTCACACGGCACATTCACACACCGGCCTTCATAGACCCAATTTTAACCCGCATGTCTTTGGAACCAGAAACGGTCAAGGTGAGACAATACTAACTCTGCAAAGATACTGGCAAGGTCACATAAGCTATGTGGCAAAAGCACTAACCTCCTTGTCACTATGCTGCTTGTGGGATGCCATAAATGAAAAAAAGGAAGTTTAGTCATGTAAAAAGTGCTGGGTAGTTTTATATCACAAAAATAAAAATGAACAAGTGCAAAACATGAGCACTACCTGAAGCTTCAAAACATCTACCTCTTGTTTTATAGGATGCTGTTATACCCCTAATGATATCCATCCATCCATATCTATTTAAGGGTGAGAGTAACGTCAGTGCCTATCCTGGTGGTATCAATCGGGGAACCAATACTGCCAGTCCATCACATGAGACACTTTCACATTCAGGAATACAAGACTAGCTTAGAGTCTCCAATGAAGCTAATGCACATGTCTTTTAGATAAATACCGGGAGGAATACTACACAGAGCCGGGAGAAAACACACACATTCCAGGAAGATACTGTTTGGCCCACTCTCTGGGGCTTTGATGCAGAAGCAATAACTATTGTACCATCATGCTACCCCCTCTACTTATATATCAAATGGTATTAGCCACTAATGGCTGACAAATGCTCGTACATTGAGTTTCCCTTCACTCATGATAACCTCCCCCCTTTTGCAGAGCTTAGCTAATGTGAATGTTTATAATTTAATTAACAATACATCAATCTGCAGTGAAATAAATCTGAAGAGACAATAGGGGGTGGTTAAAAATGGAAATGCAGAAGACCAGCTGAAAGATTTCATTGAGTCACCACAGTAACTGAAATGTGTCCGGGCTGGTGTTTGGTTTTAAGAAGGGTTTTATATAAATTATGCAGATTTCGAACAAATGAACAAGCTCATGTTTCATCTTGAAAATCCCGTTCCTCACAGTTACCAAAAACTGTGCTTGAATCCCAGTCATGTCTTTGTGGAGTTTGCCTTTTCCTCCTATGTCTGCATGTTTGTTTTCTCCAGAAATGCTAGATTTCCTCTCATATTTCAAAAATGCACATGTTAGCGTAACTGGTAACTTTAAAATGGCCCAGTAATAGTCAGTGTTTGAGTGTGCTCAATGATGCACCGATGTCAGATCAAGGTTTGGTTTTTGCGTGGTACCTCAACTGACTGTAACTGTAACTGCCTGTAACCTAAAATATGGGTTAGGGATATGGATCTGAAAGATATATAAACATTTAACTACAATTACAAATGACATGCATATTTCACTTGCATGTTAACAAGATATGTCATATTTAGGGAGAAATAATTGTTATTTTGTAGTGATTACATTTTTTTAATAAGTCATTAGTTGCTAAAACTTCACTGGCCCATGAAGTAAAATCTGCACTATTTTACAACTGTATCAAAGTACTTGTTAAGGTTTTCTTCTGGCTCTATGACTATTCCTTAGAATGTCTGTGTCTCATAAGAGTCGCATAGGATCTCAAGACTGTTCTATATATTACTTATTCATTGATTCATGTTCTGATAAAGGTTCAAGTGATTCCAGAACCCATCCCATCTTTTGCTTTCTCAGGATAGTCAGGTGGCATCTTCCTGCATCCCAAATTCTATCTATCTATCTATCTATCTATCTATCTATCTATCTATCTATCTATCTATCTATCTATCTATCTATCTATCTATCTATCTATCTATCTATCTATCTATCTATCTATCTATCTATCTATCTATCTATTTGGTACCTCTTTCTTATACCATGATTGAATTTATATTTCTTAACAATTTAGATTAGCTTAATTTCTCATGTTTTTTGAACATTACTTTGTTGGCTCATGGCAAAATCTCTTATTTCGTTCATGCCCTTGTCACCTTTCTTCCTCTATTCTTACCAACAATCTTATTTCACAGGTAAAGCTTTTTCAGACTCCATTTATTGTATTATTATTTTACATTTCAAAACTCAAACTTTTATGTTTCTGATGGGCTCCACAAAGTCATAATCTTAACTTGAGTTAGGAATAGGAATCCAGGAGTGGTGCGGCTACGTCTAGATGCCTTCCTGATTACTCTGTGTAAACTGTGTTCTTACTTAATATTTTTATTTACTTTTTACTGTCTTTCATGCCCACACAACAATGGGTTTAGTAGTTTATGACAGCACAATGCAAACAATTGGAAAACAAGTTTCACCCTTCACCTGAATATCTTAAACCTGATCCATTGTGGCCAGTGTTGACAAGGACAAAGGACGCAACCACAAGGCCCTGTGGCGATGAACAAAGAAAGACCTGGAGGACCGCGTATGGGCAGACTTCACTACATGTTGTACTTGTGACAAATAAAGAATCTTGAACATGAACTTTACCTTAACAAATAAGGATAAAGGTCTTTAAAAAGAACAGTGTGGAACTGTAGACAACCTCTAGCCCACATTACCAAAAACAACTTTTGTTTAATATATCTAAAGATTTTTTTACAAAATGTATTTCCATGCAAAAAAATTAAAAACAAGACTAAAACACATCATACCTAAATAGAAAACCTTGAGGAAAACAAAAATAGTTCATAATCAAAGAATTGAACTCCAAAAATGATGCAAAGATCTATACAACTAAAACAAGAATCAAGAATCAAGCAAAGCACTTACAGAGAGAATTGCGAATCCAAAATGTAATCAAGAGTGCCAATACATAGACAAATTAACTGATGTCATAGCATTAGTACAGGATTAAACCCCAGCTATATAAGGTTGGGGGTGGTCCCACAGCAGGGTCATCAGGATGGCCCGTTCCTCTATGCTCAACTCATAAAGGACAAGGAAAAGAGCACAAGAACAATGAATGAAAGAACACAATAAATACATGAAAATATTGTGTAAATGCAAATATTTATTAAAAACAATAAAATACAAAAAGAAGGAAGAGTAAAACATCTGTAAAACATAAGAAGCATAAGCCAGAGATAAAAACATGGATGTACTATAACACAAATACTTATGAAGCTCCAAATTACAAGCAGGGACTTGTACGAGTCTGCTTTCCATCATTTGAACTAATCGTCTATAACAATATTTAAACAATCATTGAAGACATCCCATTCTGTTTCTCTGTCTGCTCCTTTGAACCTTTGTTTGTCAAGGTTTGCACATAATAAATAATACTCATGTTATCTATCAACAGATTCATGGGTTTTGTCCTCCAGAATCATTTGAATCTGAAAAGAGAACTTCCTTAGCAGGACATAGGAGTGGTCATGTGACATCATTGTCATGGCCTTTGGTTTTGGCCATTGATGATTCCATTTTTCATATTTTTGTACTGTTTTATTGCAATTTTCTTATTGTTTAATTTTTATAATTATGATGATGATGATGATGATGATGCCATCCAGCACCATTTTAACTGAGCTCTTCATTGCCGGGACTGGCATTTTCCTGGTTTTCTCAAGAATGTGGCCATATTTTCATGAAAACATGGAATGTTTATTATGGTGGTGCTGAAAGGCACCATACAAACATTTGGACAGTCACAACAAAATTCTCTTTTGAGAAAGATTTTGCAATCAAACTTAGTTTAGGATAAATTTCCACTTTCTTTACTCATTCTGTACTGTACATTATTTTTGACCACTGACATTTGGATTTTGTTTCGGCTCAGGGCACAGTTTATTTTTTTACTTCCTAGATTCCAACCCTAGCCTCTTAACTGACTATGAAACAAACAAAAAAAAGCGTTTTGCATCCTGGTGCACTCTTGCCATTGCAATAATCGGAGTCTGAACTTCTAATAATCATGTCTGTATGTTTTGTGTATGTTTAATTTGTTTTTACACATTTTTTAAATTATTATTTTGTTATATTCTAGTAACATCATTTTTTGCTTTGTTTATAGATTGTTGTCACTATTTTAGGGCATGGCTGTGACCTTATTGTTCACTATAATTGTCCCTCATGACCTTCATGTGACATGTAGGTCAGGTGATCTATTGTGTCCCTTCTATAAAAGACATCCATATTTTGGATCTTTTTGCTTTTGCTACTCTCTGTCACATTTTTTGGTATTAGAGAAAGACAAGACTCTCACAAGAATAACTTGGCTTTCTGTTTTTACATTGAGTCTTGTTTTTATTTCCTGAACTTTTGACTATTATTGTTATTATTATTATTATTATTTTTATTATTATTAGTAGTAGTAGTAGTAGTAGTAGTAGTAGTATTTTTATTTGCCTGTTTCTTTACTTTTGCCTTGTTTCTGAACATGACTCTGTCTGCTCCTGTTGTGGCTCCAGTTTTTCTTGTGATAGTTTTTAAGTTACACTCTGGCTATCCCTGTTTTATTCATTGAGTCTCTGTCTGTAGCTGCTCATCTTTCTTTGTGATTGATGTTGCTATACACAGATCAATAATTATGGTATTACCTTGTTGAATAACGGGCAACATCACATGAAGTATTATTATTGCCACCATCTAGAAGACTTTATTAAAAGTTGTCAACCATCATCAGGAAGGTAGCATATTCAGTAGTCACTCCAAGGCCTTGAGTTTCAACAAAAGTGACTTAAACTATTATCCTTCATTGTTCCATTCTTTGTAAATTTACATTTACTTATGTAAGAAGGTCAAGGCTATCATGTTGTTGTGTGCATATCATTGCTATCTTCTTGATGCTGCTCAGCTAAATAGTATATGGATCTACTCTATGTACAGTCAAGGAATTGTCACTATATTTTGCTAGTAAATTCTCTGAGGAGAAATTAAAGCAAAAATAACTTTCTTTTTGGGCTTTTCAGTTCCCAATATACTTACTCAAGCTTTTCTTTAGATAGATAGATAGATAGATAGATAGATAGATAGATAGATAGATAGATAGATAGATAGATAGATAGATAGATAGATAGATAGATACAGGCTTGAATATGATATCACATTTCTCATTTTCACACTGTAAGTTAACATTTTAATATTTTATACTGTCAAGCTTTTTTTTTACTTCTAAAGTAAAATAATAATAACACATAAAAACATAGCGGAGAGTGATTGTGACAATGTGTATGCATAGCTGAATGTGCACCTTCAGCTTGTTCAGCATGTGGTTTACAGCTTGGCTCTATATTGGAACACTATCCCTTGGAGTAACTCTCTAGATATGTGCTGAGAATCACACCTACTACATTTATCATGGAAGATTTATCTGTACACTATAACTAATGACAACTTACAACTGGTACAACACTGGCCAGAGCTCTCTGGGCAGAGTGGGCACTTGTTATGTTCACACAAGAGAATGTCATTACAGTAAAAACAATGCATTTGTTATGCATCCTTTAAGCACTTGTGAGCAGCAGCAGACTTCTCTAAAGTTAACATTAAATTACATATTAATCATATGTCACTTGAGAAACATGTATGTTCATGTACCTTTCACATGACAAAAAATCATTCAGACAATGGGATGCTGGTGCCTATGCTGTCACGCATGGCATTAGATCATTGTGATACCCTCTGAAATGTCATCTTTTTATCAATTACAGCCATATAGATAATCAGGTTGCAGCATAATGTCTTGTGAACAGTGTGTTCCTGATATTCATCTTTTTTCTTTTTATTAAAATTATTAAAATACCCTTAAAGAACTAAAATATTGGTACTGTATGTTTCATATGTCTTTGCTGCTAGGTGCTGCGTGGCCTCAACTTGGAAAAGCTTGAACCTGAGGTGGAAAAACAGTAGCATTCATATTAATATAGAAGAAGACTGTCCAGTGTCATCACTAAACTGGAAAGTTCAGGTTGCACATGTGCACATACACCCAGCATTTAGAGAACAGTGCAGGGCCAATTATCAGAAACCAATTTATAGCATGAAGACAATTTCACATACAGTACTACAAGAAGCAAAATTTTTCTAGATAAGTAATTACACTGTGCATATGATAGAAAGTTAGAGAAACAAATTCTTGAGAGTGATGCCTTTAATGACCTCTTGGGCAAAGCCATCAGCAGTGTGTCTGTCTGCGGAGAGAGTGTCGACCTTGTCGAGAGTTTTACTTACCTTGGCAGTGACATTCATGTCTCTGGTGACTCTTCCTATGAAGTCAGTAGACGGATTGGGAGAGCATGAGGGTTCATGTTGTCACTGGAAAGGGGTGTTTGGTGCTCCCGATATCTATGCAAAAGGACCAAGGTCCAAGTCTTTAGAGTCCTTGTGCTTCCTGTCTTGCTATATGGCTGCGAGACATGGACGCTATCCAGTGACCTGAGATGAAGACTGGACTACTTTGGTACTGTGTCTCTCCGGAAAATCCTTGGGTAGCGCTGATTTGACTTTGTGTCGAATGAGCAGTAGCTCATGGAGTTCTGAATGAGACACATTACCTGCATTGTGAGGGAGTGTCAGTTACGGCACTACGGCCATGTGGTGCGATTCCCAGAGGGTGAATCACCTCGTGAGATCCTCATTGTTGGGGATCTGAGTGGCTGGACCAGGTCAAGGGGTCACCCACGTAACACCTGGCTGTGGCAGATAGAGGGTCATTTCCGGAGGGTGGGACTGGACTGGGGGGTTGCCAACCTGGATCCCGAGCTGTTTCGTCATGTGGTGGGTGCAGCAACGCGCTGTACCAGTGCATGCTTCCTAACTTGACTTGACTTTGACTTGATGCTTTTTTGAAAGACTGAGACTGCGCCCCACTGGCCCTTAATGCCGTAACACAACTGCTCCTGAAGAAAAGGATAAAGCTCTTTAATTACCCAAAGTCTGACCTCTGTCATCATACTAAGTGGAAGCGATTATGATGCCGATTAATTCTTATTCCATTTTTCTCCTTTGTAACATTTGATGTTATTATTTGGAGTAAATAATGAACTGATTACGTTATTATTAGCATCATTAGCCTTATTGCTATTTTGATGTCACTTTCGTATGATATTAAAGCCCTTAAAAGTGAGGCAACAATTTTTTTATTTGAAGATTCTGAAGCTTGGTTTTTTTAACATCATTTCCTACACATTACATTTGTAATTCTTCAGAGATAATTTTACCTTGTTTATGATTTGAAGCACTTCTGAACTAAATTACCCAAATAACTTGAAAATCAATGTTACTCTGGCCTATAGATCTCAGTGATTCTTGACTCTGTACTATGAATTGCTGAGGTCTGAACTTATTGAAACTCAAACAGACAGCAGAGTGCCAGAATGGTATCTTGCATGCACATATTTCTATCTCACTGCACCAGCCAGGGCTTCGGATACCTGCGCTTCAGCTTCTTTAGGCAGAAGGGAATGCCAGAAATATTTCTCTTAACAAGATTCTTCCATCAAGTGATATATCTTAATCGTACTCCTCCAACTCCGCAGTTAACAGACTTGTGGGAAGGCTAAGGGATCCCATTCTTTGAGGTCATTGCATCTGACGGTGACCTGATGGATGGGCGCCGAGAAAAGCACAGGCACGAGGTGGTAGGCTTGTGATCAGGGAGTCAAAATATAGCTTATCCTAACTCATCGCTCTATTTGCGGGGCGCCACATTCCCCCAATGTTTGTTCGGAGACAGCATCATCACTGTCACCGTCTCGCTCTGAAAGTGGTATCTGTCTGTCGTACTTTAGAGCAGAGCCTCGAATCTTGGCACCTTCTTGCGCCGTGGTCGTATAAGTGGGTCAGGACTGTAACCATGACTACGCGCTGCACTCCACTCCACTCGACTTTGCGCGTCCCTGCTGCATCGTGCGCGCCGCCGCCGATACTCCTCTCTCTACCCAACGCTTATCGCTGGAATAAACTACGGTACTCCGTCTGTAACGGGAGAGAAAGAGTCCAGTGGGGGGGAAATGAACTTCTCCAAAGAAAATCGTGCAGAAGCCTTTTTGTAATCACGCCCAAATTTCACCAGTGATTTCCCCCAACTCGTAGGTAAGTCAGCACATCAGTGCTTTTACTACAGACGTTCTAATATGACTGATTGACAGGTTACTGGAGGATAATGCCGCAGATGTGTGGAATGATTTAAATACCGAAAATATGCTCAGTCAGAATTTTATTAACGAAGTATTAACTTCAAACAATTGTTATTTATTTATATTTGTGTTGTTCTTGGTGCTTGCATGATAAATATAGTGCCCTATACATATATAATCCCGTTATTATAGTTGTGTCGGCTTATCTTTATCTTTTCAGAGCTCATCGTTTAAATAAATATTAGCGTCTGGGATTATGTGTAAGATTTAGGAATAGTGGGCACTCAGGTGCGTCAGCAGGTCGTGATTCATGCCTCTTTGTAGCACCGAATATGCGAAACTAATGAATTATACAGAGTAAGGAAAATTACAGAGTTTGCGGGCAGATTATAATGCAAAGGTGAAAAAAAAGAAAATTAAGTCTAAACCTTTTCCCACCGGGTGACTTGAAGAGGGCGTCGTCAGCTGCGTACCTGCTTTAACCCCGCCCTCTCCGCGTCCCACCACGCCCCATTAGTTCTGCTAGCAAGTGGTCATGCCTTTCATTAAAATGGACACAGACTCCAGTTAGGACTGAGGCGACATAATTAGTGATGATCTGAAAAGGACTGCCGAGAGCATCACACTACCACAATTATAGCTCCACGCAAGCAGTTAGCAAGCAATGATTTTTGTGTTTATTTTGTATTTGCATACGAAAACATGAATGAACAGCGTAACTCTAAAATAACCAACGTAATGAAATACATGTTTAAAAGTAGATTTTATCTGAATCGTTTAATATTGTCATACACTGAGAAATTCAAGAAAGAAAGGTGATGTTTGAAAATAATACTTTTTATTAGACCTTGCAATCCAAAAATCATAAAATGAATTATAAGAAATTCCAGGAAAGTGAAATGCATTGGTGCGACATGTGTTACACTGCGCGTACCCAGGTGGGGCTGACTTTTATGTGGATTTTACAATTGCTGGCTCAGTTGCTGCAAGTTTTCTCTGGGGGATTCAAATTTCTTTACACAGTCCTGAAACACACCGTGTTGTGAGATAAAGTCTTTAAAATTGTGGCTCTCACTGTGCTCATGTATGCCCCGAAGTGGACAGTTTCAGATACAAGCTTCTCATGATGCTGAATTTTGTCAGAAAATGACTTGATCGCTGGTTGAATGAATGGACGCACTCGGTCGTTGACTTGTGGCAGCACTGTTTCACAAGACCTCCATGACTGCTGGGTGTATGAAGCATATTTAAGACGAAAACCTGTTGGTCTGCCTCTTCCACTCCTTTATTGGAAAACACAAGATATTAAGATATGTCTATTGTGCCCAGCTAATGACACGACTGGCTTCTGTAACCAAATGCTTCAGATTTAATAAAATGTGAGAATAATTGATTATTCATCCTTGTCAAGTGTCTTAATTACTATTTGTTGGAAGACTAGTGCTAAAATTAAATATTTGAAGGCTGTGGATCAGGAAATAAAATAACTAAACACATTTTGGAAAAAAACTGAAAGCGAAAAAACAATTCTATATATTCTATATGCAACATTTCAGTCATATTTATTTTTGACTGTTTGCCTTGCACATTTTTTTGTCTTCATGTCCTCTGTATAGTTGATATAGCCAAAATAAACAACTTGATTGCTTTTTATAATTTTATATTTTCGTTTATACATACACATACACTCACATAAACACATACAGTATATACAATGCAGAAGCTTCAGTCAAGTTCAAGTAGTTTGTGACATACTACAATTAATGATTCGTGTACAGGTAGGGGTCCACCGGCAGTGCAATGTGATAAAGAAAATTGGCTTTTTTAGAGGAACTGTTGTTGCTTGTTTGCCCACATGTCTAGTGAGTCTGAAAATGGTGGTAAAGTAATGGAAGGACAGTTAAATTGTCAAATACAGATACAGTGGGACAGTGGTGGCTCTTAGACATATTCTTGTTTTATATACTGAATATCCATTTTTAAAACATTCTGCATGTCAGTCGGGATTTTAGCAAAGGTGTGTGAGCGGGGGGCTATCAAGGTTTGAAACATCGCTTAAAAAATATCAGTCTGTCACAGGACATGTATAAACACATCCAAGTGCACAGTTATGCGTGATATTTTTGTGATGACACACCATGTATGGGTACACTTTGGGGGGGGGGGGGGAGGAAACTGGAGCAATTGGAGAACATGCTTTCTCTACAAGCACCTTCACACAGCAATGGCACCTTTGCAGTCAACATGACCACCCATTCATAATGTACAGTACATAGTAAGTGAGGCATGCACTGCTGCCTCACAGCACCATATTCCTGGGATTGAACCTTGGCCTATTGGGCAGTTTTGTAGTGTATCCTTGCACATCTCAAAGATGAGTAACTTAGATTGATTAGCAATAATAAAATATCTGCTTATGTAAGTGAGTTAGAGTACGTGAGTATGACAGAATTGTGTTTTCTTCAAGCTTGGTTTGTACCTTGTGCCCAGTGCTGCCAAGAAAGGTTCCAGTCCCTCATCATCCTTTGAAATAAATATAGTGATAAATTAATATATTACACTAAGACCAACTGGAAAAGGAAGAAAGAGAGAACGAGAGAGAGATCTGGGGTCTAGAAAAAAAATAAACCTCTGGGCTCTGGAGATTTAGAGAAAACCACGGAACCTGGAGATCATTCTGAGTCATTGATTAACCTAACAAGCCCATCTTTAGGATGTGGGAGGAAATCAGCATAGCCACAGAAAATGAATGTTAAAGTTTGGAAATCGTGCAAACTCCTTACAGATGGTGACTGAGATATGCATCCTGCCCGGGTTCTTGGAGGACTGAGGAGACCAAAATGGCTATGGGCCACATACTGCCCTTGGATTGCTATATGTGAAAAATCTTAACCAACTTCACACTGCTGAAGTCCTTTGTGGAGCTTCTCTTTGTCACTGGGTTTAGTTTAGGTTCTCCTTACAAACATCATGGTGTCCAGGCTCAACTGATTTTTCCACTCATTTAATATTGCGATTGAAATTAAGAATAAATAAATGACAATCGCAAGGGTTAGAACTGCATTTGTTTTTCACACTCTTACTATACAGAACTAGTCGAAAGCATAATTAGAAAAGATCAAATGATTTTTGTACATATAATTATTTTATTTCTAATGGTTAATGCTAATTGAGAACATAAAAAAATCAGAAGCAAACAATTAAATGGTAATAAGCCCACAATGAGCCCACAACATATCCAAATGTAAAGTGCTTAGCCAGATTCTGTGGTTTAGACTAGTTTGGGAATGGCTGTCGTATACAGTGCTGGTGAACCTTCTCCAAGGTGCCCGTTAATCCTGGTCAAGCATATGGTGATGAATATACCACATGGAGAATTCTCAGAATCAGATCTACAGCATTTAGCTAATGTTAGAAGTGTCATTAGAATGTGATGGCTGTCACACATACAGCGGAGTAATCACTGGGGTCTTTTGGAAGTTGCCCTCATGATTCATATGGCACTTCACACATCTGATTTGATCTCCTACCCTTTTCATTACATGAGAATATCAATGTTTCACTTAATTACGCAATTCTTATTCCTTTATGTTATTGATGCCAACTCTTTTCACATGCAAATTTTAGAAATATTTTTAGTAATGCTAGGATTAGCAAAAATTGGATCTCACTGGATCTGCATACAACGAAATGAGTATGTAATCTATACAGAAGACAACAGTCTCACTTGCTCAGATCCAAAGGAGGGTCCAAGAAATAGCAACTGTCATATTTAAAGAATAAAAATTGGCACACAGGTTATTCCAGCATACAATGCAAATTACAATGACCATTCCGTTACTGGTTTGTATGCTGCTGGTGTGTTGGTGAAAGCGTACATGTAATGGTGGACTGGGAACAGTAAAAAGAAATAGGCATCGCTTTTGTAAAAGCTGTCACCTGGGCAAGAGAAGGTGACCTGCCCTTACTCCAAACAAATAGATTCATATCCATGACATTTTTTAGATGAATGAATTATTGTTCCTTCACACCAAATCATTTTTACTTTTTTAGCATGTAAGTTTAGTTTGTGGGATTATGAATTATAAAGGGATAAATACAAGACATGCATTCTCATTCTGGGCTTGCAAAAAGGGAAAGATTTAGAAATTCAACAGATCATCTCTCTGCCTTTATAGTTCCATTAAAGTAAATGCATCAGGTAAAACTTCAGGAACAGTAACAAGCACTTCAGTATACAATTTTATCATTTTATCTTCAAAATACTCCACAGCTAGATTAGATGTAATGCAAATAGTAAGAGGTGTATGATGTCTTTTTAAAATAGCTATAGCAACACTTCTTTCCTATCCCACACTCCACACTTGAAAGTCGTACCCCAGGGTGCAAGCGCAGTACCCAGCTGATGCCAGGAGCTCCCGACTGGTGCTTTAAATAGCCAGTTCATGTGCCTATCAGCCACTTCAGCCCTGCTGATTAGATTTCCAGGTGGAGTGCCACATCACGGAGCGGGTGCAGCTCTTAGTGGCTCTGATAAGCACACGTCTAATCTCAAAGAGCCACAGCATAGACTGCACAGGCTGCAGGTTGTCTAAGGGTATGTACATAGTGGCACTGGTATTTCTAAACTTTTCATCCCCTGGGGACTCCACTAGGAATATTTCAAATATGCAATGCAGCAAAAATTCTTCAGACATTTTATATATTAGTCCTAATTCATTAGCAAATGAAAAACAAATCAAACTCTTATGAATATAAGCATCAAATGTTGAGAATGCAGAGCTGCATAAGATAGGATCTTCAAATTTTGTCACGGTTCTTTAATGATAAGAAACTCCATCCATTCTGCTTTTAAACTTACCACTAGTGTTCTTTGTTTGACTGTTTGCTGGAGAAAAATACCACATGCACTTCAGGCAAAGCTTAGCATGTTCGGGTTGCTTCTGGAAGAGTTATTTGCAAAGCCAGCAGGGGACACTTTCCCTGTGGTGTGTGGATCCCAATGCCCCAGTACAGTGAAAGGGACACTGTGCTGTAAAAATGGTGCAGTCTTTCAGATGAGATGTAGAACCAAGAACCTGGCTTTCTGTGGTCATAATAGATCCCTGGGTATCATTCGTAAAGAGTTGGGTGTATCCCGATATTCTGACTAAATTGCCCACCACAGTCTAGTCATTCTTGACACCTAATCATCCCCTGTTCTCTAATTGTCTAAATACCTTTCACCTCTTCACCACCTAACAGCTAATGTGTGGTGTGTGTACTGGCACAAAAATGGCTGCTGTCTCATCTATCCAAGTGGATGCTGCAAATGAGTGGTGGTTGAAGAGGCTCTCCATTCACTATGTAAAGCTCTTTGAGTAGTGAGAAAAATTATTATTAATTATAAATCTTGCACCATTGGTGACAGTTGATTGATTAGATATGGCTTTGTGCTTGCTTGCAGTGTAGGCAAGTTCCTTGTATTGGAGTGGCATCCTATCTGAATCTTTATTGTGTGGATTACCACAAACAAGGCTCTTCAGATGATTCATTTCTTTGTCACTTCACTGCATCCTCTGATCACTCTTCTGCATAATCTAAATTTAACCAGCACTCCATAATCCAGTTTCTTCACTTTATATTTTTCAGTCTTATCTTCCTTGCCTACTCAAGGTTAGCTTGTGATCTTTGCACTGCAGTTTAAATGTAACAACATAGACAATATATATCAAAATTCTGTTGATGATTGAAGAGTATTTGTGGTTAAAATCCATAGGGATGTTGTTCTGAAGTGTTTGTACATGCTGAAGAGAGTCTTAGAACATCCAGCATTGAGGTTACAGATTAAACAGTAGCTGGTAATTTTCCACATATATAGATTATCCTCCCGATACCCAGTGAAGTACTCACCTTGACAAGAAAAAGCAGCTTCACTTGATGTGTTTACTTCAATGTAACTGTCAAGGTAGAGCAGTGATCTGTTGAAATTCCCAGGCTTTCCTTTTTTTCCAAATCCAGAGTGAGAATGCAGGTCTTATATTTATCCCTTTATAATTTGTAATCCCTCAAACCATGATTACATGCTGGAAAAGTAAGATTGATTTAATTGAATTAATTTTTATACAGCAAGGCCAGAATACTATTTATATTTATAAATGTTGTCACGAATACATAAATAGCAAAATAACATTAAATAAAATGAAAAGACATTATTTAAAAGCCATCCTAAAATTATGCAAAGATATCTATCTATCTATCTATCTATCTATCTATCTATCTATCTATCTATCTATCTATCTATCTATCTATCTATCTATCTATCTATCTATCATATTTCATAATTGATACAATATGTGAGGGGGACCCAAAAGTTGAGCATTTGAGATGCATGCTTCTGACATTTATTCTACAGTGGTGCACATGACTTCAGCTTTTTTTTACTCTCCAAGCCAAAAAAAGTATGTCAGGTCACATCAAGCATCAAGACAATGACAGTTTTGTTTTTCGAAATTAACAAACTTGTTAATAAATAGTTTCCATGTGATCAGACAGTTAATCAGTCATCTGCTGAGGCTTCAGTTGGAAAGCATCAGGAAAAAAACGTCTGGAGCAATTGTGCACACAAAACTACATATTGCACCACGACAGCACAACTGGATTCTCTGTGTTGTCTGTTAAAGAGCAGTTGATCAAAAAAAATGTGATTGCTGACTCACACCTTTCGTATTCACCAGATCACACTCCCTGTGACTTTTGTTTTTGTTCTAGAAATTTAAATTGAGAATGAAGGGAATATGATTTGATGATTTGCTAGCTTGTTAGAAATGTAGGGAAAGGATATACAAAATAAATTTTTTTCACTTTGTTTTAAAAATAATATCTTCAAGGTGGTGGCTATCATTAGCGATACACTGTTCAAGACAATTTATGAACGCTCGTATGACTCGTTCAGCCATTTCAAGGGGAATGGCGGCAATTTCGTGGTGAATAGCATCCTTGAAGGTTCAAGGTTTTGAGGTTGGTGTGTGTATACCTTTGACTTCAGATAGCCCCACAAGAAGAAATTGCACAGAGTGAGATCAGGTGAACAAGAAGGCCACCCAATATCGCTGAGCAGGGAGATCAGCTTCCCTGGAAACATCTCCTGCAAAACTTGCATGGATCTCCATACTGTATGAGCTCTTGCTCCATCCTATTGAAACCAGGCAACCATCACATCCATTTCTCTCCGGTTGGTTGCCACAAAAAGTTTTCTAGCATTTCAATGAAATGTTCTGAAGTGACGGTGACCATTGCTCCCCCCTCTCCTCAAAAAAGTAAGGTCCTACAATGCTAAATTCTGAAATGATGCACCAAACTGTGACACGCTCACTGTGTAGGGGTCTCTGATGAAGTTCACGAGAGTTGGTTTCACCCAAATAGCAAAAGTGTTTCCTATTTACGCAACCATTCAAATGGAAATTTGCCTTGTTGCTGCACGTGACGATGGTATCTCCATGAATGGTTTGCAGAATGTTTGCGTACAACTCTCAATGGCTCTCCCAGTCTCTCTCAGTGAGTTCCTGCACTACCATCACTTTGTATAGATGGAAATTAAGGTCCTCGTGCAAAATCCTCCTCAAAGACGTGTTGTAAATGCCTGAGGCAGAAGCATGTTTATGCGCTGAAACGTCTAGGAGACTGCAAAATTTATGCCCTTACAGCTTGGATGTTTTCAGGCATTTGTACAGTCCAAGGATTGCCTGGAGATTTTTCTGGTCAATGTTGTACCTGTCTATCTAAATTTAGCCACCCCCTGAAGGATTGTTTTCCGATTTGGCACATCACTGTTAGGAGGAATGCTGAAGTGCGTTCGGAAGGCACATTGCATAGTGATGGTGGATTTGTTATTTTTGAAAAGTGCTTCAACAGCAAAAGCACAGTGAGCACCAGACCGATGCATAACTAAATCTACAAGGGATCGCCTATCAAAGGACCCCCACCCCAACCCACCCAGCTGCCTCTACCTCTTGCAATGACCTTGAGAAATGTGGTACTTCATTTTGGCTCACCCTGTACTTTACTTGGTAAGGATAAATTAATTTGCTCTTCTATATACTGCATTTTAAGACACCTCATTGATGATGCAATATTTTTGTACTCTGGAAGAAAGATGTTAGTTTAGCAATGTGAGAAGGAGTTAAATGTGTTTTACAGATACCATCTATATTTTGCATGCAAACAGCCAAACTAAAGTTCATGCTTTTTGTATTAAGAGTTAGCAATATTTTCTTGCTATTTGAAAAACTTCCACATAGTAGCAAAGATCCTGTTTTTTACAAATTTAAGGATAAGACCTTTTCCCTCAGTTATTGTTTCATTTTATTAGTAACTTAAATAATGACATTTTATTTGGATTTAAGATAAGAGCATCGATGTCTTACCGTATGTTGAAAATCAATATTGGGTTTATGCATTTCATCTCTTAATTGTAATATCTAAAGAGTAAGAAGAAGAAGAAAGCCCTGGGGCATAATAATACCTCAAGACAGGAATGAGGGAGTGCTGCCATCAGTCTATAGTGCCAACAGCTGTGCGTGAATCTGCAAGTATAATGTCTAGAGAATATACGGTATATGTTTATAGGGTCATTATTGTGTTCGTAACAATTACTTATGAACACTTTGAAATCACTTGCAGACTCAATTGCCTGCTGACTCACTGGTACGAGAAAATCCCCACATGTGAAATATCGTTTGACTCATCTTGATGTCTAATTATGCAAGCCATTGAGCATTTTGAGGTCTCCCTTAATTTTGGGTCTCTAGCACCAAAAAAGTAATTTTTAAGCCATTTTTGGACCTTATTTTGTGCAGGAAATTATACCCTTTGATAAACAATGAAGGACTTGAAGTTGTGCATTTCATATCAACCAACCCCAGGGATTCACCCCTCTAATTGGGCTAAAATGACACTTTTTTTTTATAAAACTTTGAAAAAGTAAAGATCACAAATATTGGCATGTGGACTGTTGTCTCATTCTATATTGCGGTTGTTGATCATGAATATGATAATATTTTTGATATTTGTTTCTTTATTGGTGTTCCTAGACTCTAAGAGCTACTTCCAGAAGGTTAAAAATGATACATTTCAAACACAAGCATGTGTGCTTTAGACTATTTTTAGGTCAGTGACAGGAATATGATATTATTTTTGATTTTTGATCCTTTACTCAGAATCTCGCCCCCTCTGGACCTCTATCAGAAAGAGAAAAATGACAAATTTCCATTACAATCAAGAAAATTTAGACTTTCAACATATAAATTGAACCACACATTTTAATATTGTCAGATATCTGACACAACTATTCTTGTTTATTATTTACTTCTGCCTATGAAGTAAATCATTACATTTCTTTTGAACAACCCAAATTAGGGTGGCTTATGCTAATTCAGACATTTTTGTCATGTGAAACTCCTACTTGCATTGGCTAATCAATAAGTAACTTGTCACCACTCTCTAATGCCAGGATTAGTGAGTAGAACTACCTTAAATCAAAACTTATTGTCTTCATTATCTGAAAAATCTCACAACATACTGTGTTTACATGTATGTTAGAATATGTATTTGTGCTGATATGTGTCTATACTGAGATTAGGGAGAAAGCCAGGCTGAAGTTTTCACAAAGGTTGTGTTTTTTTAAATAAGATTTGAGTTGTAACATTCCAGTTTTCTGTAAAGGTTTGGTACACATTGATGTAAATTTGACATTATACTCCTGAAAAGCATTGGGTTCTAAACCTGGTTTCTTTATTAGACATTTAACACCTAAAAGGAATTGGGGATGATGACATCCAGTAACACTGTATCAGTCCATTTACCTCTTTGTTTTGGATCTTTTATTGAATTTATTAAAAAATATAACATTCCATACAATCAAGTCAAACTTAACAAAACTAAATTCAAATCCACCCCCACCCATGAGAAAGAGAGAAAGGCCAACAGCCAGAGCAAAACTGTCAAGAGTAGTAAAGAGAGTAAAGAGTCTTTCGCCCAATATAAATGCTTATTCCAAAATGTTATTGATTAGGTCCTGCCAGGTTTTAAAAATGTTTTGTACAGATCCTCTGAGAGATAATTAGATTTTTTTCCAATTTCAAATAGTATATAACATCGTTTAACCACTGACTTAACAGAGGTGGGTTAGGATTCTTCTGTTTGGGCAAGATAAGTCTATGTGCCAATAGTGTAGTAAAGGCAATCACAGTTTGTTTGTCCTTCTCCACTTTAAGCCCATCTGGAAGAACACCAAACACACCTGTTAGTGGGTTAGGAGGGATTGTGACGCCAAGGCTGTCTGAAAGGAATTTAAACATTATTATCCAAAATCTTATTAATTTGGTACATGCCCAGAACATGTGGCGTAGTGAAGCTCGAGCTCAATTGCAACATTCGCAGGTTGGATCTTGCCCTGGAAACATTTTGGACAATTTTAAATGAGATAAATGTGCTCGATAAAAGATTTAAATTTGAATAATTTAATATTTTGCACATATGGAGCTAGAGTGGATTTGGTGCATGGCTGCCTTCCACTACGTTTCTAAAATGTTGAGTAAGAGATCCTTTTCCCACTGTGTTCTGGGGTCTTTAAAAGGAAGGGACTTTAAAATGTATTTATATATTATAGAAATTCTGTCTGAGTCCCCAAGACTGATCAATATCTCTTCTGGAATTGAAATAGGTGGGAGGTGAGGAAAATTGGGCAGATCTTGTTTAGCAAAGTTTATAATTTGGAGAGAGTGGAAAAATTGTGTTGATGGGAGACTAACTTTAGAGAGTAATTGTTCATAGGATGCAAAGACATTATTTATATACATATCTCTAAATGATTTAATCCAATATGTTTTCCAAACATTAAAAACTGTTTAAGTTACTTCTTTACTTGCTCTGCGTAGTATAGGCACAGCAGCACGGGGTACAAGGATGTCAGCCCATCGCATAACACACTTATGCACACTCCCACACTTTGATTACATCAGGCCAGAATGGATTGACCTGCCATCAAGAATCCTATATGTAGAAGTTTGTGTTTTCTTTCCATAAGCTTGTTGTATTCTGTCCACTGGGAAGTCCAATTTCCTCTCAAATCCCAAAGATGTGCAGAATAGTTTGACTGGTAACTTGTAAGAGGTTTTGGGGAACTGGCTCATTCCCTTTGTATCTTAATTACATTTCTTCAAGTATACTGGGATCCTCAAAAAACCCCAAAGATCCCTATATCACGTTAAATGGTGACTCTAATGTTTTGTCAATCTTTTATAATATAGCCTGGAATATCCAGTAGTTGTTTTCTGCCTTGACTCTCTTGGCTGCAGGTTTACTCTCTAGAACACCTCGACCCTGAACTGAATAAATGGCTCTAGAACAAGGGTGAACTGATGATTGGCTGTTTGAATTTTAAATTAATTATTCGGTACTGCTACAATACATTTGATCTTACAAGACAATGTCAGTGATGTTACAGATAACCATTTAAATAATGTAGCTTTCTTTTTTACTGATTTGCCTTACTTTTGGTGTCCTGAAAAGTTGGCAGCATTTACTAGATTGCCTCCACTTAGTAGATCGAATTGTTGGATGTCACTATGCACCAAGCAATACAAAGGGCCAAGAAGGCAGTGACCCAAATGTAAGGGGCTTACTGTGATCTGGTAAGTGTTTGAGTGTTTGTGTACATTCCTGATGTCCTGTAGAGCTGAATGCCATTTTCATACTTCCAGTCTGCAGAATGCATGACGTACAAGCAGCTTTCATAATCTATAATTCACATATAAATATTGCACACCTCTTTCATTGAAGGAAAGATGACATACTTTACTAGAATCCTAGTGGCCCAGGTTAAACTTTCAGCTTCAGACTCCCACAGATAATGAGGCAATGAGGGAAATACAATTTTATTAGAAAACTAGGGGGCTTACCCCCTGCTCGCTTCACTGACCAACACCCCTGGCCTGCGCTATGTGCCAGCCACTTCACATCTCTGACGCTCATGTTGTGAAGGGGGGGGCTGAACGCACCCCAAGGAGACGCGGTCGCTCCTCCGAAACCCCCTCTTAAACGGTCATACAATGGGAAACACATACAGTTTTTTTTTACCTCCTCTTTGCTCGATCAGCTGCTGGCTTGCTGCTGCTGCCATGCCACGTGATCTGCATCTCGCACACTGCTTCAAACATTGAAAAGCCTGTACAGCAGCTGTCCTACTCTTTGACTTTTATTTTTGGCCCCGGGCGTTGTTAAATCTCTTGGCACAAAGCCTTGCAGGACGTGAGTTCTTGATATTTTAGTTTATAATTTAAAAATGGAATAAGAATCTGAAAATCTAACAACATCACATTAAATTTCGTTAAATTCTGAAAAGAATGATAACAAACATTTAAATGTCGGTTTTAAAATAAGCCTGATTTAAAGTGTGACAAAAAACATGACATAAAAATGTCACATAAAATCGTTGCACTTTTAGGCTTAGGATTTTATATATAGAGAGTAGATAATGTGTCCATTTTCCAACTAATATTTAATAAAAGTACTATTAGAAATAACATTGCAGGGTAAGTTCAGTGTTTACAACTTGAATTTTATTGTGCCTATAAAAAGAATTCATCCCTTGGAAGTTTTCACTATTTTCTTGCTATTCAACATTGAATCACAGGAGGTTTAATTTGTCTTATTTGACACCGATCAAGAAAAAACTGAATTCTTAAAACAGAGCTCTGCAAAGTGGTGTACATTAATTACAAATATACAACACAAAATAATGGACTGTATAGATATTCACCCCTTTAATAAAACAATACCAAAATCATCATTGGTACAGCCAACTACTCTAAGAAGTCACAGAGTTTGTTCAATGGAGACCGCCTGTCTGTAGTCGAGGGGGTTTCAGTTGATTGTAGTATAACTGCACATAACACATGTAGCAGTATCATGGCCTAACCTATACAATCAAGACACTCCAAGCAACTCTGTAAAAACGTGATTGAAAAGCTCAAGTCATGGAATGGAGACAAGAAAATATCCAAGTCACTGAATAACCACTGGAAACCAGTTAACTCAATCAAACAGAAATGGAATGAGTGTGGCACAGCTGAAAATCTGCCTAGAGCAAGCTGTCCACCAAAACTCAGTGACCATACAAGAAGAAGACATGTAGGTAGAACACCAAGAGACCTTTGGAACAGATTGGAAAGACTATGCAGAGAACAACTGTTGCCCAAGTGCTTCACCAGTCACATCTTTATGGTAGAGACATGACATCTCAGCTAGAGTTTTCCAGAAAGCACATAAAAGACTCTGAAGTCAGCTGGAAGAAAGTTCTATGGTCTCATGAGACCAAAATTTTGTTTTTTGGCCATCAGACTAAACGCCAAGCCAAATACATTATGAAACAACACACCACCCCTACCGTGACACATAGCTGTGCCGGCATCAGGCTGTGGGGATGCTTCTCTGAAGCAGGGACTAGAAGGGCTTATAAGGGGTACAGGGTAAAATGAATGCAGCAAAATACAGGAAAGTCAAGGAGGAAAACCGGATGTGATCTACAAGAAACCTGTGCCTTTGCAGATTTGTTTTCCAGCAAGACAACTACACCAAGTATAAAGACAAAGCTACACAGGACTGGCTTAAAAACAACATGGGGTCCTGGGGTGGCCCAGTCAGAGTCCAGATCGCAATCCAATTGAGAATTTGTGGCTGGACATGAAAAAGGCTGCTCACTCACAATCGCCCTGCAACCTCACAGAGCTTTACAAAAGTACAGGGTCCAGATGTGCAAAGCTAATATGGACCTGTGCACACAGTCTTAAGGCTGTCATGGCTGCCAAAGGTGCATCTACTAAATTCTGACTTGAAAGAGGTGAATACTTATCCAATCAATTTTGTATCTTATATTTGACATTCATTTAGGCCACTTTGAAGAGATCTGTTTTTAATCTGACACTAAAGAGTCTTTAGGTGTTGATCAGCATAAAAAATGTAATTCAATGTTGTGTAGCAGTAAAATGTGAAAACCTTCAAAAGAATGAAAACTTTTTATAGACACTGTATGTTTCTTTTTTTTAAATCTTCTTTTTTTGCAATTTAGTGTCTGCTCTGAGGTTAAAGAATAGATCTGTCATCCAAAACAGTGTAAAAAAAAAGATTTGATCTTGTATTGGACACCTGCTGTGCTAGCAATGTGAAGGCTTTAGCCAGTCTCATTTATAGAACATCCATTGCATGATGCTCCAGAATGTGTATGTGGGTATATTTAGAAAGCCCTCCATTCAGTCTCTTCCTCAGTCATTACCCTGCAACCGCTGTGTCTCTGGCAATGCGGGGGATTTATTTTTAGAAGTCTAAAAAGCAGGGCTGTTTAGTTCAGTTATAAAAAAAAAAGAGAAAAACAACCAAACACAAATCGTTCTAACTCTTGTAGTCTTAGTGTTTCACCGATGCTTGCACCACACTTGAATTTCATTAAAGAGAAGTGAAGTAAATACATGTCATCAGTGCTGGTGCTAGGTTAATTTTTGCCCTAGGCCAAGCTTATTAGTGCACCAAACGACTGTTCAGTAGCTAACCCATGTGGCTGGGGTCCCCAACCATGATCTGCACCCTAGGCAAATGCCTAATTCGCTTTAATGCTGGTGCCGGCCCTGCATGTCATGCCATTTTCTAGTCTTCTTAAATTCAGACTGTGTTGGCGAGGGGTGGGTTTATGGAGCCTTACACAGCTAACATAGGGTGCAAGTCAGGAATAAATCAAACATGCACACACACACACATATATATATCCAGACTCCGACCAATATAATGTTAAGAATTCACCTAACCTGCATGTATTTGGACAGGGGGAGGAAACCAGAGCACCTGGAGAAAACCCACACAGGGATGGGAATAATATGCATACTCCACACAGGGAGGACCCAGGACCCGAACACTGGTCTCACAGCGCCAATGTGACACTCAAGTAAAATACATGTGAGCTGTAACTCAATATTTATTGCATCTAGATACAGTACATTTATTTATGACAACTATTTAAGATAAGGCATTATCTTTTTTCTGAAAATTCCTTCATTTTATAAAGAAGCCATCCATCACCTAATCTGCTTAATCTACAGTAGTTTGGGGTTGTGGTGGTCAGACATTGACTGGCACAAAACAAGGACCAACAAACAGTTAGGTAATATATTTGAAATATCTATATATTATTTATTTGTTATTTTATTTATTATTTATATATATTATTTAGGGGTAGCACGGTGGCGCTGCTGCCTCGCAGTAAGGAGACCTGGGTTCGCTTCCTGGGTCCTCTCTGCGTGGAGTTTGCATGTTCTCCCCGTGTCTGCGTGGGTTTCCTCTGGGCGCTCCGGTTTCCTCCCACAGTCCAAAGACATGCAGGTTAGGTGGATTGGCGATTCTAAATTGGCCCTAGTGTGTGCTTGGTGTGTGGGTGTGTTTGTGTGTGTCCTGCGGTGGGTTGGCACCCTGCCCAGGATTGGTTCCTGCCTTGTGCCCTGTGTTGGCTGGGATTGGCTCCAGCAGACCCCCGTGACCCTGTGTTCGGATTCAGCGGGTTGGAAAATGGATGGATGGATTTAGAGTACAGGAGCACATTGCTACTCTTGCCCAATTATTCATTGTTGAAAATGTTTAAAGCAAAATGCTTAAACGACGAGTAGCTTGTATTAACCTCCTTGGCATTAACCCTGAGATTCTCACAGGCTCAGAATTCGATGTACAAATGATTAAGCCTGAGTGTCTTTTGGGAATACAATCCTATGTAAAGTATTTAAGCCCAATAATGCTTGGGACAGTATTCTGTGGATAATAATATAACATCATGCTGCAAAAATCATAAATATTTCTATGCTTTTTGCCACTCTCAAGTAACTCATCAATATTCATGAGTGGGACAAAGCTTTCAACCAAAACACATAATGGTGTGTAAATGAAAAAATGTAAAGCTAGTTTTAGAACAAACTGAAACTAACAAGATGATGTCAATGTGAATTAGTCATCAGACATTGACAGAGAAAGTGAAACAGAGGCATACAGCACTGTACGACTGAGCCGTCGTGATATGCCTGTTGAATTGGTCACCAGAAGGTTTGCTGAGATGCAGGTAGGTGTGTTTTGAAAAGACAAATGATTGTGATCTAGTGGAAGGACAAGAAAGACATTGGCCCCCTAAACACTCTTCACAATGCAGCAGCTTTAGTTTACGTCAGGGGAAATGTGGAAGTCAGTAACTTGGCGCTCTGGTAGCCTACAATAACACAAGAGATTCATTGATCATGTGAGTCAGGGATTGCCATCCTACCCACTTATGTGCAAGCAACAGAAAAAATATTAAGAAAATAGCGCAAAGAAACATGCCTATAATGTCCCGATTGCAACTTGGGGCTGTGCGTTGGTGACTGTTTTAAAACATATCACATGAAGGTCGTGTACTAAATCTGTATGAGTGCAGCAGTGAACATAAAACATACCATTCCTTCTGGATTTATGTGTATGTTTTGGTATTTACTTTTTTGTTACATATAATAACTATATTTCTCGTGAAAAAAAATTAACATTTTTGAGTTTAAACATAAAAACTTTAAGAATTAAACATTTTTGACTTGTGTTTTTTTTTTTTTTTGTAAACATAACACTAAGTAGGGTATAACAGCCCAGATATGAGTAACAAGCAGGACCACTGTTATCTGAACCACTTCATAATCACAAGGATTTCTGAATAATTTTTATCATGTAGCACATCAACAGAAGTTGGATGTTTTACACTTACACATCTCTCTATTATATAAAAAAATCCTGGGACGAGACGAGACTTTTTCAGAGACATAATTTCAAGTCCCGTGAGACAAGACTTTGTGCCAAGTGATTTAACCATGCTTGGGGCCAGAAATAAAAGACAAAGAGTAGATGACAAAGTAGAACGCCGTAAAGAGATCAAAAACGTTGGCGCGGTACACATGCAGAGCAATTTAGAGATAATAAAAGTACTAAAATTCGAAAGTCTCAAAAAACTGACAGTAAGATCCCATTAGCGCAAACAAATGGAAATTATTACTTGGTGAAATAGCAGAACAGCGAAAAGAGATTGAATATATGGACATAGGTGATATGACAGAAGTATGTAGATATTGCTCGCCTTTAAAGTTTAAGTTGGAGACTTGTAGATCGTCTAATTCGTGTTGCCATCAGGGAAAAGTAGTGTTTCTTCCCAATGAAGAGGCCTTTCCACAAGAAATAAAAGATTTGTTATTTGGTGAAAGTGAAATCCACAAACACTACAGGCAAAATATTCAAATCTACAATAATCTGTTCGCATTCACATCAGTCAATGCTCAAAAAGTAGATTTACACGATTCAGGACCATACGCTATGAGAATCTGTGGTCCCACAACAATTAAAGCTACTACAAGTTTAATTTCAAAGAAACCACAATTTGGTCAGGTTTATATTTATGATCACGGAGAAGCGATGCAACATAGACTCAAAACAGTTAAATGATCGGACGTATTAGAAATTCTACAGCCAATAATGGATACAAATCCACATGTCCAAAAGTATCGCACTTTATACTAAATTTATCTGAAAAGAAGTTTTCTTGGATTTCTATATGAATCCCAAAGATCACGCTCACATATATAATAAACCAACATGTGACAAATTGTCAGAGATAATAGTTTTGAAAGATGTCAAAGACAGAGTTGATATTTGTGTTTATCCAAGCACAGCACAGCACAGCACAATTCATTGCAAGCAACAGATCCGGGAAATGACTAGTGCATAGAGCCCGCACAGGAGTTGGCGAGTGAAGCGAGCAGGGGGCAGAGCCCCCTTGTAATTTTAAAAGTTAATTTACTGTGTTTATTGTGTTTGCAGTCTTTTTTTTTGAAGAAAAAAATTTGCATACTAATAAAATACACAGAGGTAATTTAAATAATGAATTTACATAATATCATGAGTAAGCGCAGGAAATATAACAAAATAATTCTTTATTTGTGTAAAATCTAACTTTATTTTCATTTTAAATGTCATTGTTTTTGCATTATAAGCCAGCATACAATGCAATAAACTATTGAAAATAAATACCATATCCTTGGCCATAAACAATTGCTGTGTAAAAGGACTGGTAGCATCTCGGTTCAGTATTCTCCTGCATTTATAAAGGACTTCATAAAGTGAAGCCAAATGCCACTGTTATAGTTATACATTATAAAGAACACAAACCACATAAAGAAATTATTTTAATGAACAATTTGGATTGCAATATAAGTCTAAATTGACACCAGAGGAAGTCCTGGGTGCACAGTCCTTTTGCTGGATGATTAATTCCTAATACAAGAAATTGTATAAGGCGAAATAAAGAACAAAAGTTAGGATTTCAAAGACTCCAGGCGGCTGGCCTGATAATCATAGATTTCCCACAGATCTCTGTTAACTTAGAAATTAAATGGAGGATGGCTCCAAAGTAGAAACTCATAGGGTCAACCCCTAAGAGACCAACTGAGCTCAGTGGCAGGGAACAAACTTGGACAGACAGATAAAGACCCCACATAGAAATGGGAAAATATGATAGATAGAGACATGAGAATTTAAGCTAATCTAAATAGTTTAGAAATGTAGATTGGATCTGGGTATTAAAAAAAGGCAACAGACAGACAGACAGACAGACAGACAGACAGACAGACAGACAGAGAGACAGACAGACAGACAGATAGATAGATAGATAGATAGATAGATAGATAGATAGATAGATAGATAGATAGATAGATAGATAGATAGATAGATAGATAGATCGTGTGAATAAGGCGCTATATAAGTGCCCGACCCGGCACAGATTCACACTGAGGCACGTGTAAATGGAACAGAAATCTTTTATTTTTCTTCACCTGTGGGGCACGTCTTCCCTGTGAACCTCACAGGCAATACACAGTCCCAAGCACTTAAACACAGCCCAAACACTCTTCCCCTGTGGGGCACGTCTTCCCCATGAACCCCACAGGTATAACACAGTCCCAAAGCACCTTATTATCAACACAGCAATCCTTCCGCTGGCACCACCACTCCTCTCAGGCATCCTTGTCCTCTTCCTCCCGATTCTGGCCCATTAGTGGTGGATGCTGGCCATTTTAAAGCCCACCCGGAAGTGCTCCAGGTGCTTAATCACCTGTGGCTAATTACACCTCCGGGCGGGGCTGTAGAAATGTCCAGGTGGGCTCCGGGATCCATGCAGCACCCCCTGGCGGCCATCCCAGATCCCCACAGGGTTGTGGAGAACTCCATCTCCCAGGAAACCCTGTGGGAAATTGAGGCATCATCGTCACCAAGCGTCCTGGGGGAGGTAGTGAGGGGCCCATGGCTGCTTCCCTGGACCATATACAGCAGGGGCGTCCCAACATGGGACCCGGCCGTCCATTATAATAGATAGATAGATAGATAGATAGATAGATAGATAGATAGATAGATAGATAGATAGATAGATAGATAGATAGATAGATAGATAGATAGATAGATAGATAGATAGATAGATAGATAGAAAGTAAGTAAGCACTTTGTTCTTCAGAAGGGGAAGCTTAGTTTTTTTTTAAACAGGGATAGCAGCCCTCAAATAAAAAATAATTTCAAAAAAGAAGAAAAATCATCTGACTTGGTTACCAATAAGAGAGCAGTCATAGTGGGGCATTATAAAGACTTATTGATGTAAGTAGGAAGGAGCCCCACACTTCTGCTGAATAATTTGTTGGCTAAAATGACTCAGAGATTGTGTGTCACAGACAGAATGCGCAGCTTTGTTCATAATGGCCATCTGTTTGTTTATACTCTCTACTTCGCTTCTACCTCCAGTGGGTTGTGAGTGTCCCATCACTGAGCCTGCCTATAAGCTTGTTGATTCAGTGGTGATGTTACAGGCACAACACAATCCCCTCCATCCTCTCCAAGAGGCACTCTCTCAGAGCACTTTTAGTCACAGGCTCTTTCCACCATGGTGTGCTAAGAAACACATCCTGGGGTCTTTTCTGCCCTTTACTATGAGACAATTCAATGCTTCCATCCAATGTACTCGTTAAGTTTATTTATTTGATTGTTTGTTTGTCAATTGATTAATTGATTGATTGGCTGTAGTATCTGTCCTGTGAGTCTGTATTCTTGTTTTTTATGTTTCTGCAGCCAAATACAACACATTTGAATTTCCCCATGGAATTAATAAAGTTTATCTAATCTAATCTAATCTAATCTAATCTAATCTAATCTAATCTAATCTAATCTAATCTAATCTAATCTAATCTAATGTAATCTAATCTACCACATTACAATGTAGAAAATCCCACTCTCCATCACAGAGTCATCTCTATATATATAAAATCCAACATCTGTCTGTCTGTCTGTATGTATGTCCGTCCGCTTTTCACGAGAGAACTATTAAATGGATTTAGATCTGTTTTTTTTTCTATAATTTGCTTGAACATTCCAGTTGATTTTGCAACCTCTTTCATCATGCTAAGTATCATAGTTCGTTTGCAGTACTGATTTATTTGCGCGAAACCGAGAGACACGCAGCGGGCCGATAGGAGGGGGCGGGGCCCTCCTCACTCACGCAACAGCCTCGGGGTATGTACTTTACCTCCACTTAGCCAGCGAACAAAAGAACTACTTAATGGATTTAGATCTGTTTTTTTCTATAATTTGCTTGAACATTCCGGTTGATTTTGTGACTTCTGTCATCGCACTAAGAATCATAGTACGATTGCAGGAGCGATATATTTGCGTTAATCCAAGACAGAGGCTGCGGACCAAGGGGAGGGGGAAGAGTGACATCAGGAGTGGGAGCCGGGTGGCGCCCTCCTCACTGTCCTTTTTCACTAATACGCGGGTGGAGCCGCGGGGCACGGCTAGTAGATTATATAAAGGATGTCACTACCAACATTAAAGGCAGCAGTTCTGAAGTAACAAAAAAGGTGGCGCGAATGTTGCCATATGTGGCATAATTTCGCTATTCGTAGGGAAATTTTAAACTTGTAGCGGTGTATCGCCAGCAAAAAATATAGGAATAAATTTTATTAGGGTTTCAAAAAAACATTAGAGTGGCGCGATTAAAACTGTTATGAAAACTCAGGTCGCAAATACTTAAAGGTTGAGAAACGCTGATTAAAGGAATGCAGTTTCCTAAACAAAAAAGACTATTCAGAAGATTAAGAAAAGAGCTGAAAGAAAGATTTGTGAGAAGACCTGGGAGGTGAGAAAATCAGGATACTTGTGGAAAGCCGTCCAGCTGCCACACCTTGTGCTGTAGATAGTATTGACTGTACAAAACTCTGAGGTGTTTAGTGTTTTTCATAGGGTGCTTGCTTTGCATTTAGTCTCCTTTAAGTTCCACATTAATAAGCAAATAAATGTTTCAGTTCGCTGAGGTACTGGTGCCCTGATTTATCTGTACTCACATCCACAACATGTGATAAGCGTCAATGGACTTAAACCTTGCTTTTACTGTGTACCTAATTGATTCACTGACTATTAGTGGTAACTGAACTATCAACTGAGGTGACTGCAGCAATTGAATAGCTCTTAAACATATCATTTGAAATGACTTTCCATCAACCTGGCGGTGGATAACATATATTCAAGTAAACAAGTAAAGAGAACATCCAGACATTGTTTTTAATGCTGTTGGGTTTCTTCGGTTCTAAAGACAAATGTTTCTTGAGTAGTTACTGCCACTTTTATTTTCTCTCCTAATTGGGTTTGTTTGGTCTGTGATTTGGACTTTTAGCTTTTAAAAGACTGCAGTTACCATTGGAGAATGTGAATGAATCAATTTGAAGTTAAATAGTCAGTTATTTTCAAGCCAGTCTCATCAAGCCAGTCTCACAATCTCAGTCTGTCTCTGGTCAGTTCAGCATATCCTGAATTAGACAGGACAATGCCTTAGAAAAAAAAAATGATGTAAAAGTGGAGAATTGTTTTGGGGGCTGTCATTATTTCTTTGGGTTGTGCACTCTTGGGTTGTGCTGTAAAAGTTTGAGTGTTATATAACCTGGTGACTATTAAATGGTCCAGTGTAAGTGAATGTGGGAGTGTGAAGGAGTGGATCTAATGATGGCCTATCCAGTGCTGGTCCCTCCATTGTGCTCAATGCTTCTGGCACAGGCAACACCAATCACCCCTGAATTTAAATTAAGTAGGTTCACTAAATTAATTTATTGGGGCTATACATTTGATGGAACAAACAAAATGAAAAATCCAGGAACATGAAATTTGCTAAATTCTATACAGCAAGCGTGGTGTCAGTATGATGAGTGCTGCAATTGAATAAAATGGTTTGCATCGGAATGCAAAAATATCCAAACATAATTGTAATGCTGCATGTTAAAATATAAATAACCACCTCTATCACTGCCAGAGACTAGGGATAAACAGCTAAACGGAGAGCAGGGCGGCTGAGAGCCCCTCTGACCAGCCAACTGCAGTGCGGACAAGCAAGCAAGGCAGGGAGCTTGCTGTTGTCATGGCGACCATTCACACACACAGCATCAAGTAGACATTTTATTAGTTTGGTGGCAAAACACCTTTCATTCTCTTCGCCAAAATAATAATTTGCTATAAATGTTACAAAAACAACCTCAGAACTTGTTGGTGGGGCAACAGGGAGTCTTAGCTGGACCAGCATAAATCTGCATACTAACTGTGGGATTCGTGCACACAAGCTGAGTAAATTTCCTTTTTTCATGACTTCAGGCTCTGGTTTTCAATCTTTTGGTCTTGCCATCTTTATGAAACACTTGTCGCACTAGAGTGTATCATTATTCAGAACTCAAAGAGAGAAGCTTTGATTTTGGAAGAGCTGAGAAAGAGCCCGTGAAGAGTCACCCAGGTTTGAAATGACCCACTCTGGATCTAGGATGACTTCGGAAGACGGAAGAAGCCATTATTCACATCATGTGATTGTGGGACTGGTGCCTCTTCCAGGAATCCTTTATGAGATTTGCCCTTTTGCTAATGTGATGGGTTTAAGCAACTTAGAATCTTCCACACCTCCTTGTTTAAAGTTGCTTTACCTGATACAAGACCTTATTTACCTATAAACACCCTTTATTAAACCTTTTGGAGTGAGGGATCTGAGGGATGATCTGCTCTAATTGTGATCTGTTCTAACTGAATCCATCAGAGGTTCGGGCTAGTAAACCTACATTGTAAGTGTTTCTCTGGCATGGCTTCCTATTAGGGCTTCAAAGTTGTACATTTTCATTGTAAAACTTCAAACTTTTAAAACAGAAATGTTTAAAAAGGAAATTTAAAACATACTATGGTAAGAGTTATATTAAGACAGCTTTTTTGTTGAAAGTATAAGAGAGAGAAGTGAACTGAATGCAGCACTAGTTAGAAAACGGTGCAAGTCATTAAACTTGCTAAAACTGAGTCACAGGATTTGATTTGAAATGATGCCTAGCAGTGCCGAGCCAGCAGTGGAGCTTAAGTGAAAATGAAGATCTAGACAAACAGAAACACATGGGGTCCATGCCAAGCCAGGTTAAAGCAAAAATACATTTAATTACAGTCTGCAATCCAAAAAGAATTGTCAAATCATGGCAAACGTACACTCAACACGGGCACAAGAAACACAAAATCCTAAATGAAAGGCAAAATCAAAAAGGATTAGACAACTGTCACTGGCTCCATTTGTTTTTGGTTCTCATGATGCTGTGTGATGTTAGGGGGCTTTTGTAGATGTTTGTATCAAGGGTGTGCTATTAAGATGGGTAGAAAATACTAAGATGCAGTTAATGGTAATTGCTCTCTGCTACACTATCACTACTACAAAAATCCAGTAAATAAGATTTTTGGACTGGCAAGAGGTTTGTTGTGTGATATTAAATTTTCCAGTCTGACCAGACATGACAGTATTATTAAAGGCATTTTTATAAGTGAAGCCTCTCACACAAAACCTGGGATGTTCATCGACAGGACCAGTTGCTAATAACAGTTTGAGCCCAAGACATTAGGCTAGTTCCTGGGCTTATACACACAGTTAAGAATGAAGGTATTCTTCATTTATGGGGAAGGGCAAATTTAATATTGTAGATATGAAGTGTATGTAGAGTGATAGTACAGGCAAGGCTGGGAATAGCAGAGAAACCAAGCATCTAAATATCTATTTAAAAAACCAAGAGCAAAAAATAAAAATACAAAAAAACAATAAATGAACTACTGTTAGAGCATAAAGCAAAATTATTTATCTATTAATTTGCATGTGATTTAAAGTAAGCTGTGCAATGTTGCAGCACCATTTCTGGACTTGGCTTCTGTCTTGCGCACAATGCTAACAGGTTTGGCCACCCCCCCACACATTAACCCCAAATTGCATTAGGCAGGTTTGATAATTTTATATTAAGCTGTGCTTTTCTTTTATGTGTGGCAAACCTGAAAGAATTGCTCCAGGGGAGCTGTACAATGGCTGACCCTGCGCTCTGACCCCAAAAGGTCATGCGAAAATTAATTTCAACATCTTCATGTAGTAGAATGTTGTCACCCAGTTCATTTTCTTTCATATCTTCTGTATGTTCATTGTATTCTAATTTTGTGCATGGTCATATTACAATTTTGCTGATGCAGTGCCAGTCAAAAGCCCATTTGGAGCCTTAGGCAGGGTTGACAGGTGTCACCTTATTGTCCATAGCAGGTAGTTGGTATTACTAGACTTCAGCTACCTGTGGGGTTGGTGTTGGTCCCCATCTATGTCCAGAGCACATGCCCCCCTTAACTTTCATAAACAGCACCCCTCAGATGATGGTTCCCTACAGGGCCAATTATGTCGCCTAATGAACTGACTGGATCTGGGAAGATGATTCACATATGGTGGCCCATGCACCACTCATGGGTGTTCCACTGTAAGCAATACTGTATAGCAAATAATAAGAAAAGTGCCTGAAACAGAATATGATATAGGAAAGCATCATTGTGTTGTGTTCTAACACTGCAGCAATGAGTGGCTGATAATTCATTGTGGACAATCCATCCATCCATTTTCCAACCCGCTGAATCCGAACACAGGGTCACGGGGGTCTGCTGGAGCCAATCCCAGCCAACACAGGGCACAAGGCAGGAACCAATCCCGGGCAGGGTGCCAACCCACCGCAGTCATTGTGGACAAGGTACAAGTTAATTATAAAATTGCTTTTTCAGTGCCACTTTTTCTATAAAGAATATGTTGCTAGTAATTGTATTAATAAGAGCTTGTGCCAACACAAGGAAAGGCAGAAATATGAGGAATTTGGTCAAAATGAGTTACGTGGAGGTGATTTTGCAAAATATTTTTTTCAACTAATATAACCCTAAAATCAGACACTAATTGAGACTTATTTATTCATTCCTTTTTTGAACCTCCTAGAGATGTGAGGACTGGGCAGTATAATAGAGCAAGTGATTATCTAGTGAATCAATAAAAATAACTGAGTCATTGTACTGTCTCTCATGATCTATGACAAGAAAAGGACATTGTAGTACTGGTTAAGCATTTAATTACCATTGTTCTTTTTCAGATCTGCAGGTTTGCTTTCTAATAATCAATCAATATCAGCCAGCAAAAGTTATCAGAGTGAAAGGTCTGCTGTTCCTCTGTGATTTATCTGTTCAATTATTTCTTTTTCTTTCATTGTCTGGTAAGAATGCACTGGATTTGGCTTATGTGGAGAGAACTCTTTGAGGTAATGATCAAAAAAATAATTGGCATTAGTCACATGCTTCAGACATTTTCTTAATGTTATTATTTTATAGTCAGTTTATTCCTTGTCTGATAAAGAAATGTTTTTCTCCTTGTTAAAAGAACACACAAAACAGCAGAGATAAGGTTGAGAGTTTAGAAAAAAAAAAAAAACTGTTAATATGAAAAATCAGGACTCTGACGACATTGCCTATTGCACAGGCTCTCTAACAAGAGCTGCAAGTACTTGTGGTACCTGAGTGAGAATCTGCACCCTTGATACCATTAGGGCTGTAAGATGTAATAAGAAGTAACATGTAGAATTTCTTGTTATCATTGTATTACTGCCAACCCCTCAAAGGAAAAAAATTAAACCAGAAAGATGCGACAAGCTGCCATTTTATGCTATCAGACGGTGAAGTTCAAAGAGCTACAATAAAGCTCACATCTTCAAACAAACCATACATTCCTCTCTCCTTCAAAAACACAGAGCTGAATGTAAAGAGCACATCTGGAACCAAGATCTTCACAGGTCTTGCTTATTAATAACATCTTTGCATCTTTAAAAACCTATATTGTAAATGCAAGCTCTCAAAATAAAAATCCAATTCATTTCAAGTCAGAGATTCTGTTATACGTAATATAATTCACTTTCTTAACTTTTCCTAGTTACCAATGACAAAGGGATTTCTACTAAACACTAGTAAGGTCAAAGGTAGTCTCTCCAAACTATAGCAGCACTTTTATAAAATAGGAGCAGTTCCTTATCATTTGAGATAGAAAATAGAAATCAGGCACAGGCAGAAAACATTCTTCCTTCATTTCCTAGAGATGAGGCTTAATTTAAATTAAATTTATACTTTATGCACACCTCTTTTGACTCAGTGTCTAAAATCTATTCAGGATTAAACGTTAACTATGAGAAATGTTGACAAGCACCTGAATTCATGACCACATGTTCTGGTTATTCTATCTATTTATTTATGTATTTAATTTCTTACATTAGCCTTTATGGACATCAATATCAGATAAATCCTTATCTTCTAGTAACTCTGTTTGGACTAACACTGCACAGAGCATCACTGCTTGGTGAACACTGTAAAGTCCTTACCTTACCATCTCATTCTCGTCATTTGAAAAAGTGCTGATCTAACTTGTATGCCTTAGGAACAATTATACCTTGTTTAGCTTTAAATCAAACAAAACTAAATTCACTCTAAAGAAACAATTAAATATTTCTTGTTATATGACAGATATTTATTAATTCCTTGCCTCTGGCTAGCAGTTTCCTTAAATGTATTAAAGCAATTGCTGATCATCTGTGGTGGCAGGTCCTCTGGCTATCTCCTTTTTGTTTTTATTGATTTAAATATTTGCACTTCCTTGCATTTCAAATGATCATTTTCTAACCCACTTAATCCAGACCAGTGTTGCAGGGGGTGCTGGATCTATCTGCCTATCTCAGCTAGCATAGGGTGCAAGGCAGGAAAAAACCCTGGAAAGCGTGCCAGTCCATCACAGGGTGGATATTGACTTATAATCATGATATCATATTAATAGTTTAAAGGCAATACAATCAATTACAAAACAATACATAACATTTAACAATTTCCATTAAAATATTTTGTGAGAAGAAGGGTGGAGAAATAAAACTTATTTCACATGTAGCACATTGGGAAAATACACCAATTTGGTTTAAATCAATAAAGTAATGAATGAATCTTTATTGTATACTATGAACAGGTGAGAAATGACACAAGATCCTAAATAAATGTTGAGGTGCCAATTGGGTCGCCCTGTTTAATCATGGTGCCAGCTGAAACAGAAACAGGTTGATAGTGCCCAACAAACAAAAACACACAGCTGCAGTGCCTCTGTTAATCGGTCAGGTTATCGGTGTGGTAGGGTATCCGTCCTGTGATGAGTATACAGTACGTCCAAATAAGACACCACCTTTTGGGACCACCTTGAGTTTATAGTCCTCCGACCAGAAGGAGATGAGCAGTTGCCCTCATTGGGAGTCTTCTTGGGGCTGAGGGAACAGAAAGAGACAATACTGTTTGTGACAGCATCCCCTCGCCATCTTAGGGTGGTACTGCTTATCTTGGATCAGTCCGGAAGGTGACCCTCTGATGTGCATGTGTGACAAAACACTAGCCAGTAACAACATAATCCATTACAAATGCTATCAATGTTACAATATAATATTGGATTTAGGAAATAAACAGTACAATAATAGAAATAAATACTTAGCAGTTATCAGAATTGAATCACTGGTTATGATAATCCAGGATGACTAAGACATAAAATTACAAAACAGGATAAATGACATTTATAATATGTTGACTTTTCAATTTTCATTATTGTCATGACCAGTGATGGAGACATTGTGTCTAAAGCAAATCATATTTCGCTCACTTTGTACATGACTATAGGTGTCATGATTTAGGCTGAATAGTGATGTTTTGTAGTCTTTTCCTTTAAGGGAAGCCATATTGTGTACCATTGTCAGAGTCACGTCCTGTGTTTGTAGGGGCGTGATCTCTTTGAGGTTGTGACCTTGACTTAATCAGCAAACAGAATATAAGGTCAGCCTTTTGCTCTGAGCCTTATCCGGTCTTTTGTCCTGACTCATCAGGAAAACAGATAACTAATTTCTTGAGAAAATCGTGAGATGTCAGCAAAAGGCAAACAAAGGCAAACAAAAGAAAATAGAAACGAGAGGCAAAAATTCAAATTCAAATAACATGCAATAACCTGAAAGCCAGGCAAGATATGAAAAGTAATCACATGAGAAGTCAAATTGAAAATAAGGATTTTATCTGCTGATTGGATAAGGCTCAGAGCAAAAGGCTGGCATTTTATGCCATTTGCTGATTAAGTCAAGGTCATAACCCTGGAGACCACGCCCCTAGAAATGCGGGATGTGACCCTGACAACGGTACACAATACGTATTCTCTTAAAGGAAAAGGCTACAAAACATCAATATTCAGCGTAAATCATGACAACAGGGCACCAATTCATTGTAAGTGTTATTTCCATAGATTCCACTTTGTACTTTTGCCATCATTTTGACTTTTCCATGTCTAGTTGCCTCATGGCATGCTTTACAGTTTTAGAAGACACAAACTTCATTAGACCTCATCCATGTGTATTGTAGTGTTCCATTCATAGCAGCAGTGGTAAAACTATGACATCATTATATGCAGTCCTTCTTGTGGGTAGTCCACTGTTTATCCCACATTTCAATAACGTTGCATTTTATCAAATTGGCAGCCCTAGGCTACACTAATGTAAGTCTACCTTTTTCCTAGTGCACTCAATGTTACCCATAGAATCTGTGTAGCCAATAAAACTTAATCTTTGAGAGATGATTGCAGCCTTTCCATTGTGCAGACAAACTGTAATTTAGCCCTCTCAAACATCTGCTACATTTGAATTTTGAAAACTGCAAAATATATGTGAAGCTGCATTTTCTCAAAGGTTTTGTTATTGTCACAGGGCCCAGACATATCTTTATACACATGTACCTGGGTTCTCTTTACTTGGGCTGTACTGTCTTCACCGGCTGCTGCACACAAACTTGACTGTCTTGGTGAGTCAAACCAAAGGAGAAGCCCATCGACTCAACTGACTGATTAGGTTTCTGATTGAGAGAGAGTGTTTACTTCACAGCAGGCTCATGCCATTTCAGCCCCAGTACACTCTCCCATTCCAGAATAGCACCCTCAGCAGCAAAGTACTTTTCATACTGCCACTCCTTGACACATCTGGGCTGTGACTCTGATATATCCAAGTTGTGTTGGCGTTGCTGATCATCCAGACTCTGCTCCCACCCAATTTTCAAAATTTGAAAAGCAACCATCACAACCGTTTGAGTTTAGAGAATTCCCTTGGCTCAAGTGAATAATGAGACTTCTGACTGTAGAGATGTCTCTTTTTCACAGAGGGCTCATTTTTTGTGAGCCCCACTACACACAAACAGTCCTGCTAAAGATAAAGGACACACACATCATTCCCATAAAAAGAACCTTTTCTGGCTGTTTTTTGCTTAAAATTATCTGTTGTGTAGCTGTTGACTCAGATAAGCAACCAATAAATAGTTCAGTAAAAGTATGTCATGTTTTTAAGACTTTGCCCCGGTTTGGTTCCTTTTTCCCAGACCTTTCCTTTGATCAAGGAGCACAAAGAAGGGGTCCTGGACATATATGTCTTCCCAAACTCACTTTTCTCTGTTTTAATAGACGGGAGGTCAATACTAATATGCATCAAACCCACACATTGCTCATTCTTTAAATTTCCTTGTTTTATCTGTTGTCCTTCTTCATTGATTTACCACTCAGGGAGATGGGAAGCCTTTTGTGAGAATGCACGAGCCATTCTTTACTGGCTTGAACATTTCTTTTGATTTGCTTTTGCTTATTAGTCTATTTAGTCTTTCCTGACAGTTTGGCTTTTCCCTTGTAGTGCTTGATTAATTTGTTTCCTTCAACAATCATAGTTAGGAATGATATTATTTAATTAAATCAACTTGTCTTTTATATTCACCTCATTTGATGGTACTTTAAAAGTAGTAATAGGTGTTTTAACTTTTTTATGTATAATAGAGCACCCTGCTAAAAAATATAAACAAAACTGCTACTGCACTTACTGCACTTATTGTATTATGTATTAATAAGAAAATCTCCTGGTCATAACAAACTCATGTATTAATTTTGTAAGACAGCATGCTCTCCTCCCCAGAGATGGATTGGCACAACATCCAATAAGGGTTCCTACCTCAAGCCCTATGCTACTGTGTTTTGATGGCGTCTCAAAACCCCACATTATGCTCTCCTAATTGTTTTTTGTTTTTTTTTTTTAAATCTACTCAGTTCCAAACTATCAACTACTGGAAGCTGATTACACATTCTCTGCTCCGATCCTTTTATTGGGTCCTACTAAATCCCTGGGTAGAATGTGGCAGTAAGTGGCCACTGATTATTCTGAGAGTCGATACGTGCTAAATCAGAGATTAGTGAGTTTGTTGGGCTGAAGGACTATTCTCATCACAATTGTTCTAATCTTCTAATAGCCGGGTGGATATTGCAATCATTCTAGCCGATGAACTCCTAGAAGTTCATTAGCCATGAGAAATTTTTCATTCATCTGTTATTTGAGGTATTTACTGCCACTATATCAATCCTGCCAAAGGAATCATCTTTTCTGTTATGCGGTCAGCATTGACTAGAATTTTAAAATCTTGCTGGATTTCCTTCAGGCGTCTCATTCAATGGCAAAAGATTGGTACGTTCTCTCTATACTGATCACATCTCTGAAATAAATGACTGTCATGCCTCATGCCTGACCCTCAACCTGTGCTATATTCACTTGTCCCTTTTATCATTAGCAAGGACGGGAGATTACTTTTGCATTGCCTGAACCTTTCACTCAGCAGTGTGTTTTGCCTGATTTTTGCTTCATCCTTGATGATAGTTTTCCTATAGTTTTGAATTTTTTCCTCTTCTTTTTGGACTTTATGTTTTAAATTGTTTTTAACACGTCTGCCTGTGATCTTTTTTATTGATTGTGCTTATCTGGTTCACTTATTTAAGTGAAAGGATGCCCAGTTGTTATTATTTTGACAGATGTGGGAGTAACACCGGATTGACAATGTATTTAATGAATCCCAGAACACACTTCCAAAAAAGTGAGACAGACTTAAATTGGAAAGGAGACAGCAACTAGGGTTGCTAGTATGACATGGACCACTAAAGAATGGTGGACCCAGCTATGCACAGTTTGTCATAAGGGAAACAGACAGAAGGCATTAGTGCAAGATGTGGAGAATAATGGTTGGGGGTGCATCTAAGGAGGCTTCCCAAGAACACTAGGAAGAGGGTGACCCAGCAGATGTCAAAAGTGCCTGTCGCTCTGTACCCAGAGAACAAGGCCATGCTACTGAAGGATTAGTTAAGACTTTCTGTCCACCAGGTGACAATGCAGATGTAATGACTGCACAGGAAGAAATGGACATGGATAGTTTGAAATTATTGTTCAGGAGATGAAGTCAGAAAAGTGAGGTAAGGTCAAAGCCTATAAGCAAGAAATGTAGTATTTTAAACAGAGCCCAAAACATGAAGCAGAAATCTGGGTCAAAAAGGATGTAGCAAGTAGACTGGGAGTACTATTTAAGAATCAATATGAGACACAAGAATCAAAGTCAGGAAACCAAAATGAGGCACAACCAAGAGATCATATTAATGTAACAAGTCACACGAAGTCGCGTGCCAAGTTCTTTGAACTAATCTGAATACTCTGAAATGCATGATGCTGACCTTTATTCCATCACGGCGATGACATCACACAACAAATACCTCCGATCATTAAGCCTAGTAAATGCAACAACCATGGTAGTTTATACAAAAACAACACAGTGTCGAGGGTGAAAGAATTCACTCATAACAACACATCAGAACAAAAAATAACTGAAACCACTGAATTCTTTGACCTGAGAAACCTTTAATATGACATCTTAACAAATTTTTGAGTACAATAAATTACTACAAACAATTAAAATAAGTCAAACTATGACAGAATGGTTTCTGTTTAGATGAAACTGAGGCCAAGTGGCCCAAATAAATGTGAGATCAAAGACAACTGGTATATGGCTAGAACTCCACGTTTCAAACAGTATGGATCAGCATATTCCCTTTTGTGGATGAATGAGATGTTAATGCCTTTACATGAATAAGGGTCTGGGGTGAGGCTCTGGAGAAAGGGTCCTTAAAGGGATACTGATAGGCCATTACATATGTATTTGTGTATGGGTAAGGGCAAGGGGGTGATTTCTAGATTTATGCTAAATGTATAATTTAGCATCAAACTTGTTATATGTGACATTGGAATTGTGGGAAACTTTGCCGTATTTTGCCTTGCTAAACAGTACTGAACCAATCCAGTAAATCGTTCCTAGAGAAATGTATTTGTTAAATAAGAAAAGGTATCATTCAAATTTTATTTGAGAATATCAGTTAATTTGGGCACATACATTTAAAGTATTTTGTCTTCTTTAAAGGTTTCCCAACAACCAGATTGTTCAGTTTCACCTAAGGACAGTATGTTTAACGGAGAAGTGACAAGCACTACAGCATCATCGTCATCATCTCGCAATGTGGTGCGAAGTTCAAGTATCAGTGGGGAGATGTACAATATAGAGAAGAACAATGGAGGACCACCTGATGCAGCTGGGATGTCCACAAATAAGAAGAGACGTTCCAGTCTTGGTGCCAAGATGGTAGCCATCGTTGGGTTGTCCCAATGGAGTAGGAGCACACTGCAACTTAACCAGCCGGGTGAGTCTCATTTTTACTGCCAAAGAATTTCCCTTCACTTTCGCTTTAGAAGATTTTGTTTGTGGCTCACTAAAATCTAAATCTAAATCTAAAGGTCATAAACTTTACAAAAATCCATATTTAAAAACAGAACAAAAGGAAGACACATGTCACTTAAAATGGAATTTTTTTTTTAAAACCTGGGAAAGGACACACTATAAATTAATTTAAGATGTTGAGTCCTTTGCTCTTGCTTGTTGGCTACCCATTTCTTTCACCCACTATTGTACTCAGTCTTCACTACTCAAAACAGAAAAAAAATTGTCTTTACCTTTCTTGTTATAGTAACATAGCTTGAGCTTTAAAAAGTGTACAAATGACATAACAATAATGTCTACTGTCTTTTTAAAATATCGTTACTTATTTAATGAAATCATTGGTAAAGTAATTATGCAGAATGTACTTGTCCAAGAGAATGTTTTTTAAATCTTAATTACAATAATTAGGATTACCTACACTAGTAAATGTTTAAATCACACTGTAAATAATGTCAGATTAATCATCATTTGGCTAATTATCATTTGTCATGGAGACATTGCATGCTGTTGTATGATTTTCTTCAATTCCTCCCTCTCTCTTTTAAGTCCTCTGTGAATATAAAGCTTCTTAACAACTGTTATCATTAGATGTACATAGACTAGTCAGTTTACAGGGTCCATTGAACAGTTGAGAGACATATTGATTGGATTTGCAGTCTACAAAAGGCTCTTGACCTTTAGACATGGTATATCGAATTATCTTGTCATTCACAAATCCACACACTTTCTACCAGAATCTATGTCCTGAAAAATAGATACAGTATGTATATTAACATGAAAAACAATCCTCTTTTGGGCTTCATGAACAAATATTTATTATGGTTCAAGAAATTTTATTGTAGAGAATTACTATAATTTGACATTACTTGTTTTAGGAAAACAAGAGCACAATAGATTCAGCAGGCTTCTGTAGAAGAAGGAATTACAGATTGCCTTCAGCACCATGCAGCACCACAGACAGCTCTTCCCTGCCTTACTGACAGCTTGACACAAACTGATGAGTAAAAGTCTTGCCCTGATATTGTGCTCTGGCAGTGGGCCACTGAGAGCTGACCTAGTACTGGATGGTAAAGAGGATGGTACCAATGACAGCTCAATTTAGCACTTCATGAAGTGGAACTTTTTCAGTTGCAAGTAGTACTTACTTTAACAGATATTTGAGGCACAGCTCAGGTTATGGCTTTTGCTGAAGCATTCTGATTATAATCAAGACAAGTAAATGTGTGTCTCCATGTACACAAGGCAAGTCAGACTTTTACAGAACCAGACTGGTGAATCATGGTGAAGGAAATTCTCACTGGCATCCACACAGCACTAACCGATTTTGACGAAAGAAACACTAATATGAGATGCCCGTTCACTGACATTAGCTCAATGATCAATGTCATCATTTCCTTGTGGTTGGTAGTAAAATGCAGAGTCTTGAAACTAAACATTACCCAGTGTGACTAGATCCAGTGTTCCCTGTCTGTTATAGACTTCAAACAGTCAAGTTTGTGGAATGAACATCCACCAGTCTCTCTCTGAGCACTGGAATCTCAGGGGCTGTGTGTTTAGTCCACTGCTGCTATCCCTTTTCACTCACAATCAACTCATAACATTGAGTTGTCCATGGTACTAGAGTAGTGGGTCTGATTGCCAACTATGATGAAACAGTCTGCAAGCAGAGGGTTGAATTTCTAATTGAACTTAATTGAACAATAACAATAAAGTGCTCCCCACTGTTAGCCAAACAGCCAGCTATTTACACATTTCAGGAATACTGATGAGAGTAATGCACCAATTGACATTAATGGAGATTTTGAGTAGCTTTAAATTCTTAGGACACCATATACTGATGATATTGTAAGGTCCCTCAACAGCACCCGTTGGTTCAGTAGTACTTTTGGTTTTTGAGAAGAGTTTTATAGTAGTAGGGTGTTGTACTGTGTTAGCCAATGGATGCCATGAGAGGTCAAGCAAAATTACACTTTTTTGACTGACTAAAAAGATTACAATCTGCAAGATTTCAAGGCAACTCAGGCCGCTTCAAACTGCCTGAAGAAGGTGCCTAAGTTGCCTCGAAAGCATGTATATTGAGAATATTCAATCTAACTCCCTCCTCTACACATGATATTTATGCCTGAAGACACACTTTCCATTATTTCAGACACTACAAGAACAAACATCTAGTAGGCAATATCATAACATTTACTGTTGTATCAGCAGACATACAAATAGCACTTGACCTCTGTAAGACTCCATTATGTAAGCACTTGCACTACCAAGTCAAACTTAGTCACTTATATTGTCTGTTGTTTCTTTTTTCTCTCTGGCACATCTTTGTTTATTCTTATCTTGCATTTTAATGTGGTGCTTTTGCATATTTAATTACTATGTGTTGCACTATTAATTTGCTATACTACCCTGTTTATTATACTGTTACATATTTATTGCTCCTGTTTATCAGCATTATCTTTATTGACCTGTGAATGCTGTATTATTTTGTTTTACTGTGCACTGTATTGTTTCAGCACCATCTGGACAAGAAGCAAACATATTTAATTGTACTGTACAACAAACTGAATTGAATTTACCTAACATTTTGATGCTGTAATGGTTTTAAAAGGTCATCAAACAAGTCAGACAGCTATTGTAAGATTTGTAAGCCAGGAACAGATGAGCTAATGGAAAATGATCAGCTCCTGTGGGTCACTGTTACTTTTTTCAAGCTTGAAGCAGTTGAAAGGACAGCATTTTTAATGGAGCATTTATTTCAAGTGAAAGTGCATTTAGAGCGCTCCACTGGAAGTTTAATGGGTCCTTCCAATTCATTGCCTTCTCTGTCTATAATAAAAAAAGACTTCAGCCTTGGCACTCATAGCACATTGTGTCAGATTTTGTTGGAGCTAAGCTCCAGGTTGTGCAATAACATGCCTAACATTACTTCATTTAGTCACAAGTAAAAACAGCTCATACCGTACTGTAACAGGGTTCAAAACTTGTTCTTGTATAAAACTAGGGGGCTCTGCCCCCTGCTCGCTTCACTTGCCAATCCCTGGGTGGGCACAATGCGCAAGCCACTTCGCATCTCTGCCACTCGCGTATATGTATTTTACTTTCACCAAACATCAAATCTTTTAATTCTTGTGGATACGCCTCTTTATTGGGAAGAAACACAACTTTTCCCTGATGGCAACACGAATTAGACATTCTACAAGTCCCCGACTTAAAGTTTAAAACCGAACAATAACTATATACTTCTGTCATATCACCTATGCCTATACTGTATATTCAATCTCTTTTCGCTGCTCTGTTATTTCACTGAGTAATAATTTCCTTTTGTTAGCGCTAATGCGATCTTTACTATCAGTTTTTTGAGACTTCAGATTTTTGTACTTTCATAATCTCTAACTGCTCTGCATGTGTATTGCAGAAACATTTTTGAACCTCTTTACAATGTTCTACTTTGTCTTCTACTCTTTGTCTTTTATTTCCAACCTCGCTTGGAGCTGAGAGCACAGGAACTGTGTTTGACAATAGTATTCACACGAATGAGAAGTGAGTGGACCATGGGCGTGGTTTTAAATATTTGAGAGGAGTGTGGGACTTGTCAAAATCTCTTGGCAAAAAGTCTCATCTCGCGGGACCTGAAATTATCTCTCGTGAAAGTTGAAATTATCTCCGAGAAAGTCTCGTTTTAGGATTTCCTTTTATAATAGAGAGACAGGAGTAATGTAGAGGTCAAAGACAGCAAAAAATTCAGTTGTAATAATAATGCAAAAAGCCAACAGTAATGGTAGTTGCCATGGCAAAACAAATACTAAGTTGTTTTAGATCAAGGAAGGTGTCATTTATGATGTATGCTTCTGTGGGCTAATCAGTCCTCTGTGAAGCAGCCACATTTAGAATTCCATAGTGTGGTTTATGATTGTACCAGAGTAGATGGTAGTACCTATATGGTGCCATCATAAAGTATTTGATCAACTGTTGTCATCCAGTACCATTCATTATTTTGTTTAGTTATTCTATGAGTCCAGTCAATAACTCTAATGGTCTATAGCCATTACACTGGCTTTATTGTGTCATATAACCAGTCTGTATTTCAGCCAACTCTGAGCTGACAGCTCTAATGTTATTCCATGATGTGTGTTTGGCTCTATCTCATATTTAGGTTCACATATACATTTACATTTATTTGCTTAGCTGGCGCTTTTATCCAAAGTGACATACAACAGAGGTAAATATAATCATAACATTTACCTAGGGCCTGTTTGTTCAGTGTAATAGGATAGGATACAAAAGTTGATTGCCACAACTGAAAAGATGTAATAATAGCTCATTCATTTACAATCATAAATTACAATCAATTAAGCGATTAAACTTAAACAAATTAACCAAGAATATAAAGTATCGTAGAGCAAAGTTTTTTTTCTTCTTTTTAATTAGACAGATATTCACGGAACAGATGGCTCTTCAGTTACTTTTTTAAATACATTAAGGGAGTCAGGAGTACGGATGGAGGTGGGCAGTTCATTCCACCAACTTGGAACCACACAGGAGAAGAGTCTGGATTGAGACTTAATGCCATGCATAGGCGGTATCACCAGACACTGTTCACTGACAGACCTGAGTGGGCGATAAAGGGTATAGTGCTTCACCAGTGTCTCCATATACTCAGGTGCTGACCCATTGACTACTATGTAGGCAAGAATCAGCGATTTGAACTTACTGCATGCTTCTACAGGGAGCCATTGTAGCAACCTAAAGAGAGGAGTGACATATGCCCATCTCTGCTGGTTAAACACAAGACAGGCCACTGCATTCTGGACCATCTGCAGATTCTTGATAGCACATGTGGGTACTCCTGCCAGAAGTGAGCTGCAGTAGCCCAGAAGCGTCAAGACCAAAGTCCAGGCCAGATGTTCTGCTGCATATTCCATCAGGTAAGGTCTGACCTTGATGTTGTACAGTGTGAACCTCCATGAACGAGAAACAATAGAAATGTGGTCAGAAAAAGACAGCTGCTCATAAATCACCACACCAAGGTTGCGTATTGACTTGGCAGATGTTACCGACAGTGAGCCAAGCTGTACAGAGATGAGGAGTTAAACAGACTGGCTGGCCAGGATCATAAGAAGCTCAGTTTTGGCCAGGTTCAGCTATAGAAGGTACTCCTTCATCCAATGAGACATGCAAAGACTCTAGCTGATACTGTATTGCTCTCCAGGGGGAACAACAGGTACAGTTGTGTATCATCCGCTATGACAGATAGGGGGCGCTGTCGTCCCCTTGAACCCTCAGATCAGACGCCAGACACCAGATAAAAGTCTAAATATTGACTTTATTATAATTATACAGTGCACAAAGCACCCTCCACTCCACAATTATCCAATAAACAATCGATAATCCAATACACAATAATCCTCCACACCTCCCAGCAGCTCAGTCACCCTTCCTCCCAACTCGGCTCACTGCTGGGATCTCCCATAATCCTTTTATAGTCCTTGACCCGGAAGTGTTTCTGTCCCTCAGTCCATGTGACCTTATAACACTTCCGGGTCATGTGAAAACTTCTTTTCTTCATCCCGGAAGTACGTTATTTCTTCTGTCCCTGTGACTAGGACATACTTCTGGGTTATAGTGCAAATATAAATTATTGAGCCTCCCTGCAGCATCCCCTGGAGGCCCTCATGGTATGCAGCAGGGCTGTGAAGAAAAACTCCAAGGTCCATGATGCCCTGCTGGAATTCGGGGCACCTCCATGTTGCCGGGAGAGCTCCATCTGGCGGCGTGGGGGCATTGGCCGGGATGAACGGCCGACCATATACCACACCGAATAGCACTGATAAGAGAACCCATAGGATTGGATGGTATACAGACAGAAGAGTAGAGGACCCAGCACAGATCCTTGGGGTACACCAGTGCATGTCTGGTGTGCCTTTGACAACTCCCCTCACTAGAACACATTGTAGGATCTGCCCAGTCCCAGTGATGCCAAGATCAGAGAGGGTGGCAAGAAGGATGATAAGAGCAGTATGTGTATGTTTTGAAATGCTCATGATTAACCCCACGGTGTTTAGTATAAGCAGATCAAGTTGATAAGCTGCATAAATTAAACAACTGGTGGTAAGACTGATATGCAAATTATAATTTTATTAGGAGAACTGCATTGCATAAAAATTTGGGGAATCCAGAAAGTATCCCAGTTTCATTAATTATAGTATTGTAGGAAATGTCACATCAGGAAATGCCAATGTACACTTTTTTCACTCAGAGGTAAATATTAATCCATGAGATATTACTTAAAGGCAGTATTTTCTAGTAATAATGCTATGTTCAATATGTCAGTCCTAACAAGTACCCCCATGTTATCAACCCAGACTAATTGCAAGCCAATTAATCTAACTCTTTAACACTCATTATTTGTTATCTGCATTGGGAAGACGAACGGGAAGAGGAGGAGAGAAATCACTTTATCTCTCATCACTTTACAATTTACCTTAAATACTGTGCAATTACTTTCTGAGTGCTCTAATAAAACGTCTAAAGTGAAGGAACCTGCTTTAAAACATCATGTTTTTTATATCGACAGCCATGTTTTGTAAAGAACTAGACATGTTACTAAACTGCATCTTTCATGGTTTCATGGATATAGTCAAACATTTAAAAATCTTTTGTAGACAATGTTTGTTGAGAAAATGAGGAAATGGCATTCGTGTCTAATATCAGTAAGGCATTTACTTTGAAAGAAAGTCAATTGAATTTCAAATCTAGCTGGTTTATATTCAGCAAGGCAAGCAAAGCAGCTCCCAGTTGAACAACATGCCAACATGTAGTATGGCATTACTTTCAGACCAAGTGTTACTTCATTGGAATAATAAAATCCATGGTATGTGGTCTAAACACAATGTAAGCACTAGCATTGGCTTATGAGACAAAATGTCTAATGATATATGTTTTTTTAGAAAACAATCAAGCACCATGTGAAAACTAATATAATTACCGTGAAGGCTAGGGGGCACCAGAGAGCCCCAAATCCTAACAAGAGCACACCAAGACAGTCCCAGGTTCAAATAAATGGTGGTTTATTAGACAATACCTCAGTAAACACAAGCAAAAAAACACTCTGCTTCCTCTCTCTCTCACTACTGCACTGCTTTTCCTCCAGTCAAGTGTTGCCTTCCTTCCACCCAGCTCTGCCTGGACAAGGGAGTGTGGTCCCTTTTATTGAGGACCCAGGAGTACTTTCAGTGCCAGAGCTGTTGCCCACTGGTAGCACTTCTCAGTGAAACAGAAGTCCAGGATAATAGGGAGTACATTTTCCTGCAGCACCCTCTTGCAGCATCCATGGACCCCAGCAGGGCTGTGCTGCCAGACTACAACTCCCAGCATTCCCTGCCGGTTCCCAGACAGGCGCCGATATCGAGGTGCCATCTAGAGACTGGGGTGAATAAATACCCCCCAGAGACAGTTCTTCCCTGTCCTTCCCTTTCTTCCTGACCAGGGATGGTCTTAGATATACAGTATGTTTGGTAGGGATGCCTGTGCATCTGCCTAGGGTTTCCCTCCTGAGTAAGGAATCTTGCTTCCTGGTCGGGATGTCCATCCATCCTCCTGAGAAGTTCTTTTCAGGTCTGTCAACTGTCTCTCCGTTGGTGGGGATACTTTTCTGTCCTCTAGGAGCTTCCCGTCCGGGTAAGGAACCATCCCCTCTTCTGGTCAGGATGCCCGACCATTCTGTGTGGCACTTACATTTCATATACCCATCCATTTCCTAAACTGGACTAATTCAATGCATACCTGGTGGGAGCCACTGCCTATCTCAGCTGCAGCAGGAGCAAGCAAAGAGCCCACCCTGGATGGTCATTAGCCCATCAAAAGGCAGTCTCCTGCAGTCACCTTCGCTTCTATCCTACAACACATATATTTGTAAAATAAGTTTACATAGTGGTAAGGCCCTTCTGGAAGCCAAAAGAGAATTAAAAAATGCTCACGGTTGCATCTTTCCATAACATTTTTCATAAAGAGTCGGCACATCCGTAGCCATCACTTTTAACAACTCTGCTGGTGCTGTGGAATGCTTTTTCCAACATGAGAAATTTTAATTAACTTACACTTGGTGGTACCTCAGAAAGTGTTACTATAAACATAAAAAGTAATAGAAGAGTAAGGGGAAATCCTTGGAATGTGTTAAATCATTTTTGCCTTGAAGAAAGAAGCTGCGAGTGAAAAACATTAGAACTTGAGAGTTGGGGAGAGGGAAGTCTGGGCATCTCTGCTCAAGCTGCTGCCCCCACGACCCGATCTCGGATAAGTGGAAGAGAATGGATGGATGGATGGATGGATGGATGGATGGATGGATGAAACATGAGGAATGTCAATTTATAAAAGTACCAACTGACTAAATCATATGCTGAGGTCCATTTATACCTGAGGTCAATATTATAGGTTTAATGAACCACGCATCCACCACATGCAGACAGGACACAACACAATTATGAAGCAAAAGAAGAAGAACGAAGCCTCTTCTTATCTAAAGCCTTCCATTTTTAACTCTGCAATACCATAATATCACATAACAAGAATAATACAAGTGGATAGATTTTAACAGGGAAATAGCTAGCAATATAATCCTTGTTCTGATCACAATTACCTGCATTCACAGAAATTTTCTCTCAGTCTTTGGCTCAGTGCAATGTCCCTGCCTGTATCAAAGAATCCGCAATCATCCCTGTGCCTAAGAAATAAAATATTTCAAGTCTAAATGATTACAGGCTGGTAGCAATGACCTCCATAATAATGAAGTCATTTGAATGTCTGATTTTTCAACATCTGAAATATATCACAAATTTTCTCCTTGACCCACTTCAGTTTGCTTACCGTGCTAACAGATCAGTTGAGGATGCAGTGAACATGGCTGTCTACTACATCTTGCAGCCTTTAGGCTCTCCAGCTACTTATGCTAGGGTCTTATTTGTAGATTAAAGTTCTTCATTTAACACAATCATACCAGAGCTCCTCCAAAGCAAACTTCTCAGTATGAATCTGGACTATGCCTAGGGATGCACCGATACCACTTTTTTGGAAAACGAGTACGAGTACGAGTACTTGCATTTCAGTACTCGCCGATACCGAGTACTTGCCGATACCGAGTACTTAATAAAAACATGATTTAAATTTACAGGTAACAGCTTTAGTCATATAACTTAACAAAAAAAAACAAGAAACTCTCGTCTATCCACTGGGAGGTTAGGCTAATTAGCGACACGGGGCTAACACTGCTTGTCCAAATATCCGTGGTGAAACTAAACGCAGAGGAGGCTTGCAGTAGGCTGTGGATATGTTTTTTCACGGAGTCGTGTAGTTTAGGCAGCTCCGTGTCAGTCATGTAGCGGCGGCTTGGGACATCATATCTGGGCTCCAGAACATGGAGGAGACGCAGGAATCCCACATTTTCTACCTCCGAGAGTGGCTGGTCACTCAATGCAATGTACTCGATAATTGCCTGTGTTATTTTCACAGCACGTGGATTGTCTCTGGACATTTTCTCTCGTCTTGCAAGAGTTTGCTGCAGCGTGGGTTGTGTTGGTTTAGAAGCGTGGGTAAACTCTTTGTACTCGTTGTCGTGTTGGGATTTTGGGTGCTTGATTAAATTACTTGTGTTAAATGCGCTATCTTTTGAGCCTCCTCTGGACAATTTCGCTGAGCACAATTTGCAGTCCGCCTTTGTTTTGTCGTCTTCATTCACTTTGAAATAGTTCCACACGGCTGACATCTCTCGCCTCGCCTTCTCCCCGCTCTGAGCTGCAGCCGGGGCCTGGGGGCGGGCACTCGGCGCCTGTGATTAACCCCTTACACGCCGCTCAAACATAGACATTTCTCAGACCGTGGTATCGGTCCCCGGTATCGGGGGACTTTTAACGAGTACGAGTACTTTAGAAAATGTGGTATCGAGGCCGATACCAGATACCCATTTCGGTATCGGTGCATCCCTAACTATGCCACATGTCTCTGGATCTCTGACTTTCTAAGATACAGATGTCAGTCTGTAAAGATGAGCAAATATCAGTCTGGGCTCCTGACTCTGAGCTCAGGGTCCCTTCGAGGCTATGTTCTGCCTTCACTCTTTTTATCTTTGTTTGACTGCACCTCCAGTGACCTATCTGTTAAACTGATGAAGGTTGCTGATGACACCACCCTGATTGGCCTGATCACAGATGGAGACGAGGTACCATATAAGAGGGAGGTGGGTCAACTGGCCAGTTGGTGCACCCCTCAAGAAATGACTGTGGATTTTAGGAGAGACTCTTCACCTCCTTCTCCCCTTTTTATAAATGATGTTACTGCCAACAGGTTGAGATCATTAAAGCTTATTGGCACAACTGTCACTCACAGTTTCTGAACTGGGATGAACACATAAGTGGTCTTAACGCAGATGTTTTTTCTACAACAGCTTAAAAGGTTTCACCTGTCCCAATCGGTGCTGGTACAATTTTATACAGTTTCTCTATAACAGTCTGGTATAGAGATGCATCTACTGTACTTATCCGATACATAAACTACAGTGTGTTATTTGTACAGCAAAAAAGATTGTAGGACTGAAACTGGACTCCGTTGAGGTCCTGTACACATCATGGGTCAGGAAACGAGCCAGAAACACAAGAAAAGACTACACTCACCTGGGCAACCATCTCATTCAGTTACCACCATCAGGGAAATGTGGAACACTAGGGAAGAAATACTAGAAATACTAGACACTACTGCAAACACTACGGTTAGACACATCCTCTGATTAATCTGTCTTCTCTAATCACCGCTATCTAAATTATGTTCATTTTGTGTTCATTTTATAAGGACTTATTTGATACTGTATATTACTAGTGGGAGTGCAATTCTACTTGACTATATTGTTTTATGTATGGATACAGACCCCTGTGACCCCGTGTTAGGATATAGCGGGTTGGAAAATGACTGACTGACTGACTGACATATGTATGGATATAACACCAAGAGAAATCCCAAGCAACTATGTTGCCTGTCACTACATTTCAAGTTAAAGTTAAAGTGTATATTTTAGTGTATACCTGCCACATGTCTGCAGCTGGAAAACAGCATTGCTATACTGCCTGCTTGTATAAATAACTGTCACATACGGTTAACCACCTCTCAGCTTTAGGTTCACATCACATACTGACCACTGACTTTCTTGAATCTCCATGTAATCTCTGTGTCTGCCTGCTGTCTTTTTCCAGAGATTCCAGTTTTTGCTTCCACATACTAGAGACAAATGTTGACTCAAAGAAAAATGCTGGTATATATATATATACTAGCAAAATACCCGCGCTTCGCAGCGGAGATGTAGTATGTTAAAGAGGTTATGTAAACATATTTATACATATACATATATACATATATATACATATCTACATATACACATATCTACATATACATATATATACATACATATACACATCCACATATACATATATATACATATACAAATTTACATATCTACATATATATATACATATGTACACATATATATACACATAAATATAGACATATCTACATATATATACAGTAATCCCTCGCTATATCGCGCTTCGCCTTTCGCGGCTTCACTCCATCGTGGATATTATATGTAAGCATATTTAAATATATATCGCGGATTTTTTGCTGGTTCGCGGGTTTCTGCGGACAATGGGTCTTTTAATTTCTGGTACATGCTTCCTCAGTTGGTTTGCCCAGTTGATTTCATACAAGGGACGCTATTGGCAGATGGCTGAGAAGCTACCCAACTTACTTTTCTCTCTCTATCTCTTGCGCTGACTTTCTCTGATCCTGACGTAGGGGGATTGAGCAGGTGGGCTGTTCGCACACCTAGACGATAGGGACGCTAGTCTAAAAATGCTGAAAGATTATCTTCACGTTGCTACCTTCTGTGCAGCTGCTTCCTGAAGCGACATGTTGCACGGTGCTTCGCATACTTAAAAGCTCGAAGGGCACGTATTGATTTTCGATTGTTTGTTTTTCTCTGTCTCTCTCTCTCTTTTTCTGCTCCTGATGGAGGGGGTGTGAGCTGCCGCCTTCAACAGCTTTGTGCGATGGTGTTTCGCACACTTAAAAGCCAAACAGCCCTATTGATTTGTTTGCTTTTCTCTATCTCTCTGAAATTATCTGCTCCTGATGCGCACTCCTTTGAAGATATGTTTGCATTCTTTTAATTGTGAGACGGAACTGTCATCTCTGTCTTGTCATGGAGCACAGTTTAAACTTTTGAAAAAGAGACAAATGTTTGTTTGCAGTGTTTGAATAACGTTCCTGTCTCTCTACAACCTCCTGTGTTTCTGCGCAAATCTGTGACCCAAGCATAACAATATAAAAATAACCATATAAACATATGGTTTCTACTTCGCGGATTTTCTTATTTCGCGGGTGGCTCTGGAACACAACCCCCGCGATGGAGGAGGGATTACTGTACACATATATATACATATGCACATATATATATATAAATATAGACATACATATATACATACATACATTCACATATATATATATATATATATATATATATATATTCACGGCATTCGTAGTCTGAATCACAATCTGATTGTATGGGTGGTTACCTACCAGGTAACGCTTATGGTTGGCCAGCAAGTCAGCTAACATCCGCCACGGTGCCTTCAGTTGTGAGAAGCAGATCATAGAATGGTTGAAAATAGTTTACTGTCAAATAATGCAAAGAGTACGCAACACGTGTTTCGCCCTAATTCTGGGCTCATCAGGCGTACACACTCACTGCATATAGCCAAATTCCCGCGCTTCGCAGCGGTGAAGTATTGCTTTTAAATTTTAATTAAGAAGAAAAGAAAACCTTTTTAAATTGAGGGAAAATATACCAATAACAATTTGTTAAGGATCTGTTTTTTTGTGAAGCTGCCTTTACACAGCTTGTCTGCTGTTTTATAAACGAACGCCATATAAGGCCGTCCTTTCTCCTTGCTTATCAGTTCTGTATTGTTTTATTGTTCGTTTATTACGATTGTTATTGTTATTGTGTAGGTATTTGAGACTCACTTTTCTGTTCAGGTACCCATTTCCTTTATGTAATCCGCGGATTCTCCGCTATTTTTTGTTCGTTTATTTCGATTATAGTTATTTATTGATTCCCTTCTTTAACTGACTGCCTGCTCATATAAGGCGCTCTGCTGTTTTTTTGTGAAGCAGTCTTTACACAGCTTCTCCGCTGTTTTATAAACGAACGCCATATAAGGCCATCCTTTTTCCTTGCTTCGCCAAGGAAGCAGCCTTTTTATTTAATCGACGGGTTCTCCGCTGTTTTATTGTTCGTTTATTACGATTGTTATAGTTCTCTTTGTATACCACGTTGTCAGTTCAGCACTCCGGTTGTAATATGACCAAGTCGTGTAAGCTTACTGTTGAGAATGCAACGTATAGTTGTACAGGAGAAAAGCAATCTTGCCAAACTTAATTTAAACTTACGGTTTACACCGTGCTTTGTTTCCGCCGTAGCTGCACTTATGAATATGCTTGTATGCGTCACTCGCTCGCTTCTTATTGTTTCATTGCCTTCTCAATTGTGTAATGAGTGATCACATGTGCTGCGTTCAGTCAGTTCACGTGAGCCGCTCTCTTGTGTGATGTTGCGATGTCCATGGCTTTATTTAATGTTAGCTAAGACCCGGCACTTAAAAGTTTCTCGCTACAGCAATTTTAACTCTGTTACAAAGTGATCCAAAGTCTCGTTTATACCTCGTGTCTTCTCATTAAACTTGTATGTCGCGAATATGGTATTGCAAACGGCAGCGGGAGCGTTTCTATAAACTTAATTTAAACTTTCAGTTTACACCGTGCTTTGTTTCCGCAGTAGCTGCACTTATGAATATGCTTGTATGCGTCACTCACTCGCTTCTTATTGTTTCGCTGCCTTCTCAATTGTGTAATGAACATTTTCTTCAGCGCTCTTTGGGGTTCTTCCTTGTTTTCTACGTACTGCGTTCACAGTCAGTTCACGTGATTACATGGGAGGCGTGATGACACGATACGCAACTCGCCTCCCATGGCCAGCGAGCTGCAGTCCATCACAGTATATGGACAAAAAAGAGGTTCCAGTTATGACCGTTACGCTTTGAATTTCAAAATGAAACCTGCCTAACTTTTGTAAGTAAGCTGTAAGGAATGAGCCTGCCAAATTTCAGCCTTCCACCTACACGGGAAGTTGGAGAATTAGTGATGAGTCAGTCAGTCAGTCAGTGAGTCAGTGCCACGGGTTCTCCGCTGTTTTATTGTTCGTTTATTACGATTGTTATAGTTCTCTTTGTATACCACGTTGTCAGTTCAGCACTCCGGTTGTAATATGACCAAGTCGTGCAAGCTTACTGTTGAGAATGCAACGTATAGTTGTACAGGAGAAGAGCAATCTTGCCAAACTTAATTTAAACTTATGGTTTACACCGTGCTTTGTTTCCGCAGTAGCTGCACTTATGAATATGCTTGTATGCATCACTCGCTCGCTTCTTATTGTTTCGCTGCCTTCTCAATTGTGTAATAAATGTTTTCTTCAGCACTCTTTGGGGCTCTTCCTTGTTTTCTATGTACTGCGTTCACAGTCAGTTCACGTGATTACGTGGGAGGCGTGATGACGCGATACGCAACTCCGCCTCCCGCGGCCAGCGAGCTGCAGTCCATTACAGTATATGGACAAAAAAGAGGTTCCAGTTATGACCGTTACGCTTTGAATTTCGAAATGAAACTATTATAATAAAAAAAAATCCTGCAACGAGACAAAACTTTTTGGAAGATTTTTTCAAGTCCTGTGAGTTGAAACTTGGCCATGAGATTTTTTCAAGTCCTGCCTCCTCTCAAACATTTTCAACCATGCACATGGTAATCTCACTCCTCATTTGTGTGACTGCTTTGTACAGACACAGTTTCTACTCTCTCAGCTCTTATTAATTTTAAACGTTTTCCTCACTTTAAGTTCCCAACTAAAGAAGATGTATTATGTTCAAATATTATTGAAGAATTTCATCACAAAGGGTTATCAACAGAAAAATGAGTACACGGGCAATCCTAGCACCGAGAAACGATGAACGCGCGCACGTGTGTGTGTGTGTGTGGGTTTGTGAGTGCTCTTGCTTTTTTCCTGGAGTTGTTTCCGGTCTTTTATTCAGTGCACCCTGGCTTCACATCCCTGTCACTCTAAGCTTAGATCAAGTGACCTGGAAAATGGGAGAATGTTTAAGCAATGAAACATAAAACAATTCTAGAGTGGACCCTGTATAATTCATGAATGTCAGCATGTCAGCTACCTATTAGGCCATAGTGCTAGAAAAATGTCTAAAATGCTCATTCCATCTCTCAGTAATCTTCATTAACAACTTTTTTGATTGCAATATAAAATCTGGTAGCCCCATAGCACCTACTGAATTATACTGTTATTATACTGAATATTGAATGTTTATTGTAAATTGGCCAACAAGCAGATTTCTACTGCATCTTTGTAACTTGTCCCAGATGCACCTGATGCCATGACTTTATTGTCCAGTTTCAACGCTAATAACATTAATCATTGAGCAGTCAAAGAACAGAGTGCTGTTTTGCATTTACCTCATCATTGTGTTACTGAGTTTACTTTCTAGCTCTACTCTACGTTTTGATTTTGGGGTGTTATTGCTATTCCTAATGGTCTGGTGTTTAGACAGCAATGAATTTTGACATTTTACCCACTTTCTCAGTTCATTATCTTTTTCCAGTCTTGTTATTGTCTCTTATCTACCTGTGATCCACCTCCATAATGCAATGCAAATTCACATATTAAATGAGGAACCTGCTAGCATTCAAGATGCCTTTCTGAGATACTTCACTGCAGTTATCTTTGGTGTGAGAAAGATTGCATATAGGGTTGGTATTCACCATTGGCAGCTGGTGAAGAAAATTTGGGCAGGGGAGCTGTTTTTGGTTGGGCAAACTAAGGCAGAACTTATCTATTATACATTGCCTTTCATATCTATATATTACTGTATATAGTGCCTTCCACATCTATATATTATATAGTGCCTTTCATATCTATCTATTTGGTCATTCCACATGCTCTAAAGGTCCTCATCATAGTGTCAATGGACATCTTGGCCTGTCCAGTACCAGACCCATAGAGCAAATCCAGGCTAAAATCTATTATACATTTTCCACCATGCTGCCCAATCTGATGCCAGCTTTCCCATTTCTACTGGGCTCCAAAACTTCAGTCCGTGTCATCTGCAGTCCCCTTATTGTTCCCCCAACTTGCCCTATAGATGTGCAAATTCCACCCAAATTTTATACTCTGTCTCTAAATTGCCCAATTCTATGCCAACTTGCTTAGTTCCCCATTCTGCCAAAACCCACATCATAATGTCCACACCCCCACCTCCATAATCTTCCAGTAATGTGGACTTCTGTCTGTCCTATATCACATCCAAAGGAAAAGTACAATCCAGTTCTTATTCTGCCTCTGCTAATAGGGTGCCCAGTTCTTGGCCATTTCCACTGTATTCCATAAATCCACGTTACTTTCTGATTAAAGTGAGTGATTTCACTAAGCCTGACAAAAAAAAAAAAATTAGTCACAAAGTATTTTCTGTATCAGTGTTTCCCAACCTTTTTTTCTGTAGTGGCACACTTTTTGTAACCAAAATCATCCCAAGGCACACCACTATTCTACTAACCATAAACACATATACTGTATAACTCATCTATTATTCTGGACAGGATGTGTTGATTTTTGGTCACCTCTTCGTTGTGCCTTCTAATTATATTGTCTATATGACTACAGTTACTTTCATACCGATTGCATTTTTTAGAAAGATGTTTTAGATCTTGTATCCCTGTCATTGTCCACAATACTTCAGTATCAACACTTTGAAACTGCAAAAAGGGAAAATAAAAAAAGGTATTACTTACACCACATCTAGTCAGCCAACTCCGCTTGTCATAACAAGAGATGGAAAAAGTCAGTGTGTAAGCTCATTCTCGATCACAGGTGCTGCTGAATTCTTAAGTCAGGTCAGTCCAGTCCAAGCTGCTTTATCTTCCTTTTTTGCTTCAAGTGAACAATTTCAGTAAAAGAAATTTTTTTTTTTCGATTTCTGAAGTTCCGCTTGAAGTTGCCATCTCCTAAGTCGCGCTCGCTTATCTATAGTTAATTAACGTTAAAAGTAGGTGTGAACTGTGAATCATTGACGTCAACATGATGTAGTGCGTTGATGATTGTCCAATCACATTGAATTAAAAAAACCTAAAACAATACTAATTCACTGCCAATAAATGTAGGCGCACAGAGCAGCACCACAGAAAAAATCTGAAAGCAACCAATTAAAGGGGAGCCATGGGTTACCTGCTTGCCAAAAGATCAAGGACTTTCATAGACTCTCATTTGGCCGGCGTCCTTCACTCGAGAAATATAGATTATTTACAAAGTTTTTTTTTCCCAGACAGCAATTAAGCAATACAAGTCGGAAACCAATTTTGAATGTATGTGCAGACACCATCCCCATGCAGACCACTTCAAAACCAGTAACCAGAACGAGAGACATAGTGATAGTCAGGACTCAATCGTTAGGGGGATTGAAGTACAGGTTTACTTCAGGGACAGAGAGTCTCACATGGTGTGCTGCCTTCTGGGTGCACAGGTGGGAGACCTCCCTGGAAGGGTTGATAAGCTCTTGGCCAGAGCAGGGGTGGATCCAGGGGTCAATGTCCATGTTGGAACAAATGATATACATAAGAATAGTCTGTCAGTTCTGCCATCTAAATTTAAACTGACTGACAAGGTAATCTTCTCTGAAGTTCTGCCTGTGTCATGTGCCAATCCAAATAAGAATGAGGAGATTAGAAATCTTAACGTGTGGCACAAATCTTTGTGTGGGGTGGAAGGGTATAGGTTTATGGGGCATTGGACTCCGTTTAGAAAAGATGGGATCTGTTCTGTGGTTACATCTGAACTGAAGGGGCACCAATGTGTTGGGGAAGCATATGAGTAGGCTAGCCAAGGATTGTTTAAAACCAGGGTATTGTAGGCAGGGAGTTTAGGACAGGCCCAGTTTAGAACTGTACATGGAGGAACAAACAATAGTGTAAAAATAAAAATGCATAGTAATGTAAATTCTAACCCATTTTAAATATAAAAAGAGTAACACATTAAAAATAGCTTGCCTTAATGCTAGAAGTATCAAAAATAAGGTAAGTGAGTTGAAGTTGCATGTAGCAGAGCATAATTATGATATTACACTAATAATGGAAACCTGGTTAAATAACAAAGAGTGATAGACATTTCACATTTTTAGGAAGGATAGACAGAACAGAAAAGGAGGTAAGGTTGCTTTTTATGTCAAACAGAATTTAAATACAAGTCCTCTTCAATTGGAGGATGAACCCCATCCTAGTGAGGACATGTGGCTTCTTCTGAAAGGCATTAGGGAAAGAGGTCTTATTTTAGGAGTGTGTCAATAGACTGCCCAATGCAGACAATAATTTCAATGCACATCTTTTTGGTAATATTAAAAAGGTAAGATTACAGGGGTGATATTATAGTCATGGGGTAATTTAACTGCTCAAATATTAACTGGGATAACCATGCAAATAGTGAAGCAGAACAGCAGCGCATTGAAGGATTTGAAAATTGTAGAGGGAGAAGTACTGCTCAGATTAAATAGGCTGAAATCAAACAAATCTCCACAACCAGATAATATTTACCCTTGAGTTCTTAAGGAGGTTAGTGATTACATATACAGTATAAACTATATATACAAATATAAATTAATGAAAGGAATTATTAAGGATGGGGCGGCACGGTGGCGCAGTGGTAGCGCTGCTGCCTTGCAGTTAGGAGACCCGGGTTCGCTTCCCGGGTCCTCCCTGCATGGAGTTTGCATGTTCTCCCCGTGTCTGCGTGGGTTTCCTCCGGGCGCTCCGGTTTCCTCCCACAGTCCAAAGACATGCAGGTTAGGTGGATTGGCGATTCTAAATTGGCCCTGGTGTGTGTTTGGTGTGTGGGTGTGTTTGTGTGTGTCCTGCGGTGGGTTGGCACCCTGCCCGGGATTGGTTTCTGCCTTGTGCCCTGTATTGGCTGGGATTGGCTCCAGCAGACCCCCGTGACCCTGTGTTCGGATTCAGCGGGTTGGAAAATGGATGGATGGATTATTAAGGATAAGATTGAGCAACACCTGGCAAAAACAGAATTTGTACTGAACAGTCAGCATGGGTTTGGAAGAGGGAGGTCTTGTTTTAACAACATGCTGGAATTCTATAAGGAAGCAACAAAAGGGTATGATCAAAGTGGATCATATGATATTATTTATCAGGACTTTCAGAAAGCATTTGATAAGGTGCCACATGAGAGGTTGGGCATCAAACTACAAGAAGTGGGAATTCAGGGTGTTGTTTGTAGATTGATGCAAATTAGCTCAAACGCAGGAAGCAGAGGGTGATGGTTCAAGGAACCCTATCACAATTGTCTGACATTAAGAGTGGTGTTCCTCAGAGGTCAGTGCTAGAGCCACTGCTATTTTTAATATATATAAATGATTTGGATAGAAAAGTTTGCCGATGATACCAAAGCAGGTGGATTGGCAAATAATCTGGAAATCTGTTGAATCATTACAGAGAGACTTCGACAACATACAGGCTTGGGCAGATTTGTGGCAGATGAAATGTAATGTCAGTAAATGTGAAGTATTACACGTAGGAAGTAAAAATGTTAGGTTTGAATACACAGTGGGAGATCTAAAAATCAAAAATACACCTCATGAGAAGGATTTAGGCTAACAAAATGTTAGGTTATATAGCACAATGTGCAAAGTACAAGTCCAAGGAGGCTGTGACTTTATAATGCACTGGTGAGACCTCACCTGGAGTACTGTGCTCAGTTTTGGTCTCCAGGTTACAAAAAGGACATAGCAGTGCTAGAAAAAGTCTGGAGAAGTTATGGGGAAAGATTAAAAGAGCTAAGCTTTTTCAGTTTAAGTAAAAGAAGATTAAGAAGAGACATGATTGAAGTGTTTCAAATTATGAAGGAAATAGCTACAGGGGATTGAGATTGTTATTTTAAAATGAGTTCAGCAAGAACACGGGGACACAGTTGGAAACTTGTTAAGGCCATGTTTTTCTTTACACAAAGAACCACTGACACTTGGAATAAGCTACCAAGTTGTGTGGTAGACAGTAAGACTTTAGGGACTTTCAAAACTCGACTTGATGTTATTTTTATAAGAATTAAATGGATAGCAGATTGTTCAAATGTTCTAATGACATTGTACATAACAGTATTGTGGCCTTTGAATCCCACATCTCTGCTCCTCTTAAAATGTCTTTTTATTATCTCTAAAATGTTTCCAGAGTCTGACCCTGTCTTTCCAGATCAGTTGCTGAAGTACTTTGCAATGCTTTTATTCATTCTTGATTAAAATGCTGTCATTTCCTTTCAACATCATTCATGTGGCGAGTATCAGGAGGTTCAGAAAGCTACTACCAGAGTTCTGAATTCAGCCTCACTGCCACTCATTTGGCATGCCTACATTGGCTTTCTGTTAAATACTAAATTGCCTTTGAAAACTCCAATACTGACTTTTAAAATTGGTTCTTCCAATACTATCTGTGGTGCTTTTTGTGACCATTAGTCTTACAAATCAATAGTGCATCACTGGTGGATTAATTCTGTTATATGCTTATGTGGAAAAGGTTTGAACACAAAACTGAAATTGCAATCAAAAGAAGAGCAGAAATCAATTGATGGGAAAAAAATTCATAATTAGTTGAAACCAGAAACTGTAGTCAAGATTACTTAATCGTACACCTGTAATTCTTAAACATAGCCATACATTACTTGTTGTTTTCTGAAAGATTATTTCCTTTATTTTTACATAAAATTACACAAAGAAGTTACTGAACCCCTTGTTCTTCAATAAGATAGAGTGAGACAAATTATTAATTGTTAGATACACAGTGGCACTGAAGCAACTGAAAAGTGTTTGTAGATTCAAAGCATAAAGCAACACAATTTCATCATCAGTAGAAGATTAAAAAAGAGCATACACAATAAATAAAACTAGATTTTAAAGAACAGGCTAAATAAAAAATAATCCCAAACCCAAAAAGTAGTCCAGAGGGACTAGAGATTACAATGCGTATACAGTACAACCTGTCAGACAGTTACGTTTTTACGACACTGGCTTTATTGTTGTATAAAAACACTGTTTTGTAATTCACAGCAAATTCTCCTTTGCTGATGTACCAGGCCCGGCCTTAGGCATAGGCGAAGTAGGCGACCGCCTAGGGCCCCGGATCGACGGTGGCCAGGCCCCCGGCCCGCCCCTCCCCTCGCATGTTTAAATCACGTGGGCCAGCAGGGTGATGACCTCGTAACGTTACAAGAAAACGTCTCCTTGGTCTAATTTTCACGCATTTCGCAGAGCTTCCAGGGGGGCTCTGCCCCCCTCAGGGGGCCCCTGGACCCCCCTTTCGCCTAGGGCCCCATAATACCTAAGACCGGGCCTGGATGTACTCTGGAACTCACTTATTAGGTCTGTTGGTGAAGTTCTGTATGTTGAAATACAAACTGAGAACCTGTTTTTCCTCTCGAGCCTTTAACTGCTCTCCCTTCATTTATCCATTTTAATGGTCACTACCACATTCTATATGACACTACTGGCCTGAAAACCTTCACCCAAAATGTTGCCATTCATCCTGTTCTGCTGCTTTGTTTATACTTTCTTGTAGTTTTATGCTCTTGCTTTTCTTGATTTTTTTATCACTCCTCTGAGTTCCCTGTAGTAATTGATCTTTCAGGCATCCTCTGATGGCACATATTGTTTATAGTGCTAGATAAAGAATGATTGATTGATCAACTGATTGATTGATTTCATTTTATTTTCTGGCCTCTTTAACAGAAAAAAAAACTGGAGCAGACCTGGAAAGGCAATTATGAGAGAGCTAACTTCTACTTACCTCTCTATTGCTATGACATGTCATTTTTCAAATCTGTTTTTTTTTCTTTTTATTCTGGGAGTTTAAAAGTGCACTGCAGAAGAGATAGAGCATGCATGTTTCAAATCGAGCTCTTCTCCCTCTGGTATCTTTTTCTTACTCCCCCTTTCTGGATTCCAAAAGGCCAGGTCAGACTGCTGTCTGGAGAATCGAGATGTGCCTGGTTACTGTTGCTATGCTGGGCAGAATCCTGCCATTGGTGAGCACAGATCCACCTGTAATTAGTGAAGTGACCATTTTAAAGAAATACATAAAAGACGTGCTCAGTTTGGGTGTAGGTGAGGATGTGATAGCAGCATCAGCACTGAACAGTGTTCTAGACTCTCTGATTTTCTTGAACTAGATTAAGAGTTTTATTGGATTCATAACCTTTAAGGAAAATATTGCAGGACACTGCCATGTGGTGATAATTAGATGTTGCTGTTGTTAAGGGAGGTCTGCTTCTTTTTTGTGTCAATCTCAATTCAATTTCCAGTTCAGCAAGAAAGCCCTGTGTTACATTTTATAGTAATGTGCCCAAATGAAAAAGGTTGCAGCAGCAGTAGTAGTAATAGTAGTAGTAGTAGTAGTAGTAGTAGTAGTAGTAGTAGTAGTAGTAGAAGCAATAGTAGAAGCAATAGTAGTAGTAGTAGGTAAGTACTGAATAAACATGACTGTGTGCAGAGGGTGCAGACCTATAAACACCTTTGAGTGCAGCTGGATGATAAATTGGACTGGACTGCCAATAGTGATGCTCTGTGTAAGAAAGGACAGAGCCGACTATACTTCCTTAGAAGGCTGGCATCCTTCAACATCTGCAATTAGATGCTGCAGATATTCTACCAGACGGTTGTGGCGAGCGCCCTCTTCTATGCAGTGGTGTGCTGGGGAGGCAGCATAAAGAAAAGAGACACCTTACGCCTGGACAAACTGGTGAGGAAGGCAGGCTCTATTGTAGGCACGGAGCTGGACAGTTTGACATCCGTGGCGCTGAGCAGGCTCCTGTCAATCATGGAGAATCCACTCCATCCACTAAACAGTATCATCTACAGACAGAGGAGCAGCTTCAGCGACAGACTGCTGTCACTGTCCTGCTCCACTGACAGACTGAGGGGATCGTTCCTCCCTCACACTATGCGACTCTTCAATTCCACCCGGGGGGTAAACGTTAACATTATACAAAGATATTGTCTGTCTGTATACCTGCATTGTTATCACTCTTTAATTTAATATTTTCTTTATCAGTATGCTGCTGTTGGAGTATGTGAATTTCCCCTTGGGATTAATAAAGTATCTATCTATCTATCTATCTATCTATCTATCTATCTATCTATCTATCTATCTATCTATCTATCTATCTATCTATCTATCTATCTATCTATCTATCTATCTATCTATCTATCTATCTATCTATCTATCTATCTATCTATCTATCTATCTATCTAAATGAAGCATTCAAGATTATAGTGATCACAAATAGTGTTAAACTGGCATGGTCACTGACATCCTATCACACCCACACTTAGGGTCATACATGAAAATGCTGTCCTGGCCCACTTGCTTAAATCCTGTGCAGATTATTTCAGTCTTTCTTCATTGGTCACGAGTCCTTTCTTCAATTCAAAAATTTCTTTCCATAAGGTTTTTTAGGTCAATATGCGTTCCTGACAATAATAACAGTCTGCTCCAAGCTTGTATAGAGAGAAAATTTTAAACTTTGTTTTCAAGTGCCATTTCTGCCTTAATGTAAGAGTCATTTCCAAGGTAAGGGGTTGTGCTAAACATCTGGAGATCTTTTTAGAGCATAGCAATCTGATGCCCGCAGTCATATTCTGCTCTTAGTCTGTGATTCTCACTTGAAAGGTCAATCACTGATAACTGCTATTTGGCTCCCTGGATTTTATGTATTATTTTTTCTGTGTTACTCTTACAATGGCTGTAGCCCCACTGGAGTTTTTGAGAGGAGTTCTTTTCTTTCCTTGGTGACTCCACCTCTGAACAAAGAACGGATGGGCTGTCATTGTAAAAGCCTGCACAGATTTCATATTTAAAAAAAATAAAAACTTGCTTGGGTGCCAAGGGGGTGTTGTGGTTAGCAGTGAATGAACTTCCAGTGAAAAGGCTTCAATTTCTGGACAGATCACTCAATGTCTGTGTGAAATCTGCATATTCTGTATGTGTCTGTATGGGTTTTCTCTCAAACAACCACAGACATGTGCATGCATTGTGAAATCCACAGCAAATTTACAAATTGTATCTGTACTGTATATACCCTTTCAAGTCTCAACTTAACACTGGCAATTTTGCAATGTTAGAGTGTTTTGAACCCAACCTCCTGTAGTGGACGAATGAAGCTCAGTGTCGTGAATTCTGCCACAACAAAGTTCAAAAGGGGAGCGCAGGCCTCAGACGCACACAAAGCCCGACTTATTGTTATGTCAGGTCTGTGTCTACTGGATTGACCTCACCCCAGGCAGCATAACACCAACTCAAAAGGCAGGCACCAGTCCGAAAATGGGGAATAAGTTTTTTAAAGATCAAAAACATTGAAAAAAAGCCTCTGGTGCAAAAGACAAAAACAAAGTTTTTAATATGTTAAAGAATTTATTTTAAGAAAAAGTAATCACCAAAAGGCAAGACAAGGAAAGGGAGCAAAAAAATTAGAGACAAAATCCAACAAATAGTGCATTAGAATAAATGTAGGGGTCAAAAGCCAGTAAATCCAAATCCTAGGTGAAAAACAGCAATAAAGAACCAAAACCACCTTCTTTGGCTATAAATAAAAGAGACAGGGCAGATAACTGACGCATATATCAAAAATATAATACAATAATAAAAAATAATCAGTAGAAGAAAATTATAAGAAATCATAATATTAGACAAAGGCTGTTTATTCAGTGTCTCAGTTTTATTTTCTGTTGTGTTTTTATGTTTCTGTTGATTTTGTTTATTATTCATTATTTATGTATTATCTCTTTAAAGTCGCGTCTATTCCTTCCTCTTTATGGGAGGAGCCTCAAGAGGCGGGGCCATCCCAATTTCACTACTCTTGGGTCCTCCCTCTGGTTTTATAAGTCAGCGAGATAGAAGGATCCAGTAGAGTTTCATTGAAGTTCGTTGAGCACATATGTTTGTAAGTACTTGATTATCTGATGTATTGGATTTGTTAGTTTCTGTTCTTGACTATTGATCTTTGGATTGCGTATTAGCATTTGGTCACCTTGGATTGCCTTTTTAGGCAAATCCATTTTGCCTTTATGCCCTTTTTTGATATTTTTGTTCTCTTTTGTTATTTCTAAATAAATTTCTGCATTTATAAAGATAGCTCTTTGGCCTTGTCCTTCATAGACAAAGGTTTTGACAGTTTCTTTCCCTAAAAGGGCATTTTGTTGTATTTTGTGTTATATTTTTGAACATTAAAGAAGTATTTGGAACTTTAAAAGCCAGGGACCCTTGTAGGCCTGTGTAGTCCAAAGTCAGTCTATGTAGTTGGGGTTAGGCTATCTGGGGTAGGCATTGATTGTGGATTTTTTGGAGAATAACACCCTCTTCACTATTGGGGTGGAAATGGATTCAAGAGAGAACAAAATCAAAAACAGAATCCATAAGATAATATACAAAGTCATATTTATACAACAAAAAATTTAATATATGAGAAACTAACTACATGAGTTTAGCTAGATAACAATCAGAAAAAATAAAATGGATGAAAAGATCACATGCAAGCAAGGACCCAGGCTTGAAAAGGATGCCAGACCAACCATACCCATACCATAACCGAGCCAGATAGGCTTGTAAGTTAAACTAACACTTTCATCTTTTGGGACGGAAGAGGAAATCAGATAAATTCAGAGGGAATCAACATGATCATGAGTTTAATGAGCAATTACTCACCACTAGTGTAGTGCTGATAAATCAAACCAGGAAGTTGTGAGGATCATTTACAAATTCATATGTCAGACAGCTTATTGCTGTCCATGCATCGATTAACTTAAACAGTTTAACAAATCACACAAATTAAGAGCTCACTGTAGCTCGAATAATATCCATCTATCCATCCATCCATTTTCCAACCCGGTGAATCCGAACACAGGGTCACGGGGGATTGCTGGAGCCAATCCCAGCCAACACAGGGCACAAGGCAGGGAACCAATCCTGGGCAGGGTGCCAACCCACCGCAGAGCTCGAATAATATTCAGTGTTTAATTATTTAAAATGACTCATGTATTTAATATTCACATCTAGCTTGCTTACATTGCGTTTCTGATTTCAGATCTACATCCATCTGATGTATCTAAGAACTGAACTGTGATCTTGAGAATTTGCCTTTCAGGATTGTGAGGAAGGCTGTTTGTGCTCCCACTTGCCCTTTTTATGTTTATACTGTATTTGCATACATTTATTTTGGGAACACTTTCGAAAAAGGGCTTTAAGGGCTTGCTGTGATGCTTCTGTTAGTGTCTTATTGCTTATTGTTAGCATTCTTGAGATCTTCTTAAATACCAGAAAGAGACAATTAGAATCAATATAATTTTGTGTGTCTTATTTTGACCAAACTAAGCCTTTGTTAAAGTCATGTTATATAACAGTAATCGACTAACAGATGCACTCAGGTAGCACCTATTCTAATATGTCGAGTCAGATTCTGAATAAACACAAAATAAAGATGAAGTTTCTTTTGCTGTGCTTTTCTGGTTTAAAGAAATCCAGTTTCCTATAATACATTGTAGCAGTTTCGTATCCATTATGGTACCTTTTAAAAGTTAAAATAAACAGAAATGTCATTCCTATATGCAGTATTACGGTGAAAAGGGATTTTCATATACATTATCATGAAAACAAACCATATATTCCTCATAACAACATTTAATCAATACATGTATAGTATGGAAAATAAGAAATCACTCTTAAATACCCCTTCTCCTACTCTTCCACACACTAGGGGAATGCTGGTGTTGCTCAAACATTCTTTACTAATTGTTCATATTAGTGTTTGTTTCAAGCCAATGGCCTCTCAATTATAAGAATTGCATTTACAGATGTGGAAGATGGAGTTTCACTAATTTCGGTTAGTTGTGATGTTAGCTTAGGCTCAATGAGATGCTTCAGTGTTGTAGAGAGACATAGCCAGCGTCTACTGGCTCATTAGGATGTGAATTCACAGATGTTCACAGACACTGTTTCTATGGTAACTAAGGAGGAGAAAAATCAAATAAACATTGCAAGGTTTTTGTTGCAGAGTCACTTCCATGATGCGCAAAACTGAAACAGACTGCCGGAGTACAAGCTAGAATGTCCAGAAACTGACCTCTTCAGCTGGCGTCAGAGTGGATGGAGGCTGTTTTCCAGATGCAATGCTGTTTTCTTTTTTTTATTTTTAATTAAGATAATAATTATATCCTGTGATATACAGTACTGGCACCTCATCCAGGGAAGATTCCTGCCTTGTGCCCGGTGCTACTGGGTTAGGCTTTAGCACCTGCAGTCCTCAGCTGGATTAAAAAGGTTAGATAAGGGATGGATGGATGAGGATTATTTATAAAGGGTGGTGGGCTGGTGTCCCATCTACGGACAGTTCTTACCTTCTGCCCAGTTCTGCTGGGATACACTCTGGCCTCTAAAACCCTGAATAGGATAAAACTGGCTTGATTATGGATTATGGTATTATTTCTAAACTGTCCTGGACTGGCATGCTGTCTAGGGGTGTTTTCTGCATCATACACAGTGCCACTTGCTGTGACCCTATAATCCAAATATTTGGGTTTGTGGATGGATGAATGTTACATTTGTATTGATACATTGGCTGAATGCACATACCACTGACTATTAATCCTTCATTTGTTAGCCCTCTGTGCTGACCACTGATAATGCCAGTCACTGAAAGAGTAAGAAAGTGACTTCTTTTTTGCTAGCCCCCTTGTTTATCTCCATGGTATGGTAGGGGTTAACAAATTACAGCCATTGTTACATTAATTATTAGTTGTCCATCCCATAACTCGGTATTTGTTAGCTGCCTGGCCAGCCTTCTATTTATTCCCTTTTCCCTAAACATATAATAAAAAATTACATATTTAAAGCACGTCTCTAGCAGCAGGAAGAAAGAAGCTTGAATTTTGTTGACAAGCATATGGGAGAAAAAATTATTGGAATTTGTCGTAGGGGGTCCTGGTGCATTGCAGACGAAATTACCATGGTAGCAAATAATGTACGATACTGGCTGTGTTCAGATGAAACAGAGAGCCTAGTTAGTAGCTGCATGTGATGTGCACTCAATTTCAGATGCACAAAGACTTTTCTCTAGTGAGAATTTGCTCTAGAGCCAGTTATAAAAGGTCTTCCAGGAATTTCCAGTCACAGGTATCACTCATATAATGCATAAATTTAATAAAGTTTGCCATTGCATTCTTTCATTTTTACAAGCAGATCTTTATCCATAGCTCAGCAGTGTTACCACTTGGAGCAGATTAGAATGAAAAAAAAAATAAGAACCAACAGAACACTAAACAAGAAGTCAGAAAAGAGCAAAAGTCACTGTCACGACAACTCAAGCCACAAACTGGCACTCATGAAGGTGTTTTGTAGTTACCGTTGAAATCATGATCTCACTAGGATATTGAGCTAAGCAGCATGCAGTTATTGCCACTTCACAACAACATTAAGAATAATATTGTGATGAGCACCAAGAGAGAGATAGACACACACACACACCAAAGGAAAGTAAAGCCCGATATTTAACAATGAATGATCCACAGCCGAACTTTCAGAAGAATCACCTTCCAGCTGCTACAGCCATAGGAATAACATTTCTGAAGCTAGCCACGACTTGCACTGTTTCTAAAGTTACATTAATTCTTTCAGTGTTCCCAATTGTCTTCTAGATTTGTGTGGCCGTGTCCCAGACAGTGACCCCCACCCCCTTGTCTTCTGCGAGGCCCTGCATATTCAATGCCTTGGAAGTCTGTCCCAGGCAGCTCGATTCTTCCCAAGCTTGTAAAGTGTAACACAATTGTTGCAGGGGTTCATGGAATTGTGGTATCGCGGGTCCACAGCTCTCTCAGCAAAGGCCAGTTTTTAAATAAATAATCACCGTGCTCGCGGCTTAGCGAGGGGGCGTGGTGGTTGTGGCTGTAGCGTCTCAGGGAGATCTGCGGTGTGGGCGTTTCTCACCTAAGTGCACAGGTGAGAGACTGTCCACATCCGTGATTGTTCCTGGGGATGCTAATGGGCTGCAGCTGCTATGTCTTCTCGGCATTTATAGAAGCGGGAATCGGCTAGGAGAGGAAGGACAAAAGAGAATGAAAGATGGAGGTTGCTGGAGAGCGAGGAGGAGAGGAGAGGAGAGGAGAGGAGAGGAGAGGAGAGAGAGCGAGAGAGCCGGTGCGGGCGAGCGAGCGAGCGAGAGAGTGAATGCTCACAGGCAGCTGAAGGGAAGCCTGGGTGTTAGGCCGACACCCGGGAGTTGCAATAATGGTCGCTCCAACTGAGTGAGCATGTAGCGGGAGTGACCAATAAAGAAGAGAGACTGTCCGCATAAGGCCGGGACGGCAGCGGGAGTCGGGAGGCTTGGAGGAGAAGTTCTTGTTGTGAGGGTCCTGGTTGGCAAGGACTCCAAGTCTCAGGCCTGGGATGGGATGACCGAAGCCAGGATCGGGAGGCCTCTAGACCTGTGGAAGAGAAAGAAGGACAGCTGCAGTGAGAGAGAGCGTCTCGCCTGCTGCAGGGCCCTAACGGGAGAAGCAGGTGAGACGCTAATGTAAAAGAAGCACCAGGCTTAATTGTTTTAAGACTGCTTCCAGCAACATTTTAACTTCAGTTTTAAAGGATTGTCTTTCTATTGTTTTACCTCCACGTTTTGTTTTATGGATTATATATTGAACTTTGGACACTGCACTGTTGCACTTTGTTTTTGTTTAATAAAGCACTTTGTACTTTTTCATCATCCCCTTGCTGTGTTGTTGCCTCACTGTCTAGCTCATCTCGGTTATAACTATCAACAGTGTAGGGTTCAAGGGCTCCCGAATAGCAGATGGGAGGATCAAGCTGAACCCGCATCGTCACAGGAATGCAGAGCTCAGTGTACCAGTGTGACATTTCACTGTCAATCACCCATCCAGCCCATTACCTTTACAATAATATGCTAGCTATACAATGCAGTTTGCATCCATGTCAACCTGTGTGTTGGACATGAATAATATTACTGTGATATCGCTTGTGATCTACATATGCATGCTCATCCACACTTGGGGAAATGACCGTTATGTGCATACCATCAATCACACCAACAGATAAACCAGCAATTTGTATGAATGCAGCTTACTTTAACATTACCTTACCTGGGCTGAGATAGAGAGATGTAAAGAAACTGCGTATTACCTCACGCATTATAAGAGTGTTCAAAATTTGGTGCAAAATTTGAGACATGCTTGGTTGTCCATCCATCCATCCATCCATCCATCCATCCATCCATCCATCCATCCATCCATCCATCCATCCATCCATCCATCCATCCATCCTCTTTCGCTTATCCAAGATCGGGTCGCGGGGGCAGCAGCTTGAGCAGAGATGACCAGACTTCCCTCTCCCCGGCCATTTCTACTAGTTCTTCCCGGGGGGAATCCCAAGGTGTTCCCAGGCCAGCTGAGAGACATAGTTCCTCTAGTATGTCCTGGGTCTTCCCTGGGGCCTCCTCCCGGTTGGACGTGCCTGGAACACCTCACCAGGGAGGCATCCAGGAGGCATCCTGATCAAATGCCCAAGCCACCTCATCTGACTCCTCTCAATGTGGAGGAGCAGTGGCTCTACTCTGAGCTCCTCCCAGATGATTGAGCTTCTCACCCTGTCTTTAAGGGAATGCTTAATTGTGACATACTTAAATCATCATGATTACAAAGCTGCATTTTCCATGTAGACAAAAATTTTAATGTTACCAACACTTTCATTTCAGCTGGCTTCTTCACTTAGATGGAGCAATCACCTGATGTACAAGATTTGTTATGGATATTATTCTATCTCTGTCAAACTGATATATTTTTACAAGTTAGTCGTTGTCCAGAGTTTACAAATTATTCAGCCTTTCCTGGGATTTGTATTTTGACTTTTGCCTGAACGCCATTTTCTGGCTCCTTCTAATGAGTTTGGACAGCTTGCAAGCTCTCCTAAATCCCAGTGAAGGTAGGAGTAGGTTTCTAAACTAGGAAAATTAATAAAAATGCTTTTACTCCTAAGTAGGACCAAATTTTCATCACTTTGATATTTTGCGCCAGTTAGGATTGTTTACCTACTCAAGCAAACAGTGCACTGGTCATTCCTCAAGAGGGCATAGATTCATATTGGAACAACCCTTTAGAAACTGTCAGAGTGACAGGATATGCACAAAGGTTCAAAACAATGGAGTACTCTAATGTGAATATCCATTGACAAGGCAATAGCGCAATGCTACTGGATTTATGAAGGTATGTGGGTGACAACTGTACAGAATTATCAAAGAGCTGAAGTCACAAGCTATGGCCTGGTCACTCTCTGTGTTTAGTGAGTAGGTTCTCCCTGTGATCATGTGTCCTTATTTTAGGGTACTCTGGCTTTCATCCTAATCTGTGCATAACATTCATTGACAACTCTAGACCGACCCAACATGAGTGAGTGAGTTATGTGCAGAATAGGATTCCCAGTTTATTGTTTTGTTTTTGTGTTACTATGTGCGCCAACAATTGTTAAATTGGTTGTAACCAATCAGTTATAAACTTGTATAACCACTGAGAGAGTAAGAAAGTAGTAAGAGAAAATTAACTATTCTGGTATTCCAAAGGGATAGATGAGGACATTCAAGGGCTTCTGTTTCACAATCAATCCATCCATCCATCCATCCATCCATCCATCCATCCATCCATCCATCCATCCATCCTTTCATCCAGTCATAGAACTGCAAATGTTTTGTGCAATAAGCACAAGGCAGGAATCTGATCTGGATATGATGCCAGTACATCAAAGTACTCACTTATACACAAAGCTCCAGTTTAGAATCATTGATCCAGCTAACAGGCCGTCTCTGGGCTAATGGAATAAACCAACAGTTCCTAAACATATCCATTTATACATGTAGAAGACCAAAGAACAGAGGAATTGTACAAACTGAGGGAAACATTCAATCTATCCATCCATCCATCCATTTTCCAACCTGCTGAATCCGAACACAGGGTCACGGGGGTCTGCTGGAGCCAATCCCAGTCAACACAGGGCACAAGGCAGGGAACCAATCCCGGGCAGGGTGCCAACCCACCGCAGCAGTCAATCTATCAAGTCCATTTTAATTTGATTATAGCTAAGCTCCCAACTTCTCTCCCAGATGTTTCTTTTAAAGCCACAAGAGTGTCATCTACAATTACATGACTTGATAGTTTGGTCCAGATTCCCATAATCCTTAGTGTAAAGGAGTGGCTTTGAATGCACTATTTTACACTCCTGTCTTTGAGTATGTGATTCACTGTTAAAGTGAAAGAATTATAATGGCTTTACTTTAACTATGCCTTTGTGAGTTTTGAACACTTGGATTAGATCATCACGCCATCACGTAGCTGTCTCATTTTAAGACTAAAGACATTTAATTCCATGAGCCTGAATAGGTCATGCTCTTTACTCAATGGAGACACTTGATGCTCTTCCCTTCACATCTTCTAGAACTGCTTTGCCTTTCTTGAAACCTGCAAACAGCACCCCACATGTGGTCCCACTACTGCATCTGAACATCATGTTTTGTGGACCCCAAGCAGGTTCTCACCTGGATTGAAGCACCATTGGGCTGCACCACCCTACTCCCATTAGACACCAAATCTGATTTCAGATGAACATGGTGCTGTTTTATGAGCATATACAGCCTGAAATGAAGAGAGGTACACTCATTGAAATGTAATTTAAGGAATGATTAAAATCTGAGAGGCGTGTAAAACTGGGCAGATTGCTAATGAAATGTTTGTGACCTTTGCAACTATGAAATGTAGCAGGTAAATCGCCTTATTGAAAGGTTAATAAGCCTTTTAGGACTAAATAATCAGAATAAATAAGACAGAGCTTCCAAGCACTGCACAGAAGGTGCCCAGCATGGAGGCTCATCTGCTGAAAACAGATTAAAAAAAATCTTTTAGAAGCAAACAGAGTGACAGTAGATTTTTCTTTATTTGCAAAGAGCAAGAGGTATCATGCAAACAGAGACACACTTCTGAAGAACATGGCATTAAAAATAAAATAAGGGTTTGCTAGTTCACCCACCTTGCCTGCTTCCTGTCAAGGTCACTCATTACATGGCGTCTGGGATTCAGCTGCTATTGGCACATAAACTGAAATGCACCAGTATATGTATGTATATGCACCCATCTGGAAAGACATTTAGGTATGAGAGGATGTCTTTCAGCCCACAATCTCATCTGGTTAAGCTGTTAGCTAAAATGGCCTAGCGTTTTCTCAAGTCTGTTCCTAAAACATCTCAGCATATTCACTTTAGTTTATTCCAGATAGCCACCCACCAAAAATGGGATGAGGTCCTGCCTGTATGTATTCTTCCTGAAAGCATTTCCTTCCATTGCCCAGCTGAGCTCAAAGCAATCTGTCAGGATTCATTTTGGTATCAGTTCTGCTGAATGTTGACCACTTCATTTTCTAACTGAACACAAAGGGATTTAATGGCATGACTGAGTGTTTTTAAAGCTCTCTGTCATTTAGTATGTAAATAAAGGTTTTTGAGGGAAAAAACCAACAGACTCATTTCCTGTCATGTAACAACAACACCATTTATTCATACAGCACATTTTCATACAAATATTGTAGCTCAAAGTGCTTTACAAGATGAAGAAAGAAATATGAAAAAATATAAAAATAAAATAAGGCAATACTAATTAACAAAGAATAAAGTAAGGTCCGATGGCCAGGGAGGACAGAAAAAGACAAAAAAAAAAACTCCAGCAGGCAGGAGAAAAAAACAAAATCTGCAGGGGTTCCAAGGCCACGAGACCGCCCAGACCACTCTGGGAATTCTACCTAACATAAATGATCTCAGTCAGTCCTTGTGGTTTTCATGCTTCATGTGGAAGAATTAGACAAACATTTTGTTGACCCATCAGACATGTGTTGTGTTCGTTCTGCTAAGAGGATGCCCACTTGACCAATTATGATACATCGGAGACTGAATTGAAAAATGAACTTCCTCACCATAAACCCTTCCACGCAAAAATCTAGAAACAGGAAAGGGTGGATGCTGGTTAATGGGAGCGGGGTGGATGCTGCTATCTGTATAGTGAGTTTTCCAGTCGGGAAAACATAGTAATGCGCATGATGGTTCGTTTTGGTGTGTCTTTGTGTGGAAAATATGCAGCATGTAACATGTTTAAGAAGTGCACTGTACTCCTGTGCAGTGATGTGAATGAGGGGCATACATAGAATTGATTTTACTTGTCTGCTGCCAGTTACATGCATTATGCAGCTGCAGTAAAAAAACAGGTACAGAAGTATAAAGGAGGCTTTAGAGAATGATATTCGTTGTTTTCAACTCCAAAAAAACTTTGAAATCCCTCCAAAAGCTGTTTTTAGGAAGTTTCATGTTTCATAATTGTGAAATAATAGGAAAAAATAACTTTCTTGTAAGTTTTATTAAAACTTTATACAAATGGAAACTTCCCTCTTTTGCTTCTTGCCAGCTATGAGCAAGAATTGAATGGATATGATCATTTTTAGTTTAAGCAAATGGAGATCAAGAGGTAATATAACTATAGTATTTAAAATTGTGAAGGAGATTAGTAGAATGTATCCTTGCTGTTACTTTAAAATGCATTCTTTATCAAGAACAAAGAAACACAGATGATGCTTGTTCATGGCAAATTCCACACAAATGTTAGAAGTTTTTTAACATAAAGAACCAAATTACCAAGCAGTGTCTAAGAGAGTAAAATTTAAGGAACTTTCAAATTTCAACTAGATGCTGCTTTAGGGAATCTAGGTGAATAGGATTGGTGAGCTTGTTGGGATGCCTGTTCTCATCAAAATTGTTCTAATACCATTCTCAACTCCTCTTAATCTAAATCAGCATTGTGAGGAATCAGACCATCAGGCACAAGACAAAACCATCCCTAGATGTAATGTCAGTTCACCACACTCTCCACTCCTGCTCACCTGTACGGGACAAATTTATAGCCATCCATTAACCTCACATGTGTGACTTTGGGGATGTGGAACAACCGTTAGAGTACCCACAGACAAACCTTCTCAGACATAAAGGAAATACACCAACTCCTCACAAACAGTGACTGATTGGCAGGCATTTAAACGCATAATTTATAATGAAAGCCATATTTACAAAGTAGGAGCCATATCTAATTATTAATAGCTTACTAGCTGTAATGCCTAAAGCATGATTATTTCAATAATTGTTGTTTCTGAAGCATTGTAAAGCACATTTTAAAGCACATTTCATTGTTTTCTTTTTGATAAAATCATCACAAAGAATAAGACACATACAGGAGTAGCATAAGAAAATGTCAATGTCAATGTCAATTTATTTATATAGCACATTTAAAACAACATAGTAATGCTGTGGCCAAAGTGTCTTTACAATAATAGAATAAAAGAAAAGCAAAACAACATAAAACATAAATAGAAATAAAATATATGAACATAAAATAAAATACATAATACATAGAAGTAATGTTATATACATAAAAAATAGAAGTAATGTTATATAATCACAAAGAGGAAACCATCAGTATTACTGAAGGTCACGGAATGCAAGTGAATAGAAATTAGTTTTTAATCTTGTTTTGAACAGTTCAATTGTAGACGACTCCTTTATGTAATGAGGTAAAGAGTTCCACAGGCGAGGCGCAGCAGCTGCAAAAGCCCTGTCCCCCTTGGTTTTACACTTGGTACAAAGGACAACCAGAGACAGCTGACCAGAAGATCTAAGCACTCTAGATGACTGATGTAAAACACACAGTTCAGATACATAGGCAGGAGCAAGCCCATGTAAAGATTTAAAAACTAGCAGAAAGATTTTAAAATCAATTCGAAAACTGTATGCTCCAGCATATTGAAAGGGGTGGAAGAGAAAGCTTCCTTGAATACAAAGTTAAATGTTGGATCTTCTGGTAGATGTTTTCAGCTCAATCAGGCCTACTCTCAAAACTGTAACTCCCAAATACAACAAATTTAGTCTTGGGTTCATCTGGTGTGATTTGCATAGGTAGGTCACTCAGCCAGGTCGCTGCTGATCTTGTTGCTTTTTCCTCCTTGCTTGCTCACCTTCAAAATGGTAACTTCATGGTAAGTATTCAAACTTTCCTGTATCTGACTGGTTTTAATTGCTCCTTTCCTGTCCTACAGTGATTTTCATGTGTATTTAAAGTTCTAGTAATTATAACTAAGCGACTTAAAGATGTAGAAAAGGGAGAACACATAGGTACACATGTGGCACAGTTACAAGGTAACAGCTCAAACATCTGTTCCATCAGTTAAGGTAGCTCACCCTTGATCACTAGAATTGATTTGACTCATCAGGCTAAGCTGGAATTCTGTGTTGTGGAATGTGCATTCCTCCTTAAAACCTGCACTTAAAGGGTAAGAGTGATGACCTTGGGTGTTTAAAAATGAGGAACTACATTACTAAAAGACAAGTTCTACAATGAAGAAAAATATAGAAGACATCTTGAAGATTAATGCTACAAGTGATTTAAGGGGCCCACAGTTCTTTATTAATTTAACATATAAGATACACAGTGAGAAAAGATAATACAGCAAGAGAGTGACAGAGAATGGCAAAAAAATGTCAGAAGTATCTGAGGTGACAGGACAACTCAGATGTCATCACATGTTTCTCACAAAGAGGTCACAATCACAGCTTTTATGAGGCTGTATCCAGTCCAAGTAACCAAGAAAGAACACGACACAGAGCTTAGATACAGAATGACATAAATACAGTATGACCTAAATTTCAGGGGAAATTATGGATGTAATGAAAAGCGACCAGCTGGAAAGGCAGATCTAGAGTGGTGATCTTGGAGACAGGTCATACAGGGAGTGTCCTACTTTGTGAATTTGGTAAACTTTGAATTTTTACTTTAGGACTTAAAATGTTCTCTGCCTGGACTATTAAATATAATGTAATAATAGAAATAATAATAATGTGTTTATTTATATGCATTGTATTGCATTAAGTTAGTGCAGCTGAAAAAACTTTATTATCTACTCCTACAGTTCAAAGACATGCAGGTTAGGTGCATTGGTGATTCTAAATTGTCCTTAGTGTGTGCTTGGTGTGTGTGTGTGTGTGTGCCCTGCGGTGGGCCGGCACCCTGCACGTTATTTGTTCCTGCCTTGTGCCCTGTGTTGGCTGGGAATGGCTCCAGCAGACCCCCGTGACCCTGTGTTAGAATATAGCTGGAAGACCAACCCAAGCACAGACAGGCAGACACCAACAGTTCCAAACACACACACACATTTATTTACAATATTTACAGTTTCAAGTCTCGCACACAACCTAGTGTCCTTCCACCAAACACCCCAAGTCCGGGCCTCTCAACAATCCAGCCTTTCTTCACCGCCTCCACCCCTCTCCTCCGAGCTTCATCCTCTTCCACCCGGACGTGCTCCAGGTGCCCCCTGATGAGCTTCCTGAGGCACTTCCTGGTGTGGAGGAAGTGCCGCATGAGCGCCCAGAAGAACTCCGGGTGTCCCTGGTATTTCTTCCGGTAGCACCTTCGGGTGTGGCGGAAGTGCTGACGTCCAAGGCTCCTCACTCATCTGGGTGCCCCCTGGTGGTGGCCACGGGCCCCTATAGGGTTGAGCTTCCATGCTTCATTCCTGTGGCCTCCATACCAACCAGGGCAGTTGCTCTCTCATGGTCCGGGGGAGGCACAGTTCCTTTCCTGGTCCGTCCAGGCGTCGCAACTGGGCACAGCCCCTATCCAACCACCACATTGCCCCTATGTAATCTGAGACCAGTAGGGGCCAGCAGCCCCAATATATATATATATATATATATATATATATATATATATATATATATATATATATATATATATATATTGTGAGAACCGGGTCCAAACACCACCACACAGACACCAACACTTTATAAAATACACGTTTATTAAACAAAGTCCACACAACACACAGTGCTCCTGCACCAATCACCGTTAACACGGGCCGTCTTCCCAATGTCCTTGGACCGCCTTTCCTCTGCTCCCGGGTGCTTCGTCCTGCTCCCGCTCCCGACTCTAGCTCTCTGATTGTAGGAAGGCGGCCCCTTTTATTTCCACCCAGATGTGCTTCAGGTGCTCGATGATGTTCTTCCGGCAGCACTTTCTGGTGTGGTGGAAGTGCTGCTCTTGCACCTGGAAGCACTACGGGCGTTCCTGGAAGGTCCTTCCTCCACCTTCCCAGGTGTGGCGGAAGTGTCGATCTCCCGGCTCGTGGCGGTGGCCACGGGCCCCAGTGGGCTTGAGCCTCCTTGCTCCTTTCCTGTGGTCCCCTCAGCATCCAGGGCGGTTGCCCCCTCATGGCCCGGGGAACGTATAGACCACCTCCCAGTCCTTCCAGGTGTCCCGGCTGGGTCTGACCCCCAGCCTTCTGTGACAATGCGACAATATATATATATATATATATGTGTGTGTGTGTGTGTGTCTGTGTGTGTGTGTGTGTGTGCATGTGCGTGTGTGTGTGTGTGTGTGTGTATATATGTTTTCGTTTGTCAAGGGAAGGACAGGGCTTAAAAGAGATGTTGGGGTGTCAGCCAGGCTACCCCATTTACTTGCAAAGAAGAAACAACTGAAAATAACAGGTGCATGATAGCACAAAGGATTAACAAAGCAAACTTAGCCTTTGGCTTGAAAATGGTAGGCTCTGAAGAGCAGTCCAGTCACAGGGTCAGAGCTTCATAATGCAGGTAACTCATCTCCTGAATGAGATGCCACTTTTCAGGGGTGCCTCGCTTTTGTACCACCCGGACCCAAAGAAGTGTGATCAGTAGCCCTCAGTGGGCATCTCTTTCAAGCTGTGTATGATAAGAGAGATATGAGAGTTAGCAAAAGCATGGCCCTTGGTGTCTTAGTGCTTAGGTGACCCTCTGATGAGCATTTATGACTATATAAGAACTAAGTAATCAGAGCGGTTTATACAGAAAATGGTTTATGCATTGTTACAGCTTAAGAGTTCATATTAAAAATACTGAATGGATAAATATGTGTACACATCTGATCACTTTATGCGCATATATATATATATATATATATATATATATATATATATATATATATATATATATATATATATATATATATATATATATATATATATAAAGCTCTTTGCTTGTTAGTGAGATTGCTTTCTTGTTGTGGTGGTACAGCTGCTGAAGTGGCTATCTCATTACTTTTGGGTGAGGCATTATAGATGCTCCCTTGGAAGTTTATGAAAAATAAAAGGAGGACTCTTCATTATATCCGATAGAAAGAATAAAAATATAACTTTCATCTTTTAACCTAAAATGAATTCATTGGTAACAGCAATCAATTTGCAATTTTCTAGATAAAACAGCAAACCAAAGAAGTGAATAAAGTATGTGGCAAATAAACCTGAAGAAGTGGTTTTGACTATTTGAATCTGAATTACACTTATATGATAGCTGAGTTAAACATACAAACTACATAAAATAACATGTCAGACACTGCTAGGTTGCACCTAGACACATCAGACACATTACATTAAAATGGAAGATGGAATCCTGGGCTTTACATCTGTATGTGTGGAATATAAATCTAGGGAGGCAGAATTTCCAGTTCAGCCTCTGTATTATGAAACACAGCAAAACCAGATGCGGTCCAGAGAAGAAAAGAGACCTGCATTGTATGATGTAAGAGGAAATTTCATAAATATCACAGCAAGAAGTGGGAAAACTGTCAGGGAAGACCGCTAGCCACACAAAGGAACTTTATTTAAAGTGTGTATTTAAATAAAAGCAATTAAGGAAAATATGATTTTTTTTAGTTTAAAGCAAAATACCAAAAAAGAATCAAAATAGGAAAAAAGTGTGTTTTTCTAAAATCTAAACACCACAGAAACTAATCAAATGTTAAATCAAAAACAGGCAAACAAACATTTTGAAATAAATTCTTACACAATGACCTGCATAGACAATGGCAAAATTCATAATCAACAGCAGGGAAAAAGAACAAAGTAAAGGATCACAGTCAAAGTAAAATTAAAACAAAATAGTTAAGAGACCACCAAAGCTTTAATTACAATAATAAAAATAAAAAATAGAGATCAGAGTGGCAGAGAATTAACAAGTGTTATGAAGTGTGAGAGTCCCAAACACATCAGTAACGAACAGTTCCAAAAATGCCCACTAGAGGGGGAAACACCATCAAAAACCTAATAACATAGAGGGTCCATGAAGAATCTTTATAAATAAAAGATTTATTAATACAAAAAACTCAGTAACAACAAGAGGCACCGTAGAGCACAAAGCAAAAAAAGGAATGGCCTAAAAAGACAAAAGCAATCAAAGGTGGACAAAATCCCAAAATAATATTCCAAATACAAGTCAAAAAAAATAAAGCAAAGGTTCCAAAATTCAGGAAATCACAAAACAAAGAAAATCACAGTAATCAAAAGAATTCACTAAACCACAAGCACATTCAGATGAACTGCAAGGAACTGTGGGTTGTCCCCACCTTTACTGGGCTGAGGCCAGCCTCTTGCGGTAATGGGCAGGTGGTCCTACCTCTTGGGGCATATAGCAAAACCATAAATGTGGATATGTAAAAAGCAAAGAATCATGCAGAACATAAACAGAAACAATAATAACATAAACAAAGTAATCATAATTAAACAAGAAAGATATAAAAACAGCATTTCAACTCTAGCCCTGGGGAAAAAAATAACCAGCTAATGCCACTGCACTGAATAAGTGGCTGAAAGTGGTCTTTATAAACCTCATATGCTGTAACTTGCTCTAGTAATTACAGAATCTGAGGGTAATATCCTAATCGGGTGTCTCACCCCTTAACTTAACAAAATGAGTAATTAATAAACCGTGAAAAATACTTTGAACTACTACAAGATCCTAAAGAAAACCAATTTACCAACATTAAGCTAAAACAGAACATCACAAAGAAAACAGTAAAGCAATTTGAAATAAAAAATCCCATTGCTGAATATAACAGGAAGGACTGAAATGTATGAATCTGCCATCAGCCAACAGAAGTGTATTAAATGAGGTGTCCAAGCAAGCAGCTTCATTATAACATGTCAGCTTGACTCTGTCACTAATGAAATGACAGTTCTAATGAGCCTTAATGGCCTCTTCCCAAACATTTTCCTCATTACTTTAAAGAGTCTTGTAGGACAAAAAACATTGAAACACTAAGTATGCAATGTAGAAAAAGTTTTGAAAGTACATATTCTTCTGATCAATTTGACTCAAGGTTCTATAAATAATATCAGTCTTAGTGCAAAGTGTCACTTCTGACCAATCCAGAGGGTGGGTTTACTTCTTATGTGAACCTCTGGAACAAAATCAACCTCCTTAGGCTATCACAGTAGGGTGAGTCTGACCTCAACTAGGAGATTTCTATTGCATCACTCATAGTAGCCAGTCAAACTGTGAAGGAAACATCTTGATTTGGACATGTATGGTGAGACTAACAGAATTTTCAGATAATGATTTCCAGAGAGAGAGAGAGAGATTCCTTTTACCTAAGTAACTCCTGTACTGGTCTTGAGAAGTGAGATGAAGCAATAATGTAGACCAAAATGTATTTGTCTCTTACCTGAGGTGTTTAGCATACCTTCTATGGGATGAAACCATTAGTAGTAACACATGGCTCCACCAATGGTGACATTCAGCTGATAGGGCTACTAAAGAAATCCTGCTTGTGATATGAGGTTTAGTAAACAAGGCTGTGTGGGAAAAGATTTAACTGTTCAGCACTCGAGCCTCCTAGTCTCATCACATTTTTAAAGACATATTAGAAAGTGATTGACCTGTTTGTTTTTACTGTGCAGTAGACGTAATGAAATAGCTGACTAATGAAGCTGCATAATGGCTGCTCAGGACAATTGACTGGACCTCATGTGGCAATCACTCAGTCTTTATGGGCTGCATTTCTCAGTGAACACCTTGCCTTGCGCCAGTGTTGCCAGATTAGGCGGTGACTCCTGCAAAATTGATTAAGTGGGTTTGATATACTTATGTTTGATTATGTGGAAATCAAACAAATCTCCAGGACCAGAAAATATGTATCCTCAAGTTCTTAAGGAGGCTAGTGAGTACATATATAAACCCTTAACACATACTGCATTTTTATGAAGTGCACTGGGGAAATTCCAAAGGACTGGAAAATGGCAAATATTGTCCCATGATATAAAAAGGGTAACCGGGCAGATTCAAGCAACTATAGGCCAGTAGCTTAACATGCATCTCAGATAAATTAATGGAAGGAATTATTAGGGAAAAGACTGAATAACACACAGCAAGAACAGTCAGCATGGGTTCATTTTTTACCACTGGAATTCTACAAGGAAGCAACAAAAGGACATAATCAAAATGGAGTTTATGATATTATTGATTTTGACTTTCAGAAAGCATTTGATAAGATGCCACATGAGAGATTGTGCACCAAACTGAAAGAAGATGGAGTTCAGAGTATTGTTTGTGAATGGGTGAAATTTTGGCTCAACACAGGAATTGGTGATGCTAAGATTGGTGTCCCACAGGGGTCAGTGCTAGGGCCCTTACTATTTATAATATATATGTAAATGATTTGCATAGGAAGATAATTAATAAGCTGGTTAAGGCTGTCGATGGTACCAAACTAAGGGGTTTGCAGATAATCTCCGATGAGTGATTACAGAGGGACTTGGAGAACATTCAGGCTTGAGCAGATTTGTGGCAGAAAATATAAAGTATTACATATATGAATTAAAGATGTTAGGTTTGAAAATTGAAAGTACATCTTATCAGAAGGATTTAGGAGTTGTAGTAGACTCTACAGCAGCTGTGCGCAACCTGCGGCCGTACGGCCGCATGCGGCCGTGGGCAAGGACTTTGGCGGCCGTGGACGTGTATATTAAAGTGTACGTAATGGCGGCCGTGCAGGTGTAGGGTCTCTGGACTCCAGCGAGTAAGGGGTCTCAACGCCGCGGAATCTTTGTCGGCCGGGTCGGTATGGTGACGCCGAAAGCCGATTTGGACTCTGGGGTCTCTAGACTCCTGCAAGTGTAGAATCTCAAACACCGCAGAACCTTCCTTAGCCGGGTCGGTATGTTGACCAAAATGTTGCCCTTTATATATTCATCGTGGAAATCAGCAGTAGAATACCCACAACTACGAGAACTGGCCAGGAACATTCTCGTTCTTTTCGGAAGCACTTATTTGTGCGAAGCAGCGTTTTCCAGAATGAAATATCTGAAAAACAAGTACCGAACCCGATTGGTAGACAGCAATCTAGAGTCTGGAATACGGCTAATGGTTTCCAGCGAGTCCCCTGACTTTGCAAGTCTATCTGCAAACATGCAAGAGCAAGGAAGCCATTAATGGCGATGTTTTCCAAACTTCCTGAAACAATTGCTGTAAAGGTTTTTTGTCCTATATGACGTTTCGTAGACATTTTTTTACATATGTAGACCAGTAAATTGAATATTGTCAGATATATCATACTCTGTTTTAATGTGTAATCTGTAAATTTTTACATAAATCATAAAACATTATTAAGTTTACTTGGACTTACTGGCGGCCGTTATTAAAGTAAAAAGTCTGTAGTGCGGCCGTCAATAGCGGAAAGGTTGCGCATGCCTGCTCTACAGTATCAACTTCAGTGTTCAGAAGCCATTAAAGAAGGCTAACAGAATGTTAGGTTGTATAGCACGATGTGTGGAAGTCCATGGAGGCTATGCTCATGCTTTATAACACACTGGTGAGGTCTCATCTGGAGTACTGTGTGCAGTTTTGGTCACCAGTCTGAAAAAAAGGGCACAGCGGCACTGTAAAAAGTCCAGAGAAGAGCGACTAGGCTGATACCAGGACAGCAGGGAATGAGTTATGAGAAAAGATTTAAAGAGCTGAGCCCTTTCAGATTAAACAAAAGCAGATTAAGAGGACACATGACTGAGGTATTTAAAACTTTGAAAGGAATTAATACAGTGTATGGAGACTGTGAATTTAAACTGAGTTCAGCAAGAACACGGGGACACAGTTGGAAACTTGTAAAGGGTAAATTTTGCATAAACATTAGGAAGTTTTTCTTCACACAGATAACAATAGACACGTGGAATAAGCTACCAAGTAGTGCGGTAGACAGTAGAACTTCAGGGGTCTCCAAAACTAGACTTGATGTTATTTTGGAAGAATTAAGTGGACAGGACTGGTGAGTTTTGTTGGGCTCATTGATCTGTTCCTTCCTAGATTTTTCAAATGTTCTATGTGCTCATAAATATAATTATCCTTCAAATTATGGTGAGCCCATATGCTACTATTACCATTACTATGCTACTGTAGGCAACATTTCAGGTCAGACTTTAGCTGAGCCTAAAACCCCAACCCCAAGTGTGAAGAACAAGGCAGCTGAGGTAGGTGAAGTGGGTCACCAGAGAGCCAAGGGTAGCTTTAGATTCTGAGGTCCAGCTCTTAAATATCCCTGATTGCACTGATCTGATTACTTTTACTCCATTGAGTAAACACAAACAATCAAGAGATAATAAACAAACATTAATTTGCTTTTTCTTAATGAACAGCATATACACCCATGAGTCTGATTTGTCCAGGAAACCCCCAATTTTTACGATATATACTGTGGATTTATAGGGGCTTTGTGGAGAAGATTATTGTCTGTATTAACAGCATATAAAGAACACTTTATTGTGACCCAGACAGCAGCATTAGCAGGCGTCATATATTGTAGTTTGTAAGTACTCCTCCTTGACATCACTCTTCAATTTATATTTCTCCTTTCAAACAATAACCATCAAAAACTCAATTAAACATATCCAAAGGTTACAATGTGAGGTTGTAAATCACACAATGATATTATGATCAAGAAGTGCAGAGAAAAATATCAAGATGAAGTCATATAGCCCACCAATCATTATTTTATACAGCACTATGCACCCTTATACACCTTACAGACCTAAACAATTGAAATACAGTGTTTCATATTTATATTGATTCATTTGATACTAAAACAGGTTTTGTCCAGTTCAGTGTTACAATGGCAGAAATACCAGTCATGCATATATACCTACGCTTACTCATCCATGTAAGGTTGTTAGTCAACCGAAAAAGCACGTCTTGGAGATGTGGGATTAAGAACACATGCTGACACAGGAAGAATATGCAGATTCCACTCTGACAGTGTGGGATTTAAACCCAAGTTTCCAGGAGTTTAAAAGTGTAAATGTGAGCAAGCAGCTTCAGGCCTGATCTGAGTAGCAGGGGAGCAATTGCCGAGAGCTGCATAGTCAGACTTTAAGGTATCGAGAAGATGTGTGTTATAAGTTTCTGTTCTCTTTCATTAATTTTGTACTTTTAAGCTAATTGTTCAAAAAGATTTAATAACATTGTGTCACACAAGTGTGTATGGGAGACAGCTACTGTAAAGGGCCTAAAAGAGAATAATTCAGGGTGGTGGCAAGTTCACTGACTCTTTGTCTCACTTCTCTGCAGACCAGGTACGGAAAATTCCGCCTTACCCTGATTATGTCACATCCGGGTGCCTGGCTTATCGACGTCACTTCTGGTTCCGGCCCCGGTCCCACTGATGACATCATTTCCTCTGTTTGCCTTTAAAACTGCCATTTTGACCTTTTCTAATCAGTTCTGCAGCCAGGAAATAATATATGTGTGGCTGCCCCAAACCTTTCTGTGGCTTTTGTCGAGTTTATGACAATTAATACATGACTTAAAACCTTGAAATTTTTCTTTTGGATAAAGGTTCCTGACAGGTAAAGAATAATAATTTCTAAAGGAAGGGAATACGTTCAGCACCACATGGTGACAGCTATATGAAAAGAAAGAACACATCCATGAAGAGCAGATTTCGTGCTATCCAAGATCATTCCAGTGTGTTTAAGGATGGTGTCATGGTCAGCTGTTTGTAAAGCAGAGTTTGAGAAGATGCAATTATGGAAGTAGTTTATTCGGGTTGAGAGGAAGAACTTTTTCAGCCGTGTGGCATGTGTTAACCCTGAACTGTTATGGTCACTGATGTATTAATAAGGTCAAAAGGAGTTGAATTGGCAGTTTGGTGGATGAATGCTTTAATTTTTATCTGCTTCCATATTGGGAGACTGAGGCATATATTTTATTCTTCCAAAAGCTTCTTGATTGTCTGCACCTCTGGTATCCTCTGACTGCTCGTTTTCTTTTTTAATTAGAACGGATGAGTTGCACTGGTGGTGCAGTAGTTATTGTTGTTTGCTCAGAGACCCAGGTTCATGACTGTGCATAGTGATGTTGTGTGTGAAGCTTGCTCATTAGCCTTGTGCCTCCTTCAGATGCTCTAATAAATCTCCACAATCCAAAGATATCCTGGGTCAGTTAATTGGTGGCCACTATGTGGTTATGCACATGGATGTGCTGAGTCATAAATTGGCTTCCCATCCACAGTTGGCTCCTGTCTTGTGTTCAAAGTCCTGGGAGATAGGCTCCAAGTATTGTGGAACCCTGTAGTGGTCTGAGGTGGTTCAGAAAGTGGATGGATGAATTTGGAAACTTCAGGACCCTTTGAAAATCTTTACTTCACATTCAGACCCTTTGGTGAACTTCATATTATAGTATAACAACCATTTGGAAAAGTAGATGCGAAAATAAAATCTGTGTAATGCGACTGTGAATGGCTGCTTGTGAACCAACAAAATAATCCATTAATTGCTAAGGCGGTAAATCCGGTTTATATCAAATACATAGAATGTTCTCAGTGACAGTGAAAAATTGTGGTTGGTTACAGACCTGCAGCACCTGAGTAAACCTGAGCTATGTAACTTGCATAGTCTTGGCTGCCTTAAATTCCTTTCCCTAATTAATTGTTGTGTGCACATACAGTATGTTGTTGTTTTGCTTTTATATCCAGTAGCTTTGATATTAGGATTAGCTTACTGCCAGTATTTATAGGCAGGAATGACTCAAAATATCACGTAACCACAATATCACATAACCAGTAACGGACATAGCTACCTGTAATGCAGAAAGCAACAAAATGGTGGTGATAATCCAAAAAACAGAGCACAAAATGGTGCAGAATTAACATTCACAAAAAAATTATAAAAAAAATAATAGCAACCTTAGGTATTTGCTAAAAATTATACACAATGCACCAAAACCTCTTCAGCATATTAAACATAAAAAACATAACAGATCGTCCCTCTTCTGAATGCAAATTAAATAATTTAAGAAGGTGAAAATAATAGTTTTAGAAGTATTGCAATATGACAAACTTTTAAAATGTTTTATTTATGTTATAAACTTTTTATTTTTATTAATGTTATATTTTGTATATCCCTTGAATACATTTTATTTTTAATGGGCTCTGTCATTTTGTGACTACCTGTTGCTGGATGGTGTGATCATGGGAGTGCTGCCATATGTCCAAGATACACACTAAAAAGTTCCCACATTGTTTTCCATTATGTTTTTCTGTCTTCCTAACTTTTCTGTTAAGCTCTTTTCTGGGTGGCGTGGTGGCTCGTCAAAAGTGATTCTACTTTGTTGGACCCTTCTGTTGCAATTGCTCTGTCCTGGGTATGACGTTAATCTGCATATAGCCCTGCATGTAGGCCCTCCAACCTGCAGAGAAAAACCTGGGGGTTAGTGGCAGAACTGGCACTCCAGCCACCATAGAAAAACTCTATCTGAACTAGTGTGGTGCTGAGGATGCACTTGGATCCTAATCTGGTTTGTCATGTGGTGGGGGTGTCAATGTGCTGTATCAGCGTGTGCTCCTAACTCTCTTTTTGATGCTATTTTTGCCTAACATTTTGGTTTCAAGAAATTATCACTTGGAATTCTTGTTAATGACTCTTACTCATTTTCTGATCCTTTTCTCATTGTCCCTGTGGATGCCATTGTTGTATATAATGGCAGGATGAGTAACATAAATTTTCCTTGATGGATCCAAGAATAAACCTCTAGATTATAACCTTTCCAGTGAATTAAATACATGTATGAAAACTCTGCCACTTACAGTCCATAATCATAAACTGTCACACACATATACAGTACTGTACATTTGACTCAAATTTCTCTTTCAGCACACTATGTGTAATGTATTAATTTCACTTTGCTACCTCAATCATTTTACCCCATATGTATGAACATAAATATACACAAACACTACACAGCACACACTTAATTTACATAAGACATGCAACACATATCTTGATTTGATTGTGGAATGCTGACAGTGTAAACAGTACATTTATTGGTGAAATCCATTGGAGGGAAGATGGAGCTATCCTGAAGAAGAATAAAAAAGGTTCGATCTCACCTTCTTCTGATGATCGGCTATTTAGGAGGCTGTGCAGGAAGCCATCTCACTGACCTTGTCCTCTAAAATGGTGAATGAGTCGGTAATCCTATTGTTTTTGCTATTGATAAAGTTGGCCTCTTTCTCCTTTCATTTTTACCCCTCAAATGTATGCAGTCTCAGCACTTGCATCCATGTCTCACCCTGGGTTTTTCCTTCTCTTTTCATATTGGGTGCCCTGACCTACTATTGGCCACTGAGAGGAAGCGTTGCTAATGGCTACCTGGAAATCCCACCCTCAAAGGGCAATGCTGTCAATTACTACCTTCCCACTTTCAGTCCTTGATAAATGTGTGCAAGTCCAGACAGTGACAAAGAGAACAAACATAACTCAGGAACTTGAAAAAATATGTATGTGGTGGTGCAACAAAGTACAGGTCCCATGTGCACAGAGGCAAATGTCCCTTGTAGAACTCTTCAGTAGATATCCCAAGTAGCAAGCCACACCTTCAGCCTAATTCTGAACTCCAAGCAAACTTTACTCCTTTTATCAAAAAATCTTGAAGCAGAGGTTCCTGTTCTCAACACATTTTCCCAGATAGCCCAAATGTGTTGTAGATCACTCAACAGTTTAGCAGGGTTAGGGATAAAGACCCATGGGCATGATGGGCAGGATGGGCAGTGGAATTTCCTCCAGGCACAGTAAGTTGCCGTTGGTAGTGAAAACTTTCCACTCTGTTCTCCTCTTATTGATGGGTCCCTTGTTGTTTGAAGTGATGGACTCCTTTAATGACAATTAATCTCCAAAGCACATGATCCCTAGCAATTGTCTTGAACCATCCATGAAGAATGGAATAGGCCTTGAGAAAATGCATTAAGTAGTCCTTCCAGTATTTCTTTGGAGATCCTAAGGTTGTGATTCTTTGGTAAGTTCACCATACAGGACCATCTGGGAAAACTGAGACTCATCTACATAAATAACATGCCTGGTCCAGCAGAAAACTCAGCTAAGCAGTATGGTCTCAGTGCTGGTTAGAGAGCAGTATTTCAGAATTTTTTTTTTTTTTTTGTTCTTTATTTCGCCTTATACAATTTCTTGTATTAGGAATTTGTTTGTTTTCGCATACCCCTTGGGGGCAGAGCGCAGGGTCAGCCATTGTACAGCGCCCCTGGAGCAATTAGATAGATAGATAGATAGATAGATAGATAGATAGATAGATAGATAGATAGATAGATAGATAGATAGATAGATAGATAGATAGATAGATAGATAGATAGATAGATAGATAGATAGATACTTTATTAATCCCAATGGGAAATTCACATTCTTCAGCAGCAGCATACTGTTACAATAAATAATATTAAATTAAAGAATGATAATAATACAGGTGAAAAAAACAGACAATAACTATGTATAATGTTAAATATTAACGTTTACTCCCCCTGGTGGAATTAAAGAGTCGCATAGTTTGGGGGAGGAACGATCTCCTCAATCTGTCTGTGGAGCAGGACAGTGACAGCAGTCTGTCGCTGAAGCTGCTCTTCTGTCTGGAGATGACATCATTTAGTGGATGCAGTGGATTCTCCATAATTGATAGGAGCCTGCTGAGCGCCCTTCGCTCTGCCACAGATGTTAAACTGTCCAGCTCCATGCCAACAATAGAGCCTGCCTTCCTCACCAGTTTGTCCAGGCGTGAGGCGTCTTTCCTCTTAATGCTGCCTCCCCCAGCACACCACTGCGTAGAAGAGGGCGCTCGCCACAACTGTTTGATAGAACATCTGCAGCATCTTATTGCAGATGTTGAAGGAAGCCAGCCTTCTAAGGAAGTATAACCGGCTTTGTCCTTTCTTGCACAGCGCATCAGTATTGGCAGTCCAGTCTAATTTATCATCCAGCTGCACTCCCAGATATTTATAGGTCTGCACCATCTGCACACAGTCACCTTTGATGATCACTGGGTCTATGAGGGGTCTGGGCCTCCTAAAATCCACCACCAGCTCCTTGGTTTTGCTGGTGTTCAGGTGTAGGTGGTTTGAGTCGGACCATTTAACAAAGTCATTGATTAGGTCCCTATACTCCTCCTCCAGCCCATTCCTGATACAGCCCACGATAGCAGTGTCATCAGCGAACTTTTGCACATGGCAGGACTCCGAGTTGTATTGGAAGTCGATGTATATAGGCTGAACAGGACCGGAGAAAGTACAGTCCCTTGTGGCGCTCCTGTGTTGCTGACCACAATGTCAGACGTGCAGTTCCCAAGACGCACATACTGAGGTCTGTCTTTAAGATAGTCCACGATCCATGCCACTAGGTATGAATCTAATCCCATCTCTGTCAGCTTGTCCCTAAGGAGCAGAGGTTGGATTGTGTTGAAGGCGCTAGAGAAGTCTAGAAACATAATTCTTACAGCACCACTGCCTCTGTCCAAGTGAGAGAGGGATCGGTGTAGCATATAGATGATGGCATCTTCCGCTCCCACCTTCTTCTTTGATATGCAAACTGCAGAGGGTCAAGGGCGTGTTGAACCTGTGGCCTAAGGTGGTGAAGCAGCAGCCTCTCCATGGTCTTCATCACATGTGATGTCAGAGCAACAGGCCGAAAGTCATTCAGCTCACTAGGACGTGATACCTTTGGGACTGGGGTGATACAAGATGTTTTCCAAAGCCTCGGGACTCTCCCCTGTTCCAGGCTCCGGTTGAAGATGCGCTGTAGAGGACCCCCCCAGCTCCGCTGCACAGACCTTCAGCAGTCGGGCGATACTCCATCTGGACCCGCTGCTTTGCTGGCACGAAGTCTCCTCAGCTCTCTGCTCACTTGCGCTGTTGTTATTATGGGTGGGGATGTTTTTCCTATGCTGGTATCAGCAGAAGGATGTGTGGAGGGTGCAGTACTCCGAGGTGAGAGTGAGAGTGGGTTAGGGTGGTCAAACCTGTTAAAAAAGTTGTTCATTTGGTTTGCTCTCTTCACGTCTCTCTCAATGGTGGTACCCCGCTTCGAGCTGCAGCCAGTGATGATCTTCATCCCATCCCACACTTCCTTCATGCTGTTATTCTGCAACTTCTGCTCCAGCTTTCTCCTGTACTGCTCCTTCGCCGCCCTGAGTTGGACTCGGAGTTCCTTCTGCACGCGCTTGAGCTCATGCTGATCACCGTCTTTAAAAGCCCTTTTCTTCTGATTCAAAAGGCCCTTGATGTCACTTGTAATCCATGGCTTGTTGTTAGCATAGCAGCGTACTGTTCTTACTGGAACTACAATGTCCATACAGAAGTTGATGTAATCAGTAGTGCAGTCAACAACTTCCTCAGTGTTCTCATTATGAGATCCCTGCAGGATATCCCAGTCTGTAGTTCCAAAAAGTTCTCTCAGAGTATTCTCAGCCTCCGGGGTCCACTTCCTGAATGATCGTGTGGTTACAGGTAGGACTCTAACTTTTGGTTTATAGTGAGGCTGAAGCTGAACCAGGTTATGATCTCCTTTCCCAAGCGCAGGCAGCGGGGTGGCGCTGTATGCGTCTTTAACGTTTGCATACAGTAAATCAATAGTCTTATTTCCCCGGGTGTTACAGTCCACATACTGGGAGAATGCAGGCAATGTTTTGTCCAGCGTCACATGGTTAAAGTCTCCAGCGATTAGCACAAGCGCCTCAGGGTGCTGCGTTTGTAACTTAGCAACAGCGGAATGGATGATGTCACTCGCTGACTCCACGTCTGCCCGAGGAGGAATGTATACAATAACAACAATGACATGTCCAAACTCTCTCGGCAAATAGTAGGGACGTAAACTTACGGCCAACAGTTCGATATCCCTGCAGCAAGTGGAGATTTTGACGTTAACATGTCCAGAGTGACACCACCGTGTATTAACATAGAGAGCGAGTCCTCCTCCTTTGTGCTTACCACAGGTACTTGCATCTCTGTCCGCTCTAACTGTGCTAAACCCGGGTAGCTCCACGTTGGCATTTGGGATGGTGTTATTTAGCCACGTTTCGCACAAACACAACAAACTGCATTCTCTGTAGGTCCTTACATTTTTCACCAGCGCAGCCAGTTCGTCGATCTTATTTGAGATTGAGTTTACATTCCCCAGAATCACAGAAGGCACCGAAGGCTTGAAACGCCACTTTCTCGCAAGCCGCTTCTTTTTTAGCTTAGTGCCGGCTCTGCTGCCACGATACCGCCTTCTTACCTCGTCGGGTAAATAGGGAACCACACCGGCACTGGCATTTGTTCTCAGCGCCCGAAGTTGAGTACTTGAATAGGCGAGTCTCGGCGTGTTAAAATCCATGCCCACGTTGTAAAAGTAAGTGTGTCCAGGGAAGGAATCCACATAAAATAAAGTGGTAGGAGTGATCAATAAATAAAAATAGAAAAATAAAAGTAGAAAAGTACACATACATATACAGTCATACACGGAGCTGCTGAAAAGGCTGCCACTCACGGCGGCGCCGGATGTTATTATTATCAATTACAGGTTAAAGGTCTTGCTCAAGGGTCCAGCAGAGTAGGATCTCCTTTGGCAGTGATGGGGATTCGAACTGGCAACCTTCTGGATACCAGCGCAGATCCTTAGTCTGAGCCACCACTCCGCAGCATTTCAGAATTTTAGTGTGTGAAATCCTCTCCTCAAGTGGTGCCCAGGATCTTCTAAAGGCAGTGAATGTGGATCTGCATCTCTGACTGTGGCTGACCTTCCCAGAAGAATGTATACCTGGCTGCGGTTTCAGTGACAGATCCTTCATCAGTGAGTGAGGGTACAATTGTTCACCCTGTAATACTGCAGCTCTGAGGCTACGATGATTATTGAAGCTTTTCAACCGCATATAGAAAAGAGGCTCACCATGTGCAGTTGTGTGACAGTTGTGTGGAACAAACTTTGCTTTGGGCACTTTTTATTGTTCCCACCCTGTCAGGGGTCTTCAGTTTTATCCTTGAAAAATGCTGGCAGGACATGGATGAGGCATTTGTCCTGGGTGTGCCACTGAACAAACATCACACCAACAGGTTCCATACTAAGATCATACACCATCACCCAATGGTAGTTTTCTCCATCTGTTCCCATCACCATAGGACTTTGATACAGGAATAGGGATGAGGTAGATGGATGGAAGGAAGTGCAAAGGAGTTGCAAAGTGCCTGTGCAAAGGTGTTGTTGATATTAGTGGTTGTGAGTGTATGCAATCCTCAATCATACAACTCCTGTTCCTGATGGCGACACATATTGCCAGCTTTGTGTAGGATGACGAGGGACAGCAGAAAGTCACACCAATTGGATGTACCCTTGGTGGAATGGGGAAGGGGTTGAGTCAGTCTTAGTCAGGGCCTTGCTGCCATGTAATGACATCAAGCATCTCTATGATTACCTGATTGCACCCCTGCAGTCTTACAGTCAAAGTACAAAGATGCTTGGTTATGTCACACAGGAACTTAAGGTTGAACATCCAGCTTTCTTGTGACAGTTCCATCAAATCCTTCTCTTTGTTTTGCATGAAAAAATCAGATTTCTTCAAGCAGCACAAAAAAGCTTTTTCAACACAGCCAATACAAGTCTGTGTGGTAAGACACAGCAGTATTATCAGTAACAGAAAGTTCTTTTAAAAACCCTTGGAACTAATGGTGATTCAGACCCCATGTCTGAATGAAGTTTACAGTTTTTCTTATGATATCCATGACAAGCTCTATTTTGAGTACCTTCCCATAAATTGTCTCTTGAGGAATAATGTAGTGGTATGTCATCAGTGACCCTGCAAAACAGAACTCTATAATTTCTGCCTCACTAGTCCAACAAGCCCAGATTTGTCACCACACATTAAGGGTGCACAGTCTGTTGTAAGCCCTACTAATTTGTGCCACATATATGTATGAATATATACTCTTCCAGTCGTCACAGCGTGAATTGCTGCCATATTCAAAAGCTCTTCAGTAACCGAGAGATCTGGCTTCACTCCTCAAAAGAAAATTGATTACTGAGCAGTGTCGGTTTATGTCTGTATTTTCAAGCAATGCATTTTTCGTCAAGATGATATACAGTAGCTGTGCTTCTACATTGTCTGCTATCTCAGTGACTCTCTCTGCCACAGTGTTTCTTGATAAATGAATGTTTGCTCACAAACTTTGAACATGCACTGTTTCAAAATAGCTCCTTCTGTGAAAGTTCTGCATGTTTTAGCTATCTCCTCAGCTACAATGAAACTGGCTTTTACTGCTCAATCTTTTTGAGTCTTTGTTGCTGTAAGTATTGTCTGTTGAGCAAGAAGGCTGTTTAAGTTCTTCAACTTGGACTTTTATCTTGTGGTTCACTGAATATAGCTTGATGCTTTGTTTCATAATGGCAACGTAAGTTGTTCTTCTTTGTAACCACCACTTTGTCGTTACACACTAGACATACAGGTAGTTCTCTGCTCATCACAAACATGTACTCTGCTGTCCATCTCTTTTTACCTTGTCAACTTTTATTTCCTTGGACATTTCAGCAATTTGGGAAAGGGAAACTATAGCACAGAAATCAACACAAGTGAAAAAATTACACCAGCACATAGAACAAGAGTGGTAGTAAGGGCACATGTAAAAATGTGTGGTTGAAGCAAACTATGTAGACACTATGGCCCCTTTTACACTTTGCACAAACATAAGTTTCTGGTGATCTGAGTATGAGCAAATCACTTGGACCATATCTGAAAAGTGCCAAAAATGGACAGCAATCAGATTTAACACAAATGTAACATAATTACATTTTCTATCCACATATAACAATCAAATAAGCAGAAAAAAACAAAGTTGTTGTTTATGGTGGTAATGGAAGACAGGTTAACTGCGGTCAGAAATGGCTGCCATGCAGTGTATGTGAAGTCAAGCTACCATCTCTTCCTTCAGTCTGTCACATCTTTGGCATCACATTAAAACACTAAAGTTATGTTCTAGCAGCATTTAGGTGGAGTGCAATTCCCAGCAACCGTGGGAGTACTGCAATGTTGGGTGGCTTCAGACAACAGCTGGAAACTGGTAGGACAAAACTTTACATTTCATTGAGGAGGGGTTTTCATTCCATTCTCCATTATCACCTGCATTTATTGTACTGGACTGTGTTTGGACTTTTGTTGTGTTTATCGTTGATCACTTTGTGCTTGGTGTGTCATTAAGATTTGTTAATATTTGTGTTAGTTAAATAATTATCACCACTGGTGTAAATAAAGTGGGATTTCTGTGTGCATTGTATGTTAATTGCATTTGTCCTCTTTATTTGTTTAATATATTCTTTATTATCAATTCGGTGTGGGCCACTATGTTACGTGTCTCTTTCTATGAGGCTGTGCATGCCAGTTCAACTCTGGGTGTGTTCCTGAGGTCCCTGAAATAAAATAAAGAAATCACTGTTTATCAACGGTGTGAATCCCATGATGCCCTGTGGGAATCTGAGGCAATGCTACAACTCAGGGGGGCTGCCATCTAGTGATCTGGAGGAGATATTGCCCTGAGCATGTTCTGTCTCCCCGTCCTTCCATACTGTTAATTGACCTTGTATGAGTGGGTAAGGCATGTGTGTGAATGTGCCCTGTGATCGACTGGCATCTTGTTCAGGACTGGCTTTTTGATTTTTTCACCTAATGCTGCCAGGTTCGCATCAGCCCAACCCACAAACCTAAACTGGAGAAAATGGGAGCATTCAATTAAAGACTGCGGTTTTATTCACTGATATGCATTTTGTTACCTTGTGTCAGCTCTTACAACTCTAATCTGAGATAAATGTAACATTTGATTCTTAGTGAGCTGACACAAAACAATTCACTTAACAGCAGCAATGTAGATTTGAAATTGGGGATAAATTCAGCAGACAAGCGTTGGAATATTCAGTTCAGGTCCACTCCACTCATTTCATGATATATCAAGAGCATATTATGATTGAAGGAAACAGGAAATCTATTGTCAGCTGGCTTTCAAATATAAACAGAAAGACACTTTTTGATGCTGTGAGTGGAGTAAAGAGAATTTTAATAATCATTTTAACTGCGACATTTATTACCTGGCATATTATTGGGGGTCTTTTGATGAGCTGGCCACTCTAGTAACTGCAGGGCTGAATTAACAATGTTGTTCTTGCAATGTGGCTTTTTATGCTCATCATTAGAGTTTAGAGGACTCTGATGAGAATGTAATAAAAGCTCTTAACAATACTCTGTCTGAAGTGCAGTTCAGCTTATTGTCATGACACACAGATAGGTGGGTGGTAGAAGGAAGTCTATTTATAAATCTGGAGTCAAGAATATCTCAGGCTGCTCGCTGTGTTGTTGTGCTAACTGAACACTTCTGAACTGTGATGTCAGTGATACTGGCTCCATTAGAAAGAGCTGAATAATTATTGAATTGTTCACAGAATCAAAATGCACTGAGACTAACAGTTAGAAAATCAGAAAGTCAATACAGATGGTGCTTAACGTCCCAGTGTTATCTAAGGTCTCCTTGAGACCACAGAAAGCCAAATGAAAAAAAAACAACAAGGCAGTTTTAAGTCAAACTCAAGTGGGAAATTTGCCCCCATAAAGTACCCTGTATGCACCATTTCTGGTATATCTGATGTGTGTACAACACTTTCAAAGAATAGAATTGTTGGCCTGTCCTGACACTTCTCACAAAGAGACAGACATCTCAGTAGGCCTGCCTCATTTGCCATGCTTAAATGATGAAAGAAATGTCAAGGAAAAATTAAATTCAACTTTTCCTTCCTTCTTTTCAGTAGGTTTGTACAACAGCCAAAGAAAACTGGAGCAATTTTATTGACCATCTATCAGTTTTAATACTTCCATATCCTGCTACTATTTTATAAAACTGTCTATTCCAGCACTCCTAAATTTGCTAGGCACTTGAGATATTTAAACTCTGGTCTTCTTACAGTTCCAAAACCTCATTATGTAACTTACAGTAAATATTCGCAGAGCTGTGTGGCTCTCCTCCTTTACAGGCTCCATCTGCCTTGATTGAAGATTCTCCTATTCACCCTAGCTTGTAAATTACTGTCTTTTCATTAGTAAGTTTTGAAATTTGTTACTCTTCAGTGCTGTCATTACCACTATCTTTACTACAAATAGCTTTGTAATTTTACCCAAAATGTTCCAGTTTATCATGTTTCAATATTTTGTGCCTGTATAATCACTTCGCATGATTTTTATAGTTCCTTTTGGTCCTCTTTTTTCCTGTGTTTTTTATCAGTGTGCTGATTAGCTAGCTTATCTTAAGCATACTGTCATCTTGTTAACCCTGTAAAATAACTTGAGGAAGTCCAACCATCGATTTGAAAAAAACACTTGACGACTTCAAGCTCTTGGGAGCTGGCATCTATTTCAGAAAGAACTACGGTCAAGGCAGGAAGCAACTGTGAACAGTATGAAGGTGCATTTATATAATATAAAGACAGGGTGGTCCTACCTTTTACCATAGCAGATCAGTTTAAATACTTAGGGGTAAATATCACAAGTAAACATAAAGCACTTTATCAACAAAATTTCTCTGTCTGTATGGAAAAAATTAAGCAACACTTGCATAGATGGTCAACCCTTCATCTCACTCTAGCTGGAAGAATTAACGTTGTTAAGATGAATATCCTTCGTAAGCTTCTTTTTTTATATATCCCAATATATATCAATAAATCATTTTTAAGCAATTAGATTCAACCATAACCTCATTTATTTGGAACTCAAAACATTCACGTATCCGAAGAGCGACCCTACAAAGACCTCAGGCAGAAGGTGGCATGGCTCTACCTAATTTTCAGTTTTATTACTGGGCAGCAAACATACAAGCCATAAAAACCTGGACACAAATAAATGAACATATACAGGCTTGGTCCGCAATAGAAGTAAAATCCTGTAGTACTTCTTTATATTCCCTGCTCTGCGCTCCAATAAATGCAAGTTATCGCAAATATACTAATAACCCAATTGTGCTTCAGTCACTCAGAACATGGAACCAAATTAGAAAGCAATTTAAGATGGAAAATCTTCTATCTGTGGCACCCCTGCAAGAGAACCACCTCTTTCAACCCTCACAATCATATCTAGTTTTTAATATCTGGAAAAGATTTGGGATTAAATTGCTCAGAGATCTTTATATAGACAACATCTTTGCATCCTTTGAACAATTACATTCCAAATTTCACCTTCCAGCTACACATTTCTTTCACTATCTTCAAATTAGAAACTTTGTCAAACAGAACCTGCCCAATTTTCCTCATCTCGTGCCCTCCACCATGCTAGAAAAAATACTGCTCAACCTCGAGGACTTAGACACCATTTCTGCAATATATAAAATTTTATTAGAGTCCCTTCCTTTTAAAGATCCAAGAGGACATTGGGAAAAAGATCTCTTAATTAATATATCAGAAAAGGAGTGGAAGGTAGCAATGCAGAGAATTCACTCGAGCTCCATATGCGCAAAGCATAGAATTATTCAACTCAAAATTATATATCGAGCTCATCTGTCTCACTTAAAACTGTCCAAAATGTTTCCAGGGCAAGAGCCAACCTGCGAACACTGCAACCAAGCTCCTGCCTCACTGGGTCACATGTTCTGGGCTTGCACCAAATTAACTTCATTTTGGACCAAAATTTTTAAGTGCCTTTCAGACAGCCTTGGTGTCACAATCCCTCCTAACCCATTAATAGCTGTGTTTGGTGTTCTTCCAGATGGATTTGAAGTGGAGAAGGACAAGCAAACTGTGACTGCATTCAATACACTTTTGGCACGCAGACTGATTTTGTTAAATTGGAAGAATCCTAACTCTCCTCTAATAAGTCAGTGGGAAACTGATGTTTTATATTATTTGAAATTGGAAAAAATCGAATTCTCAGTTAAGGGATCTTATCTTATCTTTTTTTGCCCTATTAAACTCAATAATTTAGGCATGTTTACAAGCCTTAAGTATTACCCTTTGGCCATGCTCTCCTTCTCAGGGGTGGGGTTTGATTTGCTTTCAATTCTATTTTTTGTAAAAATTGATCTATATGTATGGAATGATTACAATAAAATTAATGAAAAAATAAATAAAAAAATAAATAAATAAAGACAGGGTGGTGCTGTGAAGCTATAGATCCATTGTCCCTCATGTTTTATGTTTTCTCATGTTTATGAGGAGCTTGCTCTCATATCCCCAAATAAGTGTTGATGAGCTTAATTTGAGATTGTAAACTGGCCATGTCTACATGAGTCTCACACTGGTTCATGTGTTGCACCAAAGTTTTCCCAGTATAGACACTAAGACCCCTAAATTGGATTAAGTGGGCATGATAAGGTTATGTTATGATTTATCACATGAAACAGAACCTACTCCATTAGTAATGTATGCATGGCAGCAAATAGTCCTGAAGTTGAGCTTGTAGGGGATTTAAATGTGTAGGGGTACACATTTTAGTACTGTGAGTCTGGACAATTAGTTGTGGTGGTATGGTCTGTTCAGATGGAGGTATTACTGGTAATATTTGTGTCATTGATTTTGACAGCCTTCTTGGATAAATAACATTGCTCTGTTGGCAAATTTTCAAATGGCTAAGTTGTGCTCTATAGGTGGGGTTTTCTCTGATTATTCAGGTTTTTTCGGCACTTAAAAGATGTGTATGTTGAGTTAACTAGTATCTCTAAATTGGGAGAGTGTGACTGATTACATGTATAAGTGAACTGGTGTCCCATCATGGATTCATTTACTGACTTGTACCCAATGTTTCAACAAAAGACTCTGGTTTTGTACTTGAAAAAACAGCGACTCTGCCACTCACTTATGGGGAAGCGGATGTACAATTTTAACAGATTGTTATTTTAATGGGAATTGTTACATATGGATAATAGAACTGACTATTTTACATTACAGAGAGTAATTAACCATAGTAAAAAATAGTATGTTGCATTAGAGGTATTAGTTACGTTATACGTTTTTGTTCTGTTTGGCTTTGAAATTAACATGCAAATACTTTTTAAAATTACAGTTTTACTGTAAAACTTCAGTGAAAACAATATTTGGAATTAACTTTTGTTCAATATCGCATTGAATTTTGAATCCATGTTTGGACTTACATTGTGACAACACAACACGTAACTGCCCGTGAGTAAATATCGTTTTTTTTTTTCTCTAAAAATAAAATGACTTTTTCTAATCTTTGTCTCTGTGATTTGTTAATTGTTATAGCAAAAGCTATTCTAATGGGAAACTGTAAACGTTTTAATATGAATGGCATATCAAGCTCTCATTTGGTGTCTAATGTTACCTGCAGAATATGTGCTACATTACCTTTCTTGTTGCCTGTTAAAATTTTACATGTTAGAATTGTTCAACCAATTTTCAATACAATTAATCTTGTCCAATTGCATAGCCCATCTCTCATACATCACTCATACATAAATTACGGAATAACATTACAATACATCCTTCTTTCAACAGTAATTCGGCCGGTGGAAGACCAGACATTGTTAATGTTTGTAGATATTATACGGGATATTATAAGTTGATGTTTTCATCTTCCACACCATCACCACCAACTGTTTCAGCATAGTCTATTTATATGCATTTAACCAATTTGCCCTGTAACCAATCAACAGTTTTCGTGTTAATTTGTTTGACTTCATCATTTCTTGGTACTAGGGTTGCCCGTATACTCATTTCTGTTGATAACCCTTCGGGATGAAATTCTTCAATAAGATTTGGACATAATGAGTCTTCTTTTATTGGGAACTTAAAGTGAGGAAAACGTAAAAACGTAAAAGAGCTGAGAGCGCAAGAACTGCATCTGACAAAAGCATGCACACGAATGAGAGGTGCGAGGACTGTGGCCGTGGGCCATACACCAGATATTGAAAAAATCTCTTGACAATAGTCTCATCTAGTCTCAAGATTTTCTTTTGTTATTTATATATATATATATATACAGTATATTGTGGCAGACAGCCAGGGTCCTTGCCCGGCCAGGATGCCTCTCCCTTGTATGGAACGGGGGAGCAAGCCTGGTCAGGACAGTACCTCCACCTGCTAGATGGCAGCCCCCTGGGTTGCAGCGGTGCCTAGGACTCGCCACAGGGTTACTGTAACTGCTGCTCAGCCCTACAGAGCAGCTCTTCCGCCACACCCAGAAGGAGCCAGCCACTACTCCAGGAGCCAGAGTCGGGAGGAGGAAGACAAAGCTTGCTGGAGGGAGAGTGGAGGAGCAAAAAAGAGAAAAGGAGAAAGAAAAAATGTTGTATTGTGCTTGGGACTGTGTTGTATACTCGTGGGAACGGGGAAGACGTTCTCCACGAGGGAAGAAAAAGAAAATAAAAGCCCTGTGTGCTTTGAACTTCTGTCCTACATCTGTCTGTTTCAGGACTGGCTTCTACAATATATATACTATATATGATGCCATAAATAAAAAAATATATATCATGGCGCTCACAGAATTCCAATCTTTGGGGCCATGCAGCATTTTTGTGAAGTTGTGCTTCACGCCGCTGGCTTGTCTTTTTTGTTTACAATCTGTGCAGGTGGTTCACACTTGTTTCTTCCATGAAGAAGTTTGAAACGCCTTGTAAATAGTAATAAATCATTCATTGTTATTAATATTTCACAGGGTCATATATGTTTTTTGACTTCTGAACAAGAGACTGTTTATGGTCGGTTTTGATTTGTACTTCACAACATGGCTAATTCTTATGCACTTGGCCTGCACTGCCTTCCCTTACATGGCCCAGGCATGCAGCCTGTGAGGCTCAAAGATTGGTTTGTGTTATACAGAGAAAGACAGTTGTTTATAAGTATTTTGTAGTTCAGATTGCAGCTTGGTTACTTTCTCTGTGGTTTGTATGCTCTTTTTCTGTCTGTTTTTCTGTGTTTTCCTATTTATATACAGTAGTTTAACTGTCAGCTATGAACTTGCCAAGTGTGAGTAAGTGTGGGAGTGTGCATTAGTGAGGCCTGCAATGAATTCATGGTCCATTCAAGGTCTCATCCTTGTATCTGACACAGCTGAAAAATGGATGGGTAATTTTTATGGTATATTCTTCAAATATTTTTAAGACTCTTTATCTGGATGTGAGCAGGCAAAGTGAAGCACTTTTCTGTGCTCGGTCTTCTTTTAGACAGCAAGGGAGTGTTTTCTGGATCATTACTTAATCTTTCTTTGATTGTACTGAGCACTTGCATCCCACTTGAAACAAATTGGTGTCCTTGTGTTTCACATTGTCCTGGCCTCAATTTCCAATTTCTTCTACTTTCTGAGTTTATCTGCCACTTTAATCGTGATGTTTTCTTTATCTAGGGTAGCATGCAGGTTCCATCTGTCTGAATGATCGTCCACTGTGGCATTGACTATTTAGATGCACAAGTCTCTGGTGACAATTGTGTCACGGATGTTCCCAGCCTTCTCAGATTCATGCTCATCACTCTGCTTGTGTGCTGGCTAAGGGATGCAGTTAACTGTGCTTTTGTAAAACACACTACATTGGCAGTTGATCTTATTCTTTTGGTAATAAATGGCACTCATTGCTTGGTCTTGAGCTATACTGTAAAGCTATATTTATCTTTTTGCCTATATACAGTGTATCCGGAAAGTATTCACAGCACATCACTTTTTCCACATTTTGTTATGTTACAGCCTTATTCCAAAATGGATTAAATTCATTTCTTTCCTCAGAATTCTGCACACAACACCCCATAATGACAACATGAAAAAAAGTTTACTTGAGGTTTTTGCATATTTATTAAAAATAAAAAAACTGAGAAATCACATGTATATACTGTAAGTATTCACAGCCTTTGCTCAATACTTTGTCGATGCACTTTTGGCAGCAATTACAGCCTCAAGTCTTGTTGAATATGATGCCATAAGCTTGGCACACCTATTCTTGGCCAGTTTCGCCCATTCCTCTTTGCAGCACCTCTCAAGCTCCATCAGGTTGGATGGGAAGCGTCGGTGCACAGCCATTTTAAGATCCCTCCAGAGATGTTCAATCGGATTCAAGTCTGGGCTCTGGCTGGGCCACTCAAGGACATTCACAGAGTTGTCCTGAAGCCACTCCTTTGATATCTTGGCTGTGTGCTTAGGGTCGTTGACCTGCTGAAAGATGAATCGTCATCCCAGTCTGAGGTCAAGAGCGCTCTGGAGCAGGTTTTCATCCAGGAAGTCTCTGTACATTGCTGCAGTCATCTTTCCCTTTATCCTGACTAATCTCCCAGTCCCTGCCACTAAAAAACATCCCCACAGCATGATGCTGCCACCACCATGCCTCACTGTAGGGATGGTGCCAGGTTTCCTCCAAACGTGACGTCTGGCATTCATACCAAAGAGTTCAATCTTTGTCTCATCAGACCAGAGAATTTTCTTTCTCATGGTCTGAGAGAACTTCAGGTGACTTTTGGCAAACTCCAGGTGGGCTGCCATGTGCTTTTTACTAAGGAGAGGCTTCCGTCTGGCCACTCTACCATACAGGCCTGATTGGTGGATTGCTGCAGAGATGGTTGTCCTTCTGGAAGGTTCTCCTCTTTCCACAGAGGACCTCTGGAGCTCTGACAGAGTGACCATCGGGTTCTTAGTCACCTCCCTGACTAAGGCCCTCCTCCCCCGAATCACTCAGTTTAGATGGCCAGCCAGCTCTAGGAAGAGTCCTGGTGGTTTCGAACTTCTTCCACTTACGGATGATGGAGGCCACTGTGCTCATTGGGACCTTCAAAGCAGCAGAAATTTTTCTGTAACCTTCTCCAGATTTGTGCCTCGAGACAATCCTGTCTCGGAGGTCTACAGACAATTCCTTTGACTTCATGCTTGGTTTGTGCTCTGACATGAACTGTCAACTGTGGGACCTTATATAGACAGGTGTGTGCCTTTCCAAATCATGTCCAATCAATTGAATTTACCACAGGTGGATTCCAATTAAGCTGCAGAAACATCTCAAGGATGATCAGGGGAATCAGGATGCACCTGAGCTCAATTTCGAGCTTCATGGCAAAGGCTGTGAATACTTATGTACATGTGCTTTCTCAATTTTTTTATTTTTAATAAATTTGCAAAAACCTCAAGTAAACTTTTTTCATGTTGTCATTATGGGGTGTTGTGTGTAGAATTCTGAGGAAAAAAATGAATTTAATCCATTTTGGAATAAGGCTGTAACATAACAAAATGTGGAAAAAGTGATGCGCTGTGAATACTTTCCGGATGCACTGTAGCTATATTATTTTATTTATTTAAACAAATCAATTGAGCCTCAGCTTTAACATATGGTATTAACTGATACTATTAACCTAAATTTTTAACCTAAGTCTTAAGGTCTTTGTTTTTATTACCTTAAACTCAGAACTTTCAATATGGATTTTTCTGGAAAGACCTATTTTCTGCACTTGAGCTGGGCTTATTTTACATGGCAGCTGTTTGATGTATTTTTGAAATCTGATCTTCAGAGTTCAAAGTGCTCCCACCACGATTATAAACTCTTGGGTCTTAGTTTTCCCTATACAAGTTATTTTTATCTTTGGTTGTTGTGTTTGCTGATTTTTTTCTATCTCTTTGATAGCAATATTAGCAGCAACAGCAAAATTGATGAGCATTCATATACTCCACTTCATGTTGTTGAATATGATATCAGGTCTCTTTGCCCTGATGCTGTGGTCAGTTAAAACAGCCATGTCACACTGATTCTACAACTTCTACAGGTTTCTGATTGTACCAGTGACCGGGTATGCATATGTATATACCTTATGCATAGGCCAGTACAGATAGCTAGCAATTTTGTTATGCAGATGCACATATTCCGTGATGTAATGATGTCCCTATTCCATATTTGCTGTTCACATTCTACTTAAGAATCACTCATTAGTGGCATTGCGTTTTTGTGTGGCTGATCTTGTTCTGCTCTATTATACATTATGACTCTGTGTTTCTACTTTGAGTCATCCACTGCCTAGTCAATTTATGGTTATTCTTTTGTCAATGTCTATTTCAAACTGACCATGAAGTGGTCTTGACGTTAAGTTGTTCATTTATTAAGTTCTTGTTTCTTTCATTAGTGAGTGCAGCTTTTGGCTTGCTTCTGCCTTTGCACTGAATAGGTGAAGATGATCAATGGAATTAGATCATTAGATTATTCTCTGATCCTAATTATTGCGTTTATGTATGTGAGTAAAGTTGTCATTAGCCTGCTTGATATTGCTAAGGCCTATATGAGTGTGCTTTGTATGTTTCTTCCAGCCCAATGAGAACATACCGCCACCACCACTAGGTATGCACAGCTGGTCCATATCAGTTTCAGTGTGATGGAAGTTATAGTATATGTTATTAACTTCTTTGCTTTGTGTTCCATTTGTCAGTCAGTCAGTCATTATCCAACCCGCTATATCCTAACACAGGGTCACGGGGGTCTGCTGGAGCCAATCCTAGCCAGCACAGGGCACAAGGCAGGAACAAACCCCAGGCAGGGTGCCAGCCCAACCCACCACAGGGCACACACACCCACACACCAAGCACACACTAGGGACAATTTAGGATCGCCAATGCACCTAACCTGCATGTCTTTGGACTGTGGAAGGAAACCGGAGCACCCGGAGGAAACCCACGCAGACACGGGGAGAACATGCAAACTCCACACAGGGAGGACCCGGGAAGCGAACCCAGGTCTCCTTACTGCGAGGCAGCAGTGCTACCACTGCGCCACCGTGCCACCCTTCCATTTGTTGGATTTTAAATAATTTCCACTGAAGCACCTGGAATCTGTACTGTGGCACTGGAATTGCCATTCCTTTGACCACTTGCTTTTTGTTCTTTAAATTCAGCTCATTTCCAAGGATAAATCTTAAAAGGTGATAGTATCTTTATAGATTTTTTTCCTTCATTTTATTGTACTGAATCCCATCACTGTAGTCTACACCTAATAGCTATAAGCATCATTCTGATCACAATTCTTGATCTTGTTGTTTTAATTCTGGCAAGAGTTCTTTTGTGAGGCTACCTGGCCCCGGTATTGGATTTAGAACACTTGCCTAGTATGAACTCCACGTTCATATGTCATCACTGAACATTTAGATGATTTTTGATCGTATTGTAGCATCATGATTAGTGACTATACCTACATAACCTTAAAACCTCTTGGATACCTGACAAATATGGTTTTCCTGATCTCATAACCTAGTCTATCTCATTTGAACAAGTTTGTAAGCAGTATCAATCAGATGCAGTGGTAATGGGAAGTTGCCTTGGGAAATGGTGGGGGCTCAATGGGAAGCACACTGCTTGTGACAGCTTAGATACGGTTCCTGAGCGGTAGTGGGAAAATTGTTTTCTCTTGCTTGAAGCAATAGGGAGGCACCTCTGAGCACAGGTTCACAGTTGCTGACTACCGATTTCACAGGCAAATGTCGGAACAAATAGTGTCACAAGCAGCACTGTAGGAGATGAAGTGGAGTTGTCTGGTGGTGCGACAAACAGGCTGAGGGCTCACTGGAAACTAAGCTGATGTCTCCAGGAAGCGTGCAGATTTTTAGAGGGAATTCCTGCTTTCTAGCCAGGACCGGTGCCACTATTAAGTTGAATTAGGCATTCTCCCAGGGCGCAGATCATTAGGTGGGGGAACTCCAGCTACACGGGTTAGCTACCGAACAGTCAGTTGGCACACTAATAAGCTTGGCCTAGGGTGCAAAATAACCTAGTGCCAGCACTGTCTGTAGCAGGGGAGATTTCTCTCTTGCTCAAAGCGTTACTGAGCTGCTTCTGAGTGCATCATTGTAAGCAAAACATTGAGGGTTCATGGATGACACTGGGGATTCCACAGGCAAATATTGAGCTGGAACAGACACTGTAAAGAGTCTTTTAATCCATCCTGAACATTCTTGATTTTTTCTTTCCATTTTTAGGTCTGTTTTTATCATCTTATCCACAAGAAATTGATCTTTATACCTTTCTACATCCTTTCTTCTCTATTGGTGAGAAATTGCTAACAAAGAAGTGTTTATATAGCCTTTTGGAGGACAGTGATGTCTGGATCGTGTACAATGGAGTGTCACACTCAGATGATGGAGGGCCACACTGGCCGCAGATTTTCATTCCAGCCACTGTAATTTCTTATTCCTGGAATTTTACAACAACCATTTTCTAAGTAAAAGGCCAAGTGAAAAACATTACTTAATTCTATGGCCCATTAGTCCTTTTGTTCTTCCACATCAGATACTTACAAAACCGTTGAATTATTTTTATTTATTTTTTTTTGAGCACCATTCAAATGTTTTGTGGTGAAGAACAGATATTTCTTCAGACCTTTCACTAAAGATTTTCTTGAAACATATAACAGACACACGAGTGCAAATGGGATTAAGTTAACTGATCATCTGTTGGCTTGCGTTACAAATCATTACTGTTTGGTTTCTGGTTAAGTAAAATCATTGAGTATTCTGAGACTTAAAGAGCAGTTAATTAAAGCAAAGTAAGAAGGTTCTATTAGCAGCAGCAATTGATTACTATTTAAAAAAGTAGTTGGAATGAAAACCTTCAGCCAGTTTAGCCCTTGAGGAGCTTGACATTCCTCCAGGTGTACAAAGCTTGAAGACACGTGACTGGATGGTCGTTTTTTTGGTCCTTCTCTTTAGAGAGTATGAAAGTTATGCCAGTAGTAAAGCAGACTGGTAACATACCAAGATTGTTACTGTCCTTGCAAAGAGGTCTTGCGAGATCTTGATATAGAGTGTCAGAAGATTTTGATACACTCATTTTGAAATGTATTTGGACCAGGCATTTTCTAATAGTAAGACCATTTAATGACAGTTTGATCTCTTCTAGTGAGTAATTCTTCCAGATTTTGGGTGTTATGTTCTGTTATTTTAACACTTTTTGTGCTATCCAATTGACCTCAGTGTTGTGATACCTGCCACCCTCTAGCATCTTACACTAGAAGCTCTCTATTTGTCTTTGAGAAGGTGATTTTATGACAAGAGTTGTTTCAGGCTGAACTCTCGGTGTAAATCCTTTGCATCTGGTTGAAACAGTCTGACCTAATGGAACTCACCAGACCATTTTGTGTACCTCCTCAGTCTTTAAACTGTTGCTTGGGGCTTATTTTATATCACCATGGCACTAACTTTGCCTTTAACTTTGATTTATTTTTTATGCACATTCTGTCATAAATCCCTTATTTAACTTAACCAGAATTGGCATTTACTTGAGATTTTGTTTTAGCCCCATTTTCTATCACAGGTTGGTATTATTTTATGTTTTTTAGGGGCTTTAGGCTTGAATAAGCTACCAATTACTATAGCTGTAGCATATATTTGCTGATTAAAGTATGTTTTGTCTTGTGGGGTCATATAGTTTTTCCCTTTATACTCTTTATTGTGTAGACTTTTATAAAATGTTTTAAATCCCATACACTTACTGTGGTCAGGTACTTTAGCATTTCCTTCCCCCTTCCCTTCTACATCTGTAACCTCAGGCAATTAGACAGAGTAAAAGAACAAGCAGGAGTTAAGTTACACATTTAATTATGTATTATTGATAAAACGTCCAACAATATTAAGGAAGCAGAGTACAAGGTGAATGATGGTAAATCATCCCTAAGTAGCAGTGCATCTTGCGTCCATAGGTGGCTTTCAGCTTCTCTTCAGTCTAGCTTGCTTTGCTACCACATGGTCTTTTAATGGAGTGTTGAAACAGGACACATGCCTCTCCCAAAATGGCTGCCAAGTTAGAGTTGTCTTCATCATGGTCTTCTTTTCATTGCCAGATGGTGTGAGAAAAATAAAGGTAAGGTGACTGACTTTATATCATTCTGTTATCACTAATTTAATTTAATTTAATTTAATAATGCCAGTATGACATTGTGGTACACAAAGCCCTCCAATTCAAAACCAATCATAAACAGCCAAACATCAGACCAATAGAATTAGTTTACCCATCCCTTCCTGGGCCATTTACCAATGAAAGCACTCAAGTATAACTCATCCCCAAGTTGTTTTGTTTAGGCAGTTTATGGCCTTCCTGGAGCAGATGGCTTACAGGTTCATGTAAGTCCAGACCTTTGCCAAGGTAGTTTGATTCATTCTCCATTCCCCCTCACATCTGGCATCAGTCAGTCCTAAAGACTGGGGGGTTTAGGAAAACATCAAAGCACTGCTGTTCTAATCAATGAAACAATAAAAAAACATCTGCTTTGTCTATCTTACAAATTAAGGTATACAAAATATTTATCATCTTATATGCTAGAAGTGTATCGCAGGTTACAAGTAAAGAAGATATGACGTGGTGAAAATAAAACTTGTAACAGGAAGGATCAAAATACGGTCGTGGAAAAAAACAGCATGTCACAAAATTCAAAGTCAAAATTCACATCACAAGGATCATTAAACAGAAAAAATAAAAAAGGTTATGTTTATCCGCATGTTGAAGAAAGAACCTTTTAACCCTTCACGTCAACAATGTCACAGCCGTGAGACGTGAAACGGGACTGACAAAATGGCAGCATCCCTAAACCAAGCAAAATGGCCCTGAAACACCACAAAATACTTGAATTGCTTATTAAATCTGAAAACTAATGTCATATTAAGATTCCTTGTGCAGGTGCAGTGGTAGTGCCACTGACTCTCAGTAAGGAGCTCGTGGTTTTGCATCCTGGGTCCTCTCTGTGTGGTAGCACTTTGAGTAGTGAGAAAAAGCGCTATATAAATGTAATTAAATATTATTTAAGAACCTATATTTGTACAAAAAAAAATCAGTCGATAATGCCGTGTAAAAATTAATAACAAAACATATCATAAAACTCCTCCTTACATACCTGTAGTAAATCTTTATCAGCAGCTCTTATCTAATCTGTTTTTGAGGCTCGATTCTGGCAATATTCAGGTGCTTTACTATGTTAGTGACTGCAGTTCATGCAGCTTAATCCAGATATTTTGTTTCATATTGTTTTTTTTTTTGTTTTTATTTCTGGGTTTCATGTGGACCTTTTGTTTTGTTTTCAAAACATTATGCCATGTATTGTTGCTCCAGTTCAGTAATTATTGAGATTTAAATTTCTGGTGCTATTTAAACTGTTTTGCTCTTATATTTCAACAACCACTGCCCCAGTGTCAGCTGTGCTGAACAGATTTCTTGACTCCTCTTTGTTGGTTTGCCAGCTTTCTTTCAGTTATGTCTCGGCCACTCTATCCAGTCATCCAGTCATCCTGTTGTCTTTGTGACCAGCAGACTGTTGATGACCTCCTAATGATAGCTCCTTAGTACTTCTCTGTGTCCAGCTGTGGTTTTCAGTGCTCTTGGTTCTGATGTGAGTGAAAGTGGTGGTTTTTGTGAGGCCGAGTATTTACAAGGTGACTGTCCCGATTGATATGAGGTCCTGAAAGCAGTAACAAGTTTATGAAAATCCTAAATCGGTTTTGCAATAGTTGATGTAGAAGCTATTTAATATCCCACACAACCAGCCATGTGGCACATGTTTTTATTATTTCTACTTTTAAGTTGGTGTTGTTTGCCTGGTCTGTTTGCCACATATAAAGGACAAAGCCTGGCAGCTCCCCCAAGTGCTGTAAACTCAGATGGGGATGGCCAGCACCACATGGTGGTCTTTAGTCACTGGTTCCTGAACTGGCAAGATTCGGCACATGGCCAGCACCAAATATGAGTGGTGCTAGGTAATCCATTTCAAGCTGATATGAATCTTGTTACCATTGTTAAAAGCTTGCTGTCAGTTTTATGTACATAATGTAACTGAATGGTTGTTTCTTAGTTACTGTGCAGCATCACATCTGTGGAAAGAATACACTAATAACTGAAATGCAAGATTATAAAAA